>NW_026989821.1:353100-706201 GCF_036321535.1 Camelus dromedarius | reverse complement strand
AAAATACTCTTGGAGCGAGTTCTACCCAATAGACATGTAATATAATTTCTTTCCCTCACCGTGACATTCTGTGTTCCGAAAATGCTACACGCATTACGGATTCGACAAACAATGGTTACTGAGCTGTGAGCATGTGGATTACCGAACTTTCATTCACCATAAAAGGAATCCTTACACATAGAAGTATTTACCTTGATTTTGCAGCTTATTCTTATCGCCAGGTTAGAAAATGAGAAAGATTGTGCAGAAAAATCCTCTTTGAGTGGGTTCTACACACGAGACATGTAAATTACATTGTTTCCCAGAACGTGACATCCGTGTTACCAACACAATACAAGCATCCCGGTTCCGACAAAAATTCATTACTGAGATGTGAGCATGTGTATTACAAACTTTCATTCACCATGCATGGCATATTTATTCCTAGAAATATTTACTCAGATTTCGCAGGTTTTTCATAACGCCTGTTTCAGAAATCATGAAGTTGTTGCAGTAAAATCCTCTTGGTGCGAGTTCTACCAAATAGAAATTTAATTTACACAGTTTCCCTAACCATGATATTCTGTGTTTCGAACACGCTACATGCATGACGGATTGCACAAACATTCTTTAATGAGTTGTGAGCATGTGGATTACCGATCTTTCATCCACCAAAATAGGGATATTGTCACCTAGAAGCATTTACTCAGATTTCACAGCTTTTCATAATGCCAGTTTTTGATATGAGGGATATTTCACAGATAAATGATCTTATAGCGTGTTCTACCCGACAGATATGTAATTTCCATAGCTTACCTGACCGTGTCATTCCATCTTCCAAACACATTAATTGCATCACAGACTTGAAAAACATTCATTAATGAATTGTGAGCATGTGGATTACCGAAATCTCATTCACCATTAAAGGCATATGTGCATCTACAGAATTTACTCTGATTTTGCATTTTTTTTTTGCCAGTTATAAATGAGGCAGATGGCTCAGTAAAATACACTTTGAGCTTGATGTACACAGTAGACATCTAGTTTACATAGTCTCCTCACCATGCTAATCTGTGTTCTGAACACGTTACATGCATCACGGTTTCAAAAAAACATTCATTACTGAGTTGTGAGCACGAGGATTAATGAACATTCATCACCAAAATGGGCATATTGACACCAAAGTAATTTTACTCTTATTTCCCAGCTTTTTCCTAACACCAGTTTTGAAATTGTGGTAGATTTCTCAGAAAAATTCTCTTGGAGCGAATTCTTCCCAATTGACATTGAATTTACATAGTTTCCTCACCGTGATATTCCGCGTTCTAAACCTGTTACATGCATCAAGGATAAGACAAACATTCATTACTGAGGTGAGAACATGTGGATTACCAAACTTTCAACACCATGCAGGGCATATTTACACCAAGAAACATTTACCCTGATTTCACAGAAATTTACAATAGCCAGTTTCAGAAATGAGGCATATTTTGCAGAAAAATGCTCTTTTATCGACTTCTACCCGATAGACATGTAACTTACATAGTTTACCTGACTGTGACATTCTGTGCTCCAAACACATTACATGCATCACGGATTCGACAAACAGTTATTACTGATTTGTGAGCATGTGATTATCGAGCTTTCATTCACCATTCAAGGAATATTAACACTTGGAATTATTTACTCTGAGTTCCCAGCTATTTTCTAATGCCAGTTTTGAAAAAAAGTCAGTTTTCACAGAAATACCGTCTTACATCGAGTTCTATCCAACAGAAATGTAATTGACAGAGATTCCCTCACCGTGTAATTCCATGTTCCGTATATGCTACACGCATCACGGATTAGACACATATTCACTAATGAGTTGTTCGCATGTGAATTACTGGACTTTCACCTACTATGAAAGTCATATTTACACCGAGAAGCATTTTATATTATTTCGCAGCATTTTCTTAACTGCAGTTTAGAAAATGAGGAATATTGCGCAGAATAATCCTCTTTGAGTGTGTTGTATCCAATAGAAATTTTATTTATATTGTTTCACTCACCGTGACTTTCAATTTTCTGAACACGATACATGCATCACGGATTCGACAAACATTTTTAATGAGTTGTGAGCATTTTTCATGGATTACCTAACTTTCATCCTCCATAGAAGGCACATTAACAACTAGATATATTTATTCTCAGTTTGCAGGTTATTCATAATGCTGGATTCCAAAATCAGGCAGTTTTCTCAAAAAAATCCTCTTGGAGCGAATTCTAACCAATAGACATGTAGTTTAATTTTCTTCCTCCACCGTGACATTCTGTGTTACGAACACACTACATGCAAAACGGATTCGAAAAAACATTCATGAATGGGTTGTGAGCATGTAGATTACTGAACTTTCATCCCCATACATGGCAGAGTTACACCTAGAAAATTTTTCTCTGATTTCCCAGCTTTTTCCTAACACCAATTTCGAAAATGAGGTAGATATCACAGAAAAATTCTCTTGGAGCGAGTTCTACCCATTCGGCATGTAATTTACATAGTTTCCTCAGCATGATATTCCGTGTTCCGCACACGTATCATGCATCACGGATACGACAAACATGCATTACTGAGGTGAGAACATGTGGATTAACAAACTTTCAACACCATACAGGGCATATTTACACCAAGAAACATTTACTCTGAGTTCACAGTATTTTCCTAAAGACAGTTTCGAAAATGAGGGAGATTTCACACACAAATGCTCTTGGAGCGACTTCTATCCAATAAAAATGTAACTCACATAATTTCCCTCACTGTGACATTCCGTGTTCCGAACATACTACAACCATCAAGGATTTCACAAACATTCATTACTGAGATGTGTTTATGTGTATTGAGATCTTTCATCCACCATGCAAGGCATATTTATACCTAGTAATTTTTACCAGATTTTGCAAAAATTTCCTAAAGCCAGTTTCAAAATTCATGAAGATTTCGCAGAAAAATTCTCTTGGGGAGAGTCCGTTCAAATAGTATTTTAATTTACATAATTTCCCTCACCAAGATATTCCGTGTTCAGAGCACGCTACATTCATGACGGATTTGACAAACATTACTTACTGAGTTGTAAGCATGGGAATTACCGATCTTTCATCCACCATAAAAGGCATATTGTCACCTAGAAGCATTTACTCAGATTTCGCAGCTTTTCCTAACATCAGTTTCGGAAATGAGGCATATTTCACGGAAAAATGCTCTTGTAGGGAGCTCTTCCCTATAGATATGTAATTTACATAGCTTAACTGATTGTGTCATTCCGTCTTCTGATCACGTTAAATACAACAGGTATAAGAAAAACATTCATTACTGAGTTGTGAGCATGTGGATAACCGAACTTTCAATCACCATTCAAGGCATATAAAAACCTAGAAATATTTATTTTGAGTTCGCATCTTTTTTCTAATACCAGTATCAAAAATCAGGCAGTTTGCACAAAAATATTCTTGTGGAGGGTGTTATACCCATTAGACATGTAATTTACATAGTGGCACTCACCGTGAATACACGTGTTCTGAACACACTACATGTATGACTGATTCGTCAAACATTTATTTCTGAGTTGTGAACATGTGGATTACTGAACTTTCATTCACCATAGAAGGCATATTTACACATAGAAACACTTACTCTTGTGTCGCAGGTTTTTCCTAATGTCACATCCGAAAATGCGGTAGATTTCACAGAAAAATTCTCTTGGAGCGATTTATAACCAATAGACATGTAATTTACACAGTTTCCCTCACCATGAAGTTCCGTGTTCAGAACAGGCTTTATGTATCACGGATTCGACAAACAATCATTACTGAGTTCTGAGAATGTGGATTAGAGAACTTTCATCCACCGTACAAGGCATTTTACACCTAGAAACATTTAGTCTGTGTGTGCAGATTTTCCCTAATATCAGATTCGAAAATCAGGCAGTTTTCATAGAAAAATACTCTTGGAGCGAGTTCTACCCAATAGACATGTAATATAATTTCTTTCCCTCACCGTGACATTCTGTGTTCCGAAAATGCTACACGCATTACGGATTCGACAAACAATGGTGACTGAGCTGTGAGCATGTGGATTACCGAACTTTCTTTCACCATAAAAGGAATCCTTACACATAGAAGTATTTACCTTGATTTTGCAGCTTATTCTTATCGACAGGTTAGAAAATGAGAAAGATTGTGCAGAAAAATCCTCTTTGAGTGGGTTCTACACACGAGACATGTAAATTACATTGTTTCCCAGAACGTGACATCCGTGTTACCAACACAATACAAGCATCCCGGTTCCGACAAAAATTCATTACTGAGATGTGAGCATGTGTATTACAAACTTTCATTCACCATGCATGGCATATTTATTCCTAGAATTATTTACTCATATTTCGCAGGTTTTTCATAACGCCTGTTTCAGAAATCATGAAGTTGTTGCAGTAAAACCCTCTTGGTGCGAGTTCTACCAAATAGAAATTTAATTTACACAGTTTCCCTAACCATGATATTCTGTGTTTCGAACACGCTACATGCATGACGGATTGCACAAACATTCTTTAATGAGTTGTGAGCATGTGGATTACCGATCTTTCATCCACCAAAATAGGGATATTGTCACCTAGAAGCATTTACTCAGATTTCGTAGCTTTACATAATGCCAGTTTTTGATATGAGGGATATTTCACAGATAAATGGTCTTATAGCGTGTTCTACCCGACAGATATGTAATTTCCATAGCTTACCTGACCGTGTCATTCCATCTTCCAATCACATTAATTGCATTACAGACTTGAAAAACATTCATTAATGAATTGTGAGCATGTGGATTACCGAAATCTCATTCACCATTAAAGGCATATGTGCATCTACAGAATTTACTCTGATTTTGCATTTTTTTTTTTGCCAGTTTAAAAATGAGGCAGATGGCTCAGTAAAATACACTTTGAGCTTGATGTACACAGTAGACATCTAGTTTACATTGTCTCCTCACCATTATATTCTGTGTTCTGAACACGTTACATGCATCAGGGTTTCGAAAAAACATTCATTACTGAGTTGTGAGCACGAGGATTAATGAACATTCATCACCAAAATGGGCATATTGACACTGAAGTAATTTTACTCTAATTTCCCAGCTTTTTCCTAACACCAGTTTTGAAATTGAGGTAGATTTTACAGAAATATTCTCTTGGAGAGAGTTCTTCAAAATCGACATTGAATTTACATAGTTTCCTCACCGTGATATTCCGTGTTCCGAACCTGTTACATGCATCAAAGATACGACAAACATTCATTACTGAGGTGAGAACATGTGGATTACCAAAGTTTAAACACCATACAGGGCATATTTACACCAAGAAATATTTACCCTGATTTCACCGAATTTTCCAAAAGCCAGTTTCGGAAATGAGGCATATTTTGCAGAAAAATGCTCTTTTATCGACTTCTACCCGATAGACATTTAACTTACATAGTTTACCTGACTGTGACATTCTATGTTCCGAACACATTACATGCATCACGGATTCGACAAACAGTTATTACTGATTTGTGAGCATGTGGATTACCGAGCTTTCATTCACCATTCAAGGAATATTAACACTTAGAATTATTTACCCTGAGTTCCCAGCTATTTTCTAATGCCAGTTTTGCAAACCAAGCAGTTTTCACAGACAAACCGTCTTACATCGTGTTCTATCCAACAGAAATGTAATTGACAGAGATTCCCTCACCGTGTAATTCCATGTTCCATATATGCTACATGCATCACGGATTCGACACATATTCCCTACTGAGTTGTTAGCATGTGGATTACTGAACTTTCACCTACTATTAAAGGCATATTTACACCGAGAAGCATTTTATCAGAAAAATCCTCTTTGAGTGTGTTGTATCCACTAGAACTTTTATTTAAATTGTTTCACTCACCGTGACTTTCCATGTTCTGAACACGATACATGCATCACGGATTCGACAAACATTTTTAATGAGTTGTGAGCATTTTTCATGAATTACTGAACTTTCATCCTCCATACAAGGCATATTAACAACTAGATATATTTATTCTCAGTTTGCAGGTTATTCATAACACTGGATTCCAAAATCAGGCAGTTTTCTCAAAAAACTCCTCTTGGAGCGAATTCTAACCAATAGACATGTAATTTAATTTTCTTCCTCCACCGTGACATTCCGTGTTACGAACACGCTACATGCAACACGGATTCAAAAAACATTCATGACTGAGTTGTGAGCATGTGGATTACTGAACTTTCATCCCCATAAATGGCAGAGTTACACATAGAAAATTTTTCTCTGATTTCCCAGCATTTTCCAAAAACCAGTTTCGAAAATGAGGTAGATATCACAGAAAAATTCTCTTGGAGCGAGTTCTACCCATTCGGCATGTACTTTACTTAGTTTCCTCAGCGTGATATTCTGTGTTCCGAACACGTAACATGCATCACGGATACGACAAACATGCATTACAGAGGTGAGAACATGTGGATTAACAAACTTTCAACACCATACAGGGCATATTTACACCAAGAAACATTTACTCTCAGTTCACAATATTTTCCTAAAGACAGTTTCGAAAATGAGGGAGATTTCACACACAAATGCTCTTGGAGCGATTTCTACCCAATAAAAGTGTAATTTACATAATTTCCCTCACTGTGAAATTCAGTGTTCCGAACATTCTACAAGCATCAAGAATTTCACAAGCATTCATTACTGAGATGTGAGTATGTGTATTGAGATCTTTCATCCACCATGCAAGGCATATTTATAACTAGAAATTTTTACCAGATTTTACAGAAATTTCCTAGAGCCAGTTTCAATATTCATGAAGATTTCGCAGAAAAATTCTCTTGGGGTGAGTCCGTTCAAATAGTATTTTAATTTACATAGTTTCCCTCACCATGATATTCCTTGTTCCGAGCACGCTACATGCATGACGGATTTGACAAACATTACTTACTGAGTTGTAAGCATGAGGATTACCGATCTTTCATCCACCATAAAAGGCATATTGTCACCTAGAAGCATTTACTCAGATTTCGCAGCTTTTCCTACCACTAGTTTCGGAAATGAGGCATATTTTGCGGAAAAATCCTCTTGTAGGTAGTTCTTCCCGATAGATATGTAATTTACATAGTTTAACTGATTGTGTAATTCCGTCTTCCGATCACGTTAAATACAACACGGTTTCGAAAAACATTCATTACTGAGTTGTGAGCATGTGGATAACCGAACTTTCAATCACCATTCAAGGCATATAAAAACCTAGAAATATTTATTTTGAGTTCGCATCTTTTTTCTAATGCCAGTATCAAAAATCAGGTAGTTTCCACAGAAATATCCTTGTGGAGGAATTTATACACAATAGATATGTAATTTAAATAGTTGCCCTCACCGTGAATATCCGTGTTCTGAACACACTACATGTATGACAGATTCGTCAAACATTTATTTCTGAGTTGTGAACATGTGGATAACTGAACGTTCATCCACCATAGAAGGCATATTTACACATAGAAACACATACTCTGTTTTCGCATGTTTTTCCTAATGTCACATCCGAAAATGCGGTAGATTTCACAGAAAAATTCTCTTGGAGCGATTTATAACCAATAGACCTGTATTTTACACAGTTTCCCTCACCATGAAGTTCCGTGTTCAGAACAGGCTTTATGTATCACGGATTCGACAAACAATCATTACTGAGATCTGAGAATGTGGTTAGAGAACTTTCATCCACCATACAAGGCATTTTACACCTAGAAACATTTAGTCTGTGTGCGCAGATTTTCCCTAATGTCAGATTCGAAAATCAGGCAGTTTTCATAGAAAAATACTCTTGGAGCGAGTTCTACCCAATAGACATGTAATATAATTTCTTTCCCTCACCGTGACATTCTGTGTTCCGAAAATGCTACACGCATTACGGATTCGACAAACAATGGTTACTGAGCTGTGAGCATGTGGATTACCGAACTTTCATTCACCATAAAAGGAATCCTTACACATAGAAGTATTTACCTTGATTTTGCAGCTTATTCTTATCGCCAGGTTAGAAAATGAGAAAGATTGTGCAGAAAAATCCTCTTTGAGTGGGTTCTACACACGAGACATGTAAATTACATTGTTTCCCAGAACGTGACATCCGTGTTACCAACACAATACAAGCATCCCGGTTCCGACAAAAATTCATTACTGAGATGTGAGCATGTGTATTACAAACTTTCATTCACCATGCATGGCATATTTATTCCTAGAAATATTTACTCAGATTTCGCAGGTTTTTCATAACGCCTGTTTCAGAAATCATGAAGTTGTTGCAGTAAAATCCTCTTGGTGCGAGTTCTACCAAATAGAAATTTAATTTACACAGTTTCCCTAACCATGATATTCTGTGTTTCGAACACGCTACATGCATGACGGATTGCACAAACATTCTTTAATGAGTTGTGAGCATGTGGATTACCGATCTTTCATCCACCAAAATAGGGATATTGTCACCTAGAAGCATTTACTCAGATTTCACAGCTTTTCATAATGCCAGTTTTTGATATGAGGGATATTTCACAGATAAATGATCTTATAGCGTGTTCTACCCGACAGATATGTAATTTCCATAGCTTACCTGACCGTGTCATTCCATCTTCCAAACACATTAATTGCATCACAGACTTGAAAAACATTCATTAATGAATTGTGAGCATGTGGATTACCGAAATCTCATTCACCATTAAAGGCATATGTGCATCTACAGAATTTACTCTGATTTTGCATTTTTTTTTTGCCAGTTATAAATGAGGCAGATGGCTCAGTAAAATACACTTTGAGCTTGATGTACACAGTAGACATCTAGTTTACATAGTCTCCTCACCATGCTAATCTGTGTTCTGAACACGTTACATGCATCACGGTTTCGAAAAAACATTCATTACTGAGTTGTGAGCACGAGGATTAATGAACATTCATCACCAAAATGGGCATATTGACACCAAAGTAATTTTACTCTTATTTCCCAGCTTTTTCCTAACACCAGTTTTGAAATTGAGGTAGATTTCTCAGAAAAATTCTCTTGGAGCGAATTCTTCCCAATTGACATTGAATTTACATAGTTTCCTCACCGTGATATTCCGCGTTCTAAACCTGTTACATGCATCAAGGATAAGACAAACATTCATTACTGAGGTGAGAACATGTGGATTACCAAACTTTCAACACCATGCAGGGCATATTTACACCAAGAAACATTTACCCTGATTTCACAGAAATTTACAATAGCCAGTTTCAGAAATGAGGCATATTTTGCAGAAAAATGCTCTTTTATCGACTTCTACCCGATAGACATGTAACTTACATAGTTTACCTGACTGTGACATTCTGTGCTCCAAACACATTACATGCATCACGGATTCGACAAACAGTTATTACTGATTTGTGAGCATGTGATTATCGAGCTTTCATTCACCATTCAAGGAATATTAACACTTGGAATTATTTACTCTGAGTTCCCAGCTATTTTCTAATGCCAGTTTTGAAAAAAAGTCAGTTTTCACAGAAATACCGTCTTACATCGAGTTCTATCCAACAGAAATGTAATTGACAGAGATTCCCTCACCGTGTAATTCCATGTTCCGTATATGCTACACGCATCACGGATTAGACACATATTCACTAATGAGTTGTTCGCATGTGAATTACTGGACTTTCACCTACTATGAAAGTCATATTTACACCGAGAAGCATTTTATATTATTTCGCAGCATTTTCTTAACTGCAGTTTAGAAAATGAGGAATATTGCGCAGAATAATCCTCTTTGAGTGTGTTGTATCCAATAGAAATTTTATTTATATTGTTTCACTCACCGTGACTTTCAATTTTCTGAACACGATACATGCATCACGGATTCGACAAACATTTTTAATGAGTTGTGAGCATTTTTCATGAATTACCTAACTTTCATCCTCCATAGAAGGCACATTAACAACTAGATATATTTATTCTCAGTTTGCAGGTTATTCATAATGCTGGATTCCAAAATCAGGCAGTTTTCTCAAAAAAATCCTCTTGGAGCGAATTCTAACCAATAGACATGTAGTTTAATTTTCTTCCTCCACCGTGACATTCTGTGTTACGAACACACTACATGCAAAACGGATTCGAAAAAACATTCATGAATGGGTTGTGAGCATGTAGATTACTGAACTTTCATCCCCATACATGGCAGAGTTACACCTAGAAAATTTTTCTCTGATTTCCCAGCTTTTTCCTAACACCAATTTCGAAAATGAGGTAGATATCACAGAAAAATTCTCTTGGAGCGAGTTCTACCCATTCGGCATGTAATTTACATAGTTTCCTCAGCATGATATTCCGTGTTCCGCACACGTATCATGCATCACGGATACGACAAACATGCATTACTGAGGTGAGAACATGTGGATTAACAAACTTTCAACACCATACAGGGCATATTTACACCAAGAAACATTTACTCTGAGTTCACAGTATTTTCCTAAAGACAGTTTCGAAAATGAGGGAGATTTCACACACAAATGCTCTTGGAGCGACTTCTATCCAATAAAAATGTAACTCACATAATTTCCCTCACTGTGACATTCCGTGTTCCGAACATACTACAACCATCAAGGATTTCACAAACATTCATTACTGAGATGTGTTTATGTGTATTGAGATCTTTCATCCACCATGCAAGGCATATTTATACCTAGTAATTTTTACCAGATTTTGCAAAAATTTCCTAAAGCCAGTTTCAAAATTCATGAAGATTTCGCAGAAAAATTCTCTTGGGGAGAGTCCGTTCAAATAGTATTTTAATTTACATAATTTCCCTCACCAAGATATTCCGTGTTCAGAGCACGCTACATTCATGACGGATTTGACAAACATTACTTACTGAGTTGTAAGCATGGGAATTACCGATCTTTCATCCACCATAAAAGGCATATTGTCACCTAGAAGCATTTACTCAGATTTCGCAGCTTTTCCTAAAATCAGTTTCGGAAATGAGGCATATTTCACGGAAAAATGCTCTTGTAGGGAGCTCTTCCCTATAGATATGTAATTTACATAGCTTAACTGATTGTGTCATTCCGTCTTCTGATCACGTTAAATACAACAGGTATAAGAAAAACATTCATTACTGAGTTGTGAGCATGTGGATAACCGAACTTTCAATCACCATTCAAGGCATATAAAAACCTAGAAATATTTATTTTGAGTTCGCATCTTTTTTCTAATACCAGTATCAAAAATCAGGCAGTTTGCACAAAAATATTCTTGTGGAGGGTGTTATACCCATTAGACATGTAATTTACATAGTGGCACTCACCGTGAATACACGTGTTCTGAACACACTACATGTATGACTGATTCGTCAAACATTTATTTCTGAGTTGTGAACATGTGGATTACTGAACTTTCATTCACCATAGAAGGCATATTTACACATAGAAACACTTACTCTTGTGTCGCAGGTTTTTCCTAATGTCACATCCGAAAATGCGGTAGATTTCACAGAAAAATTCTCTTGGAGCGATTTATAACCAATAGACATGTAATTTACACAGTTTCCCTCACCATGAAGTTCCGTGTTCAGAACAGGCTTTATGTATCACGGATTCGACAAACAATCATTACTGAGTTCTGAGAATGTGGATTAGAGAACTTTCATCCACCGTACAAGGCATTTTACACCTAGAAACATTTAGTCTGTGTGCGCAGATTTTCCCTAATATCAGATTCGAAAATCAGGCAGTTTTCATAGAAAAATACTCTTGGAGCGAGTTCTACCCAATAGACATGTAATATAATTTCTTTCCCTCACCGTGACATTCTGTGTTCCGAAAATGCTACACGCATTACGGATTCGACAAACAATGGTGACTGAGCTGTGAGCATGTGGATTACCGAACTTTCTTTCACCATAAAAGGAATCCTTACACATAGAAGTATTTACCTTGATTTTGCAGCTTATTCTTATCGACAGGTTAGAAAATGAGAAAGATTGTGCAGAAAAATCCTCTTTGAGTGGGTTCTACACACGAGACATGTAAATTACATTGTTTCCCAGAACGTGACATCCGTGTTACCAACACAATACAAGCATCCCGGTTCCGACAAAAATTCATTACTGAGATGTGAGCATGTGTATTACAAACTTTCATTCACCATGCATGGCATATTTATTCCTAGAATTATTTACTCAGATTTCGCAGGTTTTTCATAACGCCTGTTTCAGAAATCATGAAGTTGTTGCAGTAAAATCCTCTTGGTGAGAGTTCTACCAAATAGAAATTTAATTTACACAGTTTCCCTAACCATGATATTCTGTGTTTCGAACACGCTACATGCATGACGGATTGCACAAACATTCTTTAATGAGTTGTGAGCATGTGGATTACCGATCTTTCATCCACCAAAATAGGGATATTGTCACCTAGAAGCATTTACTCAGATTTCGTAGCTTTACATAATGCCAGTTTTTGATATGAGGGATATTTCACAGATAAATGGTCTTATAGCGTGTTCTACCCGACAGATATGTAATTTCCATAGCTTACCTGACCGTGTCATTCCATCTTCCAAACACATTAATTGCATCACAGACTTGAAAAACATTCATTAATGAATTGTGAGCATGTGGATTACCGAAATCTCATTCACCATTAAAGGCATATGTGCATCTACAGAATTTACTCTGATTTTGCATTTTTTTTTTTGCCAGTTTAAAAATGAGGCAGATGGCTCAGTAAAATACACTTTGAGCTTGATGTACACAGTAGACATCTAGTTTACATAGTCTCCTCACCATTATATTCTGTGTTCTGAACACGTTACATGCATCAGGGTTTCGAAAAAACATTCATTACTGAGTTGTGAGCACGAGGATTAATGAACATTCATCACCAAAATGGGCATATTGACACCGAAGTAATTTTACTCTAATTTCCCAGCTTTTTCCTAACACCAGTTTTGAAATTGAGGTAGATTTTACAGAAATATTCTCTTGGAGAGAGTTCTTCAAAATCGACATTGAATTTACATAGTTTCCTCACCGTGATATTCCGTGTTCCGAACCTGTTACATGCATCAAAGATACGACAAACATTCATTACTGAGGTGAGAACATGTGGATTACCAAAGTTTAAACACCATACAGGGCATATTTACACCAAGAAATATTTACCCTGATTTCACCGAATTTTCCAAAAGCCAGTTTCGGAAATGAGGCATATTTTGCAGAAAAATGCTCTTTTATCGACTTCTACCCGATAGACATTTAACTTACATAGTTTACCTGACTGTGACATTCTATGTTCCGAACACATTACATGCATCACGGATTCGACAAACAGTTATTACTGATTTGTGAGCATGTGGATTACCGAGCTTTCATTCACCATTCAAGGAATATTAACACTTAGAATTATTTACCCTGAGTTCCCAGCTATTTTCTAATGCCAGTTTTGCAAACCAAGCAGTTTTCACAGACAAACCGTCTTACATCGTGTTCTATCCAACAGAAATGTAATTGACAGAGATTCCCTCACCGTGTATTTCCATGTTCCGTATATGCTACATGCATCACGGATTCGACACATATTCCCTACTGAGTTGTTAGCATGTGGATTACTGAACTTTCACCTACTATTAAAGGCATATTTACACCGAGAAGCATTTTATCAGAAAAATCCTCTTTGAGTGTGTTGTATCCACTAGAACTTTTATTTAAATTGTTTCACTCACCGTGACTTTCCATGTTCTGAACACGATACATGCATCACGGATTCGACAAACATTTTTAATGAGTTGTGAGCATTTTTCACGAATTACCGAACTTTCATCCTCCATACAAGGCATATTAACAACTAGATATATTTATTCTCAGTTTGCAGGTTATTCATAACGCTGGATTCCAAAATCAGGCAGTTTTCTCAAAAAAATCCTCTTGGAGCGAATTCCAAAAAATAGACATGTAATTTAATTTTCTTCCTCCACCGTGACATTCCGTGTTACGAACACGCTACATGCAACACGGATTCGAAAAAACATTCATGACTGAGTTGTGAGCATGTGGATTACTGAACTTTCATCCCCATAAATGGCAGAGTTACACCTAGAAAATTTTTCTCTGATTTCCCAGCTTTTTCCAAAAACCAGTTTCGAAAATGTGGTAGATATCACAGAAAAATTCTCTTGGAGCGAGTTCTACCCATTCGGCATGTAATTTACTTAGATTCCTCAGCGTGATATTCTGTGTTCCGAACACGTAACATGCATCACGGATACGACAAACATGCATTACAGAGGTGAGGACATGTGGATTAACAAACTTTCAACACCATACAGGGCATATTTACACCAAGAAACATTTACTCTGAGTTCACAATATTTTCCTAAAGACAGTTTCGAAAATGAGGGAGATTTCACACACAAATGCTCTTGGAGCGATTTCTACCCAATAAAAGTGTAATTTACATAATTTCCCTCACTGTGAATTTCAGTGTTCCGAACATTCTACAAGCATCAAAATTTCACAAGCATTCATTACTGAGATGTGAGTATGTGTATTGAGATCTTTCATCCACCATGCAAGGCATATTTATACCTAGAAATTTTTACCAGATTTTACAGAAATTTCCTAGAGCCAGTTTCAATATTCATGAAGATTTCGCAGAAAAATTCTCTTGGGGCGAGTCCGTTCAAATAGTATTTTAATTTACATAGTTTCCCTCACCATGATATTCCTTGTTCCGAGCACGCTACATGCATGACGGATTTGACAAACATTACTTACTGAGTTGTAAGCATGAGGATTACCGATCTTTCATCCACCATAAAAGGCATATTGTCACCTAGAAGCATTTACTCAGATTTCGCAGCTTTTCCTACCACTAGTTTCGGAAATGAGGCATATTTTGCGGAAAAATCCTCTTGTAGGTAATTCTTCCCGATAGATATGTAATTTACATAGTTTAACTGATTGTGTAATTCTGTCTTCCGATCACGTTAAATACAACACTGATTCAAAAAACATTCATTACTGAGTTGTGAGCATGTGGATAACCGAACTTTCAATCACCATTCAAGGCATATAAACACCTAGAAATATTTATTTTGAGTTCGCATCTTTTTTCTAATGCCAGTATCAAAAATCCGGTAGTTTCCACAGAAATATCCTTGTGGAGGAATTTATACACAATAGATATGTAATTTAAATAGTTGCCCTCACCGTGAATATCCGTGTTCTGAACACACTACATGTATGACAGATTCGTCAAACATTTATTTCTGAGTTGTGAACATGTGGATTACTGAACGTTCATCCACCATAGAAGGCATATTTACACATAGAAACACATACTCTGTTTTCGCATGTTTTTCCTAATGTCACATCCGAAAATGCGGTAGATTTCACAGAAAAATTCTCTTGAAGCGATTTATAACCAATAGACATGTAATTTACACAGTTTCCCTCACCATGAAGTTCCGTGTTCAGAACAGGCTTTATGTATCACGGATTCGACAAACAATCATTACTGAGATCTGAGAATGTGGTTAGAGAACTTTCATCCACCATACAAGGCATTTTACACCTAGAAACATTTAGTCTGTGTGCGCAGATTTTCCCTAATGTCAGATTCGAAAATCAGGCAGTTTTCATACAAAAATACTCTTGGAGCGAGTTCTACCCAATAGACATGTAATATAATTTCTATCCCTCACCGTGACATTCGGTGTTCCGAAAATGCTACACGCATTACGGATTCAACAAACAATGGTTACTGAGCTGTGAGCATGTGGATTACCGAACTTTCATTCACCATAAAAGGAATCCTTACACATAGAAGTATTTACCTTGATTTTGCAGCTTATTCTTATCGGCAGGTTAGAAAATGAGAAAGATTGTGCAGAAAAATCCTCTTTGAGTGGGTTCTACACACGAGACATGTAAATTACATTGTTTCCCAGAACGTGACATCCGTGTTACCAACACAATACAAGCATCCCGGTTTCGACAAAAATTCATTACTGACATGTGAGCATGTGTATTACAAACTTTCATTCACCATGCATGGCATATTTATTCCTAGAAATATTTACTCAGATTTCGCAGGTTTTTCATAACGCCTGTTTCAGAAATCATGAAGTTGTTGCAGTAAAATCCTCTTGGTGCGAGTTCTACCAAATAGAAATTTAATTTACACAGTTTCCCTAACCATGATATTCTGTGTTTTGAACACGCTACATGCTTGACGGATTGCACAAACATTCTTTAATGAGTTGTGAGCATGTGGATTACCGATCTTTCATCCACCAAAATAGGGATATTGTCACCTAGAAACATTTACTCAGATTTTGCAGCTTTTCATAATGCTAGTTTTTGATATGAGGGATATTTCACAGATAAATGGTCTTATAGCGTGTTCTACCCGACAGATATGTAATTTCCATAGCTTACCTGACCGTGTCATTCCATCTTCCAAACACATTAATTGCATCACAGACTTGAAAAACATTCATTAATGAATTGTGAGCATGTGGATTACCGAAATCTCATTCACCATTAAAGGCATATGTGCATCTACATAATTTACTATGATTTTGCATTTTTTTTTTGCCAGTTATAAATGAGGCAGATGGCTCAGTAAAATACACTTTGAGCTTGATGTACACACTAGACATCTAGCTTACATAGTCTCCTCACCATTATATTCTGTGTTCTGAACACGTTACATGCATCAGGGTTTCGAAAAAACATTCATTACTGAGTTGTGAGCACGAGGATTAATGAACATTCATCACCAAAATGGGCATATTGACACCGAAGTAATTTTACTCTAATTTCCCAGCTTTTTCCTAACACCAGTTTTGAAATTGTGGTAGATTTTACAGAAATATTCTCTTGGAGAGAGTTCTTCAAAATCGACATTGAATTTACATAGTTTCCTCACCGTGATATTCCGTGTTCCGAACCTGTTACATGCATCAAAGATACGACAAACATTCATTACTGAGGTGAGAACATGTGGATTACCAAAGTTTAAACACCATACAGGGCATATTTACACCAAGAAATATTTACCCTGATTTCACCGAATTTTCCAAAAGCCAGTTTCGGAAATGAGGCATATTTTGCAGAAAAATGCTCTTTTATCGACTTCTACCCGATAGACATGTAACTTACATAGTTTACCTGACTGTGACATTCTATGTTCCGAACACATTACATGCATCACGGATTCGACAAACAGTTATTACTGATTTGTGAGCATGTGGATTACCGAGCTTTCATTCACCATTCAAGGAATATTAACACTTAGAATTATTTACCCTGAGTTCCCAGCTATTTTCTAATGCCAGTTTTGCAAACCAAGCAGTTTTCACAGACAAACCGTCTTACATCGTGTTCTATCCAACAGAAATGTAATTGACAGAGATTCCCTCACCGCATAATTCCATGTTCCGTATATGCTACATGCATCACGGATTCGACACATAATCCCTACTGAGTTTTTAGCATGTGGATTACTGAACTTTCACCTACTATTAAAGGCATATTTACACCGAGAAGCATTTTATCAGAAAAATCCTCTTTGAGTGTGTTGTATCCACTAGAACTTTTATTTAAATTGTTTCACTCACCGTGACTTTCCATGTTCTGAACACGATACATGCATCACGGATTCGACAAACATTTTTAATGAGTTGTGAGCATTTTTCATGAATTACCGAACTTTCATCCTCCATACAAGGCATATTAACAACTAGATATATTTATTCTCAGTTTGCAGGTTATTCATAACACTGGATTCCAAAATCAGGCAGTTTTCTCAAAAAAATCCTCTTGGAGCGAATTCTAACCAATAGACATGTAATTTAATTTTCTTCCTCCACCGTGACATTCCGTGTTACGAACACGCTACATGCAACACGGATTCGAAAACACATTCATGACTGAGTTGTGAGCATGTGGATTACTGAACTTTCATCCCCATAAATGGCAGAGTTACACCTAGAAAATTTTTCTCTGATTTCCCAGCTTTTTCCAAAAACCAGTTTCGAAAATGAGGTAGATATCACAGAAAAATTCTCTTGGAGCGAGTTCTACCCATTCGGCATGTACTTTACTTAGTTTCCTCAGCGTGATATTCTGTGTTCCGAACACGTAACATGCATCACGGATACGACAAACATGCATTACAGAGGTGAGAACATGTGGATTAACAAACTTTCAACACCATACAGGGCATATTTACACCAAGAAACATTTACTCTGAGTTCACAATATTTTCCTAAAGACAGTTTCGAAAATGAGGGAGATTTCACACACAAATGCTCTTGGAGCGATTTCTACCCAATAAAAGTGTAATTTACATAATTTCCCTCACTGTGAAATTCAGTGTTCCGAACATTCTACAAGCATCAAGAATTTCACAAGCATTCATTACTGAGATGTGAGTATGTGTATTGAGATCTTTCATCCACCATGCAAGGCATATTTATACCTAGAAATTTTTACCAGATTTTACAGAAATTTCCTAGAGCCAGTTTCAATATTCATGAAGATTTCGCAGAAAAATTCTCTTGGGGCGAGTCCGTTCAAATAGTATTTTAATTTACATAGTTTCCCTCACCATGATATTCCTTGTTCCGAGCACGCTACATGCATGACGGATTTGACAAACATTAGTTACTGAGTTGTAAGCATGAGGATTACCGATCTTTCATTCACCATAAAAGGCATATTGTCACCTAGAAGCATTTACTCAGATTTCGCAGCTTTTCCTACCACTAGTTTCGGAAATGAGGCATATTTTGCGGAAAAATCCTCTTGTAGGTAGTTCTTCCCGATAGATATGTAATTTACATAGTTTAACTGATTGTGTAATTCCGTCTTCTGATCACGTTAAATACAACACTGATTCAAAAAACATTCATTACTGAGTTGTGAGCATGTGGATAACCGAACTTTCAATCACCATTCAAGGCATATAAACACCTAGAAATATTTATTTTGAGTTCGCATCTTTTTTCTAATGCCAGTATCAAAAATCAGGCAGTTTCCACAGAAATATCCTTGTGGAGGAATTTATACACAATAGATATGTAATTTAAATAGTTGCCCTCACCGTGAATATCCGTGTTCTGAACACACTACATGTATGACAGATTCGTCAAACATTTATTTCTGAGGTGTGAACATGTGGATTACTGAACGTTCATCCACCATAGAAGGCATATTTACACATAGAAACACATACTCTGTTTTCGCATGTTTTTCCTAATGTCACATCCGAAAATGCGGTAGATTTCACAGAAAAATTCTCTTGAAGCGATTTATAACCAATAGACATGTAATTTACACAGTTTCCCTCACCATGAAGTTCCGTGTTCAGAACAGGCTTTATGTATCACGGATTCGACAAACAATCATTACTGAGATCTGAGAATGTGGTTAGAGAACTTTCATCCACCATACAAGGCATTTTACACCTAGAAACATTTAGTCTGTGTGCGCAGATTTTCCCTAATGTCAGATTCGAAAATCAGGCAGTTTTCATAGAAAAATACTCTTGGAGCGAGTTCTACCCAATAGACATGTAATATAATTTCTATCCCTCACCGTGACATTCGGTGTTCCGAAAATGCTACACGCATTACGGATTCAACAAACAATGGTTACTGAGCTGTGAGCATGTGGATTACCGAACTTTCATTCACCATAAAAGGAATCCTTACACATAGAAGTATTTACCTTGATTTTGCAGCTTATTCTTATCGGCAGGTTAGAAAGTGAGAAAGATTGTGCTGAAAAATCCTCTTTGAGTGGGTTCTACACACGAGACATGTAAATTACATTGTTTCCCAGAACGTGACATCCGTGTTACCAACACAATACAAGCATCCCGGTTTCGACAAAAATTCATTACTGAGATGTGAGCATGTGTATTACAAACTTTCATTCACCATGCATGGCATATTTATTCCTAGAAATATTTACTCAGATTTCGCAGGTTTTTCATAACGCCTGTTTCAGAAATCATGAAGTTGTTGCAGTAAAATCCTCTTGGTGCGAGTTCTACCAAATAGAAATTTAATTTACACAGTTTCCCTAACCATGATATTCTGTGTTTCGAACACGCTACATGCATGACGGATTGCACAAACATTCTTTAATGAGTTGTGAGCATGTGGATTACCGATCTTTCATCCACCAAAATAGGGATATTGTCACCTAGAAGCATTTACTCAGATTTTGCAGCTTTTCATAATGCCAGTTTTTGATATGAGGGATATTTCACAGATAAATGGTCTTATAGTGTGTTCTACCCGACAGATATGTAATTTCCATAGCTTACCTGACCGTGTCATTCCATCTTCCAAACACATTAATTGCATCACAGACTTGAAAAACATTCATTAATGAATTGTGAGCATGTGGATTACCGAAATCTCATTCACCATTAAAGGCATATTGCATCTACAGAATTTACTCTGATTTTGCATTTTTTTTTTTGCCAGTTATAAATGAGGCAGATGGCTCAGTAAAATACACTTTGAGCTTGATGTACACAGTAGACATCTAGTTTACATAGTCTCCTCACCTTTATATTCTGTGTTCTGAACACATTACATGCATCAGGGTTTCGAAAAAACATTCATTACTGAGTTGTGAGCACGAGGAATAATGAACATTCATCACCAAAATGGGCATATTGACACCGAAGTAATTTTACTCTAATTTCCCAGCTTTTTCCTAACACCAGTTTTGAAATTGAGGTAGATTTTACAGAAATATCCTCTTGGAGAGAGTTCTTCAAAATCGACATTGAATTTACATAGTTTCCTCACCGTGATATTCCGTGTTCCGAACCTGTTACATGCATCAAAGATACGAGAATCATTCATTACTGAGGTGAGAACATGTGGATTACCAAAGTTTAAACACCATACAGGGCATATTTACACCAAGAAATATTTACCCTGATTTCACCGAATTTTCCAAAAGCCAGTTTCGGAAATGAGGCATATTTTGCAGAAAAATGCTCTTTTATCGACTTCTACCCGATAGACATGTAACTTACATAGTTTACCTGACTGTGACATTCTATGTTCCGAACACATTACATGCATCACGGATTCGACAAACAGTTATTACTGATTTGTTAGCATGTGGATTACCGAGCTTTCATTCACCATTCAAGGAATATTAACACTTAGAATTATTTACCCTGAGTTCCCAGCTATTTTCTAATGCCAGTTTTGCAAACCAAGCAGTTTTCACAGACAAACCGTCTTACATCGTGTTCTATCCAACAGAAATGTAATTGACAGAGATTCCCTCACCGTGTAATTCCATGTTCCGTATATGCTACATGCATTACGGATTCGACACATAATCCCTACTGAGTTGTTAGCATGTGGATTACTGAACTTTCACCTACTATTAAAGGCATATATACACCGAGAAGCATTTTATCAGAAAAATCCTCTTTGAGTGTGTTGTATCCACTAGAACTTTTATTTAAATTGTTTCACTCACCGTGACTTTCCATGTTCTGAACACGATACATGCATCACGGATTCGACAAACATTTTTAATGAGTTGTGAGCATTTTTCATGAATTACCGAACTTTCATCCTCCATACAAGGCATATTAACAACTAGATATATTTATTCTCAGTTTGCAGGTTATTCATAACACTGGATTCCAAAATCAGGCAGTTTTCTCAAAAAAATCCTCTTGGAGCGAATTCTAACCAATAGACATGTAATTTAATTTTCTTCCTCCACCGTGACATTCCGTGTTACGAACACGCTACATGCAACACGGATTCGAAAACACATTCATGACTGAGTTGTGAGCATGTGGATTACTGAACTTTCATCCCCATAAATGGCAGAGTTACACCTAGAAAATTTTTCTCTGATTTCCCAGCTTTTTCCAAAAACCAGTTTCGAAAATGAGGTAGATATCACAGAAAAATTCTCTTGGAGCGAGTTCTACCCATTCGGCATGTACTTTACTTAGTTTCCTCAGCGTGATATTCTGTGTTCCGAACACGTAACATGCATCACGGATACGACAAACATGCATTACAGAGGTGAGAACATGTGGATTAACAAACTTTCAACACCATACAGGGCATATTTACACCAAGAAACATTTACTCTGAGTTCACAGTATTTTCCTAAAGACAGTTTCGAAAATGAGGGAGATTTCACACACAAATGCTCTTGGAGCGATTTCTACCCAATAAAAGTGTAATTTACATAATTTCCCTCACTGTGAAATTCAGTGTTCCGAACATTCTATAAGCATCAAGAATTTCACAAGCATTCATTACTGAGATGTGAGTATGTGTATTGAGATCTTTCATCCACCATGCAAGGCATATTTATACCTAGAAATTTTTACCAGATTTTACAGAAATTTCCTAGAGCCAGTTTCAATATTCATGAAGATTTCGCAGAAAAATTCCCTTGGGGCGAGTCCGTTCAAATAGTATTTTAATTTACATAGTTTCCCTCACCATGATATTCCTTGTTCCGAGCACGCTACATGCATGACGGATTTGACAAACATTACTTACTGAGTTGTAAGCATGAGGATTACCGATCTTTCATCCACCATAAAATGCATATTGTCACCTAGAAGCATTTACTCAGATTTCGCAGCTCTTCCTAACACCAGTTTCGGAAATGAGGCATATTTTGCGGAAAAATCCTCTTGTAGGTAGTTCTTCCCGATAGATATGTAATTTACATAGTTTAACTGATTGTGTAATTCCGTCTTCCGATCACGTTAAATACAACACGGATTCGAAAAACATTCATTACTGAGTTCTGAGCATGTGGATAACCGAACTTTCAATCACCATTCAAGGCATATAAACACCTAGAAATATTTATTTTGAGTTCGCATCTTTTTTCTAATGCCAGTATCAAAAATCAGGCAGTTTCCACAGAAATATCCTTGTGGAGGAATTTATACACAATAGATATGTAATTTAAATAGTTGCCCTCACCGTGAATATCCGTGTTCTGAACACACTACATGTATGACAGATTCGTCAAGCATTTATTTCTGAGTTGTGAACATGTGGATTACTGAACGTTCATCCACCATAGAAGGCATATTTACACATAGAAACACATACTCTGTTTTCGAATGTTTTTCCTAATGTCACATCCGAAAATGCGGTAGATTTCACAGAAAAATTCTCTTGGAGCGATTTATAACCAATAGACATGTAATTTACACAGTTTCCCTCACCATGAAGTTCCGTGTTCAGAACAGGCTTTATGTATCACGGATTCGACAAACAATAATTACTGAGATCTGAGAATGTGGTTAGAGAACTTTCATCCACCATACAAGGCATTTTACACCTAGAAACATTTAGTCTGTGTGCGCAGATTTTCCCTAATGTCAGATTCGAAAATCAGGCAGTTTTCATAGAAAAATACTCTTGGAGCGAGTTCTACCCAATAGACATGTAATATAATTTCTTTCCCTCACCGTGACATTCGGTGTTCCGAAAATGCTACACGCATTACGGATTTGACAAACAATGGTTACTGAGCTGTGAGCATGTGGATTACCGAACTTTCATTCACCATAAAAGAATCCTTACACATAGAAGTATTTACCTTGATTTTGCAGCTTATTCTTATCGCCAGGTTAGAAAATGAGAAAGATTGTGCAGAAAAATCCTCTTTGAGTGGGTTCTACACACGAGACATGTAAATTACATTGTTTCCCAGAACGTGACATCCGTGTTACCAACACAATACAAGCATACAAGATTCGACAAAAATTCATTACTGAGATGTGAGCATGTGTATTACAAACTTACATTCACCATGCATGGCATATTTATTCCTAGAAATATTTACTCAGATTTCGCAGGTTTTTCATAACGCCTGTTTCAGAAATCATGAAGTTGTTGCAGTAAAATCCTCTTGGTGCGAGTTCTACCAAATAGAAATTTAATTTACACAGTTTCCCTAACCATGATATTCTGTGTTTCGAACACGCTACATGCATGACGGATTGCACAAACATTCTTTAATGAGTTGTGAGCATGTGGATTACCGATCTTTCATCCACCAAAATAGGGATATTGTCACCTAGAAGCATTTACTCAGATTTCGCAGATTTTCATAATGCCAGTTTTTGATATGAGGGATATTTCACAGATAAATGGTCTTATAGCGTGTTCTACCCGACAGATATGTAATTTCCATAGCTTACCTGACCGTGTCATTCCATCTTCCAAACACATTAATTGCATCACAGACTTGAAAAACATTCATTAATGAATTGTGAGCATGTGGATTACCGAAATCTCATTCACCATTAAAGGCATATGTGCATCTACAGAATTTACTCTGATTTTGCATTTTTTTTTGCCAGTTTAAAAATGAGGCAGATGGCTCAGTAAAATACACTTTGAGCTTGATGTACACAGTAGACATCTAGTTTACATAGTCTCCTCACCATTATATTCTGTGTTCTGAACACGTTACATGCATCAGGGTTTCGAAAAAACATTCATTACTGAGTTGTGAGCACGAGGATTAATGAACATTCATCACCAAAATGGGCATATTGACACCGAAGTAATTTTACTCTAATTTCCCAGCTTTTTCCTAACACCAGTTTTGAAATTGAGGTAGATTTTACAGAAATATTCTCTTGGAGAGAGTTCTTCAAAATCGACATTGAATTTACATAGTTTCCTCACCATGATATTCCGTGTTCCGAACCTGTTACATGCATCAAAGATACGAGAAACATTCATTACTGAGGTGAGAACATGTGGATTACCAAAGTTTAAACACCATACAGGGCATATTTACACCAAGAAATATTTACCCTGATTTCACCGAATTTTCCAAAAGCCAGTTTGGGAAATGAGGCATATTTTGCAGAAAAATGCTCTTTTATCGACTTCTACCCGATAGACATGTAACTTACATAGTTTACCTGACTGTGACATTCTATGTTCCGAACACATTACATGCATCACGGATTCGACAAACAGTTATTACTGATTTGTTAGCATGTGGATTACCGAGCTTTCATTCACCATTCAAGGAATATTAACACTTAGAATTATTTACCCTGAGTTTCCAGCTATTTTCTAATGCCAGTTTTGCAAACCAAGCAGTTTTCACAGACAAACCGTCTTACATCGTGTTCTATCCAACAGAAATGTAATTGACAGAGATTCCCTCACCGTGTAATTCCATGTTCCGTATATGCTACATGCATCACGGATTCGACACATATTCCCTACTGAGTTGTTAGCATGTGGATTACTGAACTTTCACCTACTATTAAAGGCATATTTACACCGAGAAGCATTTTATCAGTAAAATCCTCTTTGAGTGTGTTGTATCCACTAGAACTTTTATTTAAATTGTTTCACTCACCGTGACTTTCCATGTTCTGAACACGATACATGCATCACGGATTCGACAAACATTTTTAATGAGTTGTGAGCATTTTTCATGAATTACCGAACTTTCATCCTCCATACAAGGCATATTAACAACTAGATATATTTATTCTCAGTTTGCAGGTTATTCATAACACTGGATTCCAAAATCAGGCAGTTTTCTCAAAAAAATCCTCTTGGAGCGAATTCTAACCAATAGACATGTAATTTAATTTTCTTCCTCCACCGTGACATTCCGTGTTACGAACACGCTACATGCAACACGGATTCGAAAACACATTCATGACTGAGTTGTGAGCATGTGGATTACTGAACTTTCATCCCCATAAATGGCAGAGTTACACCTAGAAAATTTTTCTCTGATTTCCCAGCTTTTTCCAAAAACCAGTTTCGAAAATGAGGTAGATATCACAGAAAAATTCTCTTGGAGCGAGTTCTACCCATTCGGCATGTACTTTACTTAGTTTCCTCAGCGTGATATTCTGTGTTCCGAACACGTAACATGCATCACGGATACGACAAACATGCATTACAGAGGTGAGAACATGTGGATTAACAAACTTTCAACACCATACAGGGCATATTTACACTAAGAAACATTTACTCTGAGTTCACAATATTTTCCTAAAGACAGTTTCGAAAATGAGGGAGATTTCACACACAAATGCTCTTGGAGCGATTTCTACCCAATAAAAGTGTAATTTACATAATTTCCCTCACTGTGAAATTCAGTGTTCCGAACATTCTACAAGCATCAAGAATTTCACAAGCATTCATTACTGATATGTGAGTATGTGTATTGAGATCTTTCATCCACAATGCAAGGCATATTTATACCTAGAAATTTTTACCAGATTTTACAGAAATTTCCTAGAGCCAGTTTCAATATTTATGAAGATTTCGCAGAAAAATACTCTTGGGGCGAGTCCGTTCAAATAGTATTTTAATTTACATAGTTTCCCTCACCATGATATTCCTTGTTCCGAGCACGCTACATGCATGACGGATTTGACAAACATTACTTACTGAGTTGTAAGCATGAGGATTACCGATCTTTCATCCACCATAAAAGGCATATTGTCACCTAGAAGCATTTACTCAGATTTCGCAGCTTTTCCTAACACCAGTTTCGGAAATGAGGCATATTTTGCGGAAAAATCCTCTTGTAGGTAGTTCTTCCCGATAGATATGTAATTTACATAGTTTAACTGATTGTGTAATTCCGTCTTCCGATCACGTTAAATACAACACGGATTCGAAAAACATTCATTACTGAGTTGTGAGCATGTGGATAACCGAACTTTCAATCACCATTCAAGGCATATAAACACCTAGAAATATTTATTTTGAGTTCGCATCTTTTTTCTAATGCCAGTATCAAAAATCAGGCAGTTTCCACAGAAATATCCTTGTGGAGGAATTTATACACAATAGATATGTAATTTAAATAGTTGCCCTCACCGTGAATATCCGTGTTCTGAACACACTACATGTATGACAGATTCGTCAAGCATTTATTTCTGAGTTGTGAACATGTGGATTACAGAACGTTCATCCACCATAGAAGGCATATTTACACATAGAAACACATACTCTGTTTTCGCATGTTTTTCCTAATGTCACATCCGAAAATGCGGTAGATTTCACAGAAAAATTCTCTTGGAGCGATTTATAACCAATAGACATGTAATTTACACAGTTTCCCTCACCATGAAGTTCCGTGTTCAGAACAGGCTTTATGTATCACGGATTCGACAAACAATCATTACTGAGATCTGAGAATGTGGTTAGAGAACTTTCATCCACCATACAAGGCATTTTACACCTAGAAACATTTAGTCTGTGTGCGCAGATTTTCCCTAATGTCAGATTCGAAAATCAGGCAGTTTTCATAGAAAAATACTCTTGGAGCGAGTTCTACCCAATAGACATGTAATATAATTTCTTTCCCTCACCGTGACATTCGGTGTTCCGAAAATGCTACACGCATTACGGATTCGACAAACAATGGTTACTGAGCTGTGAGCATGTGGATTACTGAACTTTCATTCACCATAAAAGGAATCCTTACACATAGAAGTATTTACCTTGATTTTGCAGCTTATTCTTATCGCCAGGTTAGAAAATGAGAAAGATTGTGCAGAAAAATCCTCTTTGAGTGGGTTCTACACACGAGACATGTAAATTACATTGTTTCCCAGAACGTGACAACCGTGTTACCAACACAATACAAGCATCCCGGTTTCGACAAAAATTCATTACTGAGATGTGAGCATGTGTATTACAAACTTTCATTCACCATGCATGGCATATTTATTCCTAGAAATATTTACTCAGATTTCGCAGGTTTTTCATAACGCCTGTTTCAGAAATCATGAAGTTGTTGCAGTAAAATCCTCTTGGTGCGAGTTCTACCAAATAGAAATTTAATTTACACAGTTTCCCTAACCATGATATTCTGTGTTTCGAACACGCTACATACATGAAGGATTGCACAAACATTCTTTAATGAGTTGTGAGCATGTGGATTACCGATCTTTCATCCACCAAAATAGGGATATTGTCACCTAGAAGCATTTACTCAGATTTCGCAGCTTTTCATAATGCCAGTTTTTGATATGAGGGATATTTCACAGATAAGTGGTCTTATAGCGTGTTCTACCCGACAGATATGTAATTTCCATAGCTTACCTGACCGTGTCATTCCATCTTCCAAACACATTAATTGCATCACAGACTTGAAAAACATTCATTAATGAATTGTGAGCATGTGGATTACCGAAATCTCATTCACCATTAAAGGCATATTGCATCTACAGAATTTACTCTGATTTTGCATTTTTTTTTTGCAAGTTTAAAAATGAGGCAGATGGCTCAGTAAAATACACTTTGAGCTTGATGTACACAGTAGACATCTAGTTTACATAGACTCCTCACCATTATATTCTGTGTTCTGAACACGTTACATGCATCAGGGTTTCGAAAAAACATTCATTACTGAGTTGTGAGCACGAGGATTAATGAACATTCATCACCAAAATGGGCATATTGACACCGAAGTAATTTTACTCTAGTTTCCCAGCTTTTTCCTAACACCAGTTTTGAAATTGAGGTAGATTTTACAGAAATATTCTCTTGGAGAGAGTTCTTCAAAATCGACATTGAATTTACATAGTTTCCTCACCGTGATATTCCGTGTTCCGAACCTGTTACATGCATCAAAGATACGACAAACATTCATTACTGAGGTGAGAACATGTGGATTACCAAAGTTTAAACACCATACAGGGCATATTTACACCAAGAAATATTTACCCTGATTTCACCGAATTTTCCAAAAGCCAGTTTCGGAAATGAGGCATATTTTGCAGAAAAATGCTCTTTTATCGACTTCTACCCGATAGATATGTAACTTACATAGTTTACCTTACTGTGACATTCTATGTTCTGAACACATTACATGCATCATGGATTCGACAAACAGTTATTACTGATTTGTGAGCATGTGGATTACCGAGCTTTCATTCACCATTCAAGGAATATTAACACTTAGAATTATTTACCCTGAGTTCCCAGCTATTTTCTAATGCCAGTTTTGAAAACCAAGCAGTTTTCACAGACAAACCGTCTTACATCGTGTTCTATCCAACAGAAATGTAATTGACAGAGATTCCCTCACCGTGTAATTCCATGTTCCGTATATGCTACATGCATCACGGATTCGACACATATTCCCTACTGAGTTGTTAGCATGTGGATTACTGAACTTTCACCTACTATTAAAGGCATATTTACACCGAGAAGCATTTTATCAGATAAATCCTCTTTGAGTGTGTTGTATCCACTAGAACTTTTATTTAAATTGTTTCACTCACCGTGACTTTCCATGTTCTGAACACGATACATGCATCACGGATTCGACAAACATTTTTAATGAGTTGTGAGCATTTTTCATGAATTACCGAACTTTCATCCTCCATACAAGGCATATTAACAACTAGATATATTTATTCTCAGTTTGCAGGTTATTCATAAAACTGGA
Organism: Camelus dromedarius; assembly: GCF_036321535.1. Lineage (NCBI taxonomy): Eukaryota > Metazoa > Chordata > Mammalia > Artiodactyla > Camelidae > Camelus > Camelus dromedarius. The sequence goes on along the minus strand of NW_026989821.1, from coordinate 676,643 downwards.
TTCCAAAATCAGGCAGTTTTCTCAAAAAAATCCTCTTGGAGCGAATTCTAACCAATAGACATGTAATTTAATTTTCTTCCTCCACCGTGACATTCCGTGTTACGAACACGCTACATGCAACACGGATTCGAAAAAACATTCATGACTGAGTTGTGAGCATGTGGATTACTGAACTTTCATCCCCATAAATGGCAGAGTTACACCTAGAAAATTTTTCTCTGATTTCCCAGCTTTTTCCTAAAACCAGTTTCGAAAATGAGGTAGATATCACAGAAAAATTCTCTTGGAGCGAGTTCTACCCATTCGGCATGTAATTTACTTAGTTTCCTCAGCGTGATATTCTGTGTTCCGAACACGTAACATGCATCACGGATACGACAAACATGCATTACAGAGGTGAGAACATGTGGATTAACAAACTTTCAACACCATACAGGGCATATTTACACCAAGAAACATTTACTCTGAGTTCACAATATTTTCCTAAAGACAGTTTCGAAAATGAGGGAGATTTCACACACAAATGCTCTTGGAGCGATTTCTACCCAATAAAAATGTAATTTACATAATTTCCCTCACTGTGAAATTCAGTGTTCCGAACATTCTACAAACATCAAGAATTTCACAAGCATTCATTACTGAGATGTGAGTATGCGTATTGAGATCTTTCATCCACCATGCAAGGCATATTTATACCTAGAAATTTTTACCAGATTTTACAGAAATTTCCTAGAGCCAGTTTCAATATTCATGAAGATTTCGCAGAAAAATTCTCTTGGGGCGAGTCCGTTCAAATAGTATTTTAATTTACATAGTTTCCCTCACCATGATATTCCTTGTTCCGAGCACGCTACATGCATGACGGATTTGACAAACATTACTTACTGAGTTGTAAGCATGAGGATTACCGATCTTTCATCCACCATAAAAGGCATATTGTCACCTAGAAGCATTTACTCAGATTTCGCAGCTTTTCCTAACATCAGTTTTGGAATTGAGGCATATTTCGCAGAAAAATGCTCTTGTAGGGAGCACTTCCCTATAGATATGTAATTTACATAGCTTAACTGATTGTGTCATTCCATCTTCCGATCACGTTAAATAGAACACGGATTGGAAAAACATTCATTACTGAGTTGTGAGCATGTGGATAACCGAACTTTCAATCACGATTCAAGGCATATAAACACCAAGAAATATCTATTTTGAGTTCGCATCTTTTTTCTAATGCCAGTATCAAAAATCAGGCAGTTTCCACAGAAATATCCTTGTGGAGGAAGTTATACACAATAGACGTGTAATTTACATAGTTGCCCTCACCGTGAATATCCGTGTTCTGAACATACTACATGCATGACGGATTCGTCAAACATTTATTTCTGAGTTGTGAACATGTGGATTAATGAACTTTCATCCACCATAGAAGGTATATTTACACATAGAAACACTTACTCTGTTTTCGCAGGTTTTTCCTAATGCCACATCCGAAAATGCGGTAGATATCTCAGAAGAATGCTCTTGGAGCGATTTATAACCAATAGACATGTAATTTACACAGTTTCTCTTACCATGAAGTTCCGTGTTCAGAACAGGCTTTATGTATCACGGATTCGACAAACAATCATTACTGAGATCTGAGAATGTGGATTAGAGAACTTTCATCCACCATACAAGGCATTTTACACCTAGAAACACTAAGTCTGTGTGCGCAGATTTTCCCTACAGTCAGATTCGAAAATCAGGCAGTTTTCATAGAAAAATACTCTTGGAGCGTGTTCTACCCAATAGACATGTAATATAATTTCTTTCCCTCACCGTGACATTCGGTGTTCCGAAAATGCTACACGCATTACGGATTCGACAAACAATGTTTACTGAGCTGTGAGCATGTGGATTACCGAACTTTCATTCACCATAAAAGGAATCCTTACACATAGAAGTATTTACCTTGATTTTGCAGCTTATTCTTATCGCCAGGTTAGAAAATTAGAAAGATTGTGCTGAAAAATTCTCTTTGAGTGTGTTCTACACACGAGACCTGTAAATTACATTGTTTTCCAGAACGTGACATCCGTGTTCCCAACACAATACAAGCATCCCGGATTCGACAAAAATTCATTACTGAGATGTGAGCATGTGTATTACAAACTTTCATTCACCAGGAATGGCATATTTATTCCTAGAAATATTTTCTCATTTTTCGCTGGTTTTTCATAATGCCTGTTTCAGAAATCATGAAGTTTTTGCAGTAAAATCCTCTTGGTGCGAGTTCTACCAAATAGAAATTTAATTTACACAGTTTCCCTAACCATGATATTCTGTGTTTCGAACACGCTACATACATGAAGGATTGCCCAAACATTCTTTAATGAGTTGTGAGCATGTGGAGTACCGAACTTTCATCCACCATAAAAGCCATATTGTCACCTAGAAGCATTTACTCAGATTTTGCAGATTTTCCTAACGCCAGTTTTGGATATGAGGAATATTTCACAGATAAATTGCCTTATAGCGAGTTCTACCCGACAGATATGTAATTTCCATAGCTTAGCTGACCGTGTCATTCCATCTTCCAAACACATTAATTGCATCACAGACTTGAAAAACATTCATTACTGAGTTGTGAGCATGTGGATTACCGAAATCTCATTCACCATTAAAGGCATATGTGCACCTACAGAATTTACTATGATTTTGCAGCTTTTTCTAATGCCAGTTTAAAAATGAGGCAGATGGCTCCGTAAAATACACTTTGAGATTGATATACCCACTAGACATCTAGTTAACATAGTCTCTTCACCATGATATACTGTGTTCCGAACACGTTACATGCATCAGGGTTTCGAAAAAACATTCATTACTGAGTTGTGAGCACGAGGATTAATGAGCATTCACCACCAAAATGGGCATATGGACACCGAAGAAATTTTACTCTTATTTCCCAGATTTTTCCTAACACAAATTTTGAAATTGAGGTAGATTTCACAGAAAAATTCTCTTGGAGCGGGTTCTTCCCAATCGACATTGAATTTACATAGTTTCCTCACCGTGATATTCCACGTTCTGAACCTGTTACATGCATCTAGGATACGACAAACATTCATTACTGAGGTGAGAACATGTGGATTACCAAACTTTCAACACCATGCAGGGCATATTTACACCAAGAAACATTTACCCTGATTTCACAGACTTTTCCAATAGCCAGTTTCGGAAATGAGGCATATTTTGCAGATAAATGCTCTTTTATCGACTTCTACCCGATAGACATGTAATTTACGTAGTTAACCTGACCGTGACATTCTGTGCTCCGAAAACATGACATGCATCACGGATTCGACAAACAGTTATTACTGATTTGTGAGCATGTGCATTACCCAGCTTTCATTCACCATTCAAGGAATATTAACACTTGGAATTATTTACTCTGAGTTCCCAGCTATTTTCTAATGCCAGTTTTGAAAAACAGGCAGTTTTCACAGAAAAACCGTCTTACATCGAGTTCTATCCAACAGAAATGTAATTGACAGAGATTCCCTCACCGTGTAATTCCATGTTCCTTATATGCTACATGCATCACGGATTCGACACATATTCACTACTGAGTTGTTAACATGTGGATTACTGAACTTTCACCTACTATGAAAGGTATATTTACACCGAGAAGCATTTTATATTATTTCGCGGCATTTTATTAAATCCAGTTTAGAAAATGTGGCATATTGCGCAGAAAAATTCTCTTTGAGTGTGTTGTATCCACTAGAACTTTTATTTAAATTGTTTCACTCACCGTGACTTTCCATGTTCCGAGCACGATACATGAATCACGGATTCGACAAATATTTTTAATGAGTTGTGAGCATTTTTCATGAATTACCGAACTTTCATACTCCATACAAGGCATATTAACAACTAGATATATTTATTCTCAGTTTGCAGGTTATTCATAATGCTGGATTCCAAAATCAGGCAGTTTTCTCAAAACAATCCTCTTGGAGCGAATTCTAACCAATAGACATGTAATTTACTTTTCTTCCTCCACCGTGACATTCCGTGTTACGAACACACTACATGAAACATGATTCGAAAAAACATTCATGACTGAGTTGTGAGCATGTGGATTACTGAACTTTCATCCCCATACATGGCAGAGTTACACCTAGAAAATTTTCTCTGATTTCTCAACTTTTTCCTAACACCAGTTTCGAAAATGAGCTAGATATCACAGATAAATTCTCTTGGAGCGAGTTCTTCCCATTCGGCATGTAATATAAATAGTTTCCTCAGCGTGATATTCCGTGTTCTGAACACGTAACATGCATCAAGGATACGACAAACATGCATTACACAGGTGAGAACATGTGGATTAACAAACTTTCAACACCATACAGGGCATATTTACACCAAGAAACATTTACACTGTGTTCACAGTATTTTCCTAAAGACAGTTACGAAAATGAGGGAGATTTCACACACAAATGCTCTTGGAGCAACTTCTACCCAATAGAAATGTAATTTACATAATTTCCCTCACCGTGACATTAAGTGTTCCGAACATTCTACAAGCATCAAGGATTTCACAAGCATTCATTACTGAGATGTGACTATGTGTATTGAGATCTTTCATCCACCATGCAAGGCATATTTATACCTAGAAATTTTTAACAGATTTCGCAGAAATTTCCTAACGCCAATTTCAAAATTCATGAAGATTGCGCAGATATATTCTCTTGGGGAGAGTCCGTTCAAATAGTATTTTAATTTACATAGTTTCCCTCACCATGATATTCCGTGTTCCGAGCACGCTACATGCATGACGGATTTGACAAACATTACTTACTGAGCTGTAAGCATGAGGATTACCGATCTTTCATCCACCATAAAAGGCATATTGTCACCTAGAAACATTTACTCAGATTTCGCAGCTTTTCCTAACATCAGTTTAGGAATTGAGGCATATTTCGCAGAAAAATGCTCTTCTAGGGAGAACTTCCCTATAGATATGTAATTTACATAGCATAACTGATTGTGTAATTCCGTCTTCCGATCACGTTAAATAGAACACGGATTCGAAAAACATTCATTACTGAGTTGTGAGCATGTGGATAACCGAACTTTCAATCACGATTCAAGGCATATAAACACCTAGAAATATCTATTTTGAGTTCGCATCTTTTTTCTAATGCCAGTATAAAAAATCAGGCAGTTTCCACAGAAATATCCTTGTGGAGGAAGTTATACACAATAGACGTGTAATTTACATAGTTGCCCTCACCGTGAATATCCGTGTTCTGAACATACTACATGCATGACGGATTCGTCAAACATTTATTTCTGAGTTGTGAACATGTGGATTAATGAACTTTCATCCACCATAGAAGGCATATTTACACATAGAAACACATACTCTGTTTTCGCAGGTTTTTCCTAATGCCACATCCGAAAATGCGGTAGATATCTCAGAAGAATGCTCTTGGAGCGATTTACAACCAATAGACATTTAATTTACACAGTTTCTCTCACCATGAAGTTCCGTGTTCAGAACAGGCTTTATGTATCACGGATTCGACAAACAATCATTACTGAGATATGAGAATGTGGATTAGAGAACTTTCATCCACCATACAAGGCATTTTACACCTAGAAACACTTAGTCTGTGTGCGCAGATTTTCCCTAATGTCAGATTCGAAAATCAGGCAGTTTTCATAGAAAAATACTCTTGGAGCGAGTTCTACCCAATAGACATGTAATATAATTTCTTTCCCTCACCGTGACATTCGGTGTTCCGAAAATGCTACACGCATTACGGATTCGACAAACAATGGTTACTGAGCTGTGAGCATGTGGATTACCGAAATTTCATTCACCACAAAAGGAATCCTTACACATAGAATTATTTACCTTGATTTTGCAGGTTATTCTTATCGCCAGGTTAGAAAATTAGAAAGATTGTGCTGTAAAATTCTCTTTGAGTGTGTTCTACACACGAGACCTGTAAATTACACTGTTTTCCAAAACGTTACATCCGTGTTCCCAACACAATACAAGTATCCCGGATTCGACAAAAATTCATTACTTAGATGTGAGCATGTGTATTACAAACTTTCATTCACCATGAATGGCATATTTGTTCCTAGAATTATTTTCTCATTTTTCGCAGGTTTTTCATAACGCCTGTTTCAGAAATCATGAAGTTTTTGCAGTAAAATCCTCTTGGTGCGAGTTCTACCAAATAGAAATTTAATTTACACAGTTTCCCTAACCATGATATTCTGTGATTCGAACACGCTACATACATGACGGTTTGCACAAACATTCTTTAATGAGTTGTGAGCATGTGGAGTACCGAACTTTCATCCAACATAAAAGCCATATTGTCACCTAGAAGCATTTACTCAGATTTTGCAGATTTTCCTAACGCCAGTTTTGGATATGAGGAATATTTCACAGATAAATTGCCTTATAGCGAGTTCTACCCGACAGATATGTAATTTCCATAGCTTAGCTGACCGTGTCTTTCCATCTTCCAAACACATTAATTGCATCACAGACTTGAGAAACATTCATTACTGAGTTGTGAGCATGAGGATTACCGAAATCTCATTCACCATTAAAGGCATATGTGCACCTACAGAATTTACTATGATTTTGCAGCTTTTTCTAATGCCAGTTTAAAAATGAGGCAGATGGCTCCGTAAAATACACTTTGAGATTGATATACCCACTAGACATCTAGTTAACATAGTCTCTTCACCATGATATACTGTGTTCCGAACACGTTACATGCATCACGGTTTCGAAAATCATTGATTACTGAGTTGTGAGCACGAGGATTAATGAACATTCATCACCAATATGGGCATATTGACACCAAAGGAATTTTACTCTAATTTCCCAGATTTTTCCTAACACCAGTTTTGAAATTGAGGTAGATTTTACAGAAAAATTCTCTTGGAGCGAGTTCTTCAAAATCGACTTTGAATTTACATAGTTTCCTCACTGTGATATTCCGTGTTCCGAACCTGTTACATGCATCAAAGATACGACAAACATTCATTACTGAGGTGAGAACATGTGGATTACCAAAGTTTAAACACCATACAGGGCATATTTACACCAAGAAACATTTACCCTGATTTCACCGAATTTTCCAAAAGCCAGTTTCGGAAATGAGGCATGTTTTACAGAAAAATGCTCTTTTATCGACTTCTACCCGATAGATATGTAACTTACATAGTTTACCTGACTGTGACATTCTGTGTTCCGAACACATTTCATGCATCACGGATTCGACAAACAGTTATTACTGATTTGTGAGCATGTGGATTACCGAGCTTTCATTCACCATTCAAGGAATATTAACACTTAGAATTATTTACTCTGAGTTCCCAGCTATTTTCTAATGCAGTTTTGAAAACCAAGCAGTTTTCACAGAAAAACAGTCTTACATCGAGTTCTATACAACAGAAATGTAATTGACAGAGATTCCCTCACCGTGTCATTCCATGTTCCGTATATGCTACATGCATCACGGATTCGACACATATTCCCTACTGAGTTGTTAGCATGTGGATTACTGAACATTCACCTACTATTAAAGGCATATTTACACCGAGAAGCATTTTATCAGAAAAATCCTCTTTGAGTGTGTTGTATCCACTAGAACTTTTATTTAAATTGTTTCACTCACCGTGACTTTCCATGTTCTGAAAACGATACATGCATCACGGATTCGACAAACATTTTTAATGAGTTGTGAGCATTTTTCATGAATTACCGAACTTTCATCCTCCATACAAGGCATATTAACATCTAGATATATTTATTCTCAGTTTTCAGGTTATTCATAATGCTGGATTCCAAAATCAGGCAGTTTTCTCAAAAAAATCCTCTTGGAGCGAATTCTAACCAATAGACATGTAGGTTAATTTTCTTCCTCCACCGTGACATTCTGTGTTACGAACACACTACATGCAACACGGATTCGAAAAAACATTCATGACTGAGTTGTGAGCATGTGGATTACTGAACTTTCATCCCCATACATGGCGGAGTTACACCTAGAAAATTTTTCTCTGATTTCCCAGCTTTTTCCTAACACCATTTTCGAAAATGAGGTAGATATCACAGAAAAATTCTCTTGGAGCGAGTTCTACCCATTCGGCATGTAACTTACATAGTTTCCTCAGCGTGATATTCTGTGTTCTGGACACGTATCATGCATCACGGATATGACAAACATGCATTACAGAGGTGAGAACATGTGGATTAACAAACTTTCAACACCATACAGGGCATATTTACACCAAGAAACATTTACTCTGAGTTCACATAATTTTCCTAAAGACAGTTTCGAAAATGAGGGAGATTTCACACACAAATGCTCTTGGAGCGACTTCTACCCAATAAAAATGTAATTTACATAATTTCCCTCACTGTGACATTCCGTGTTCCGAAAATTCTACAACCAACAGGGATTTCACAAGCATTCATTACTGAGATGTGAGTATGTGTATTGAGATCTTTCATCCACCATGCAAGGCATATTTATACCTAGAAATTTTTACCAGATTTTGCAGAAATTTCCTAAAGCCAGGTTCAAAATTCATGAAGATTTCACAGAAAAATTCTCTTGGGGAGAGTCCGTTCAAATAGTATTTTAATTTACATAGTTTCCCTCACCATGATATTCCGTGTTCCGAGCACGCTACATGCATGACGAATTTGACAAACATTACTTACTGAGTTGTAAGCATGAGGATTACCGATCTTTCATCCACCATAAAAGGCATATTGTCACCTAGAAGCATTTACTCAGATTTCGCAGCTTTTCCTAACATCAGTTTCAGAAATGAGGCATATTTTGCGGAAAAATGCTCTTGTAGGGAGCTCTTCCCTATAGATATGTAATTTACATAGCTTAACTGATTGTGTCATTCCGTCTTCCGATCACGTTATATAGAACACGGATTCGAAAAACATTCATTACTGAGTTGTGAGCATGTGGATAACCGAACTTCCAATCACCATTCAAGGCCTATAAACACCTAGAAATATTTATTTTGAGTTCGCATCTTTTTTCTAATGCCAGTATGAAAAATCAGGCAGTTTCCACAAAAATATACTTGTGGAGGATGTTATACACATTAGACATGTAATTTACATAGTGGCACTCACCGTGAATATCCGTGTTCTGAACACACTACATGTATGACGGATTCGTCAAACATTTATTTCTGAGATGTGAACATGTGGATTACTGAAATTTCATTGACCATAGAAGGCATATTTACACATAGAATCACTTAATTTTGTGTCGCATGTTTTTCCTAATACCACATCCGATAATGAGGTAGATTTCACAGAAAAATCCTCTTGGAGCGATTTATAACCAATAGACATGTAATTTACACAGTTTCTCTCACCATGAATTTCCGTGTTCAGAACAGGCTTTATGTATCACGGATTCGACAAACAATCATTACTGAGTTCTGAGAATGTGGATTAGAGAACTTTCATCCACAATACAAGGCATTTTACACCTAGAAACATTTAGTCTGTGTGCGCAGATTTTCCCTAATGTCAGATTCGAAAATCAGGCAGTTGTCATAGAAAAATTCTCTTGTAGCGAGTTCTACCCAATAGACATGTAATAAAATTTCTTTCCCTCACCGTGACATTCGGTGTTCCGAAAATGCTACACGCATTACGGATTCGACAAACAATGGTTACTGAGCTGTGAGCATGTGGATTACCGAACTTTCATTCACCATAAAAGGAATCCTTACACATAGAAGTATTTACTTTGATTTTGCAGCATATTCTTATCGCCAGGTTAGAAAATGAGAAAGATTGTGCAGAAAAATCCTCTTTGAGTGGGTTCTACACACGAGACCTGTAAATTACATTGTTTTCCAGAACGTGACATCCGTGTTCCCAACACAATACAAGCATCCCGGTTCCGACAAAAATTCATTACTGAGATGTGAGCATGTGTATTACAAACTTTCATTCACCATGCATGGCATATTTATTCCTAGAATTATTTACTCAGATTTCGCAGGTTTTTCATAACGCCTGTTTCAGAAATCATGAAGTTTTTGCAGTAAAATCCTCTTGGTGCGAGTTCTACCAAATAGAAATTTAATTTACACAGTTTCCCTAACCATGATATTCTGTTTTTCGAACACGCTACATACTTGAAGGATTGCACAAACATTCTTTAAAGAGTTGTGAGCATGTGGATTACTGAACTTTCATCCACCATAAAAGCCATATTGTCACCTAGAAGCATTTACTCAGATTTTGCAGATTTTCCTAACGCCAATTTTGGATATGAGGAATATTTCACAGATAAATTGCCTTATTGCAAGTTCTACCCGACAGATATGTAATTTCCATAGCTTAGCTGACCGTGTCATTCCATCTTCCAAACACATTAATTGCATCACAGACTTAAAAAACATTCATTACTGATTTGTGAGCATGTGGATTACCGAAATCTCATTCACCATTAAAGGCATATGTGCACCTACAGAATTTAATCTGATTTTGCAGATTTTTCTAATGCCAGTTTAAAAATGAGGCAGATGGCTCCGTAAAATACACTTTGATATTGATATACCCACTAGACATCTAGTTAACATAGTCTCTTCACCATGATATACTGTTTTCCAAACACATTACATGCATCAGGGTTTCGAAAAAACATTCATTACTGAGTTGTGAGCACGAGGATTAATGAGCATTCACCACCAAAATGGGCATATGGACACCGAAGTAATTTTACTCTTATTTCCCAGATTTTTCCTAACAACAGTTTTGAAATTGAGGTAGATTTCACAGAAAAATTCTCTTGGAGCTTGTTCTTCCCAATCGACATTGAATTTACATTGTTTCCTCACCGTGATATTCCGTGTTCTGAACACGTAACATGCATCAAGGATAAGACAAACATGCATTACACAGGTGAGAACATGTGGATTAACAAACTTTCAACACCATGCAGGGCATATTTACACCAAGAAACATTTACACTGTGTTCACAGTATTTTTCTAAAGACAGTTTCGAAAATGAGGGAGATTTCACACACAAATGCTCTTGGAGCAACTTCTACCCAATAGAAATGTAATTTACATAATTTCCCTCACCGTGACATTAAGTGTTCCGAACATTCTACAAGCATCAAGGATTTCACAAGCATTCATTACTGAGATGTGACTATGTGTATTGAGATCTTTCATCCACCATGCAAGGCGTATATATACCTAGAAATTTTTACCAGATTTCGCAGAAATTTCCTAACGCCAATTTCAAAATTCATGAAGATTGCGCAGATATATTCTCTTGGGGAGAGTCCGTTCAAATAGTATTTTAATTTACATAGTTTCCCTCACCATGATATTCCGTGTTCCAAGCACGCTACATGCATGACGGATTTGACAAACATTACTTACTGAGTTGTAAGCATGAGGATTACCGATCTTTCATCCACCATAAAAGGCATATTGTCACCTAGAAGCATTTACTCAGATTTCGCAGCTTTTCCTAACATCAGTTTCGGAATTGAGGCATATTTCGCAGAAAAATGCTCTTGTAGGGAGCACTTCCCTATAGATATGTAATTTACATAGCTTAACTAATTGTGTCATTCCGTCTTCCGATCACGTTAAATAGAACACGGATTCGAAAAACATTCATTACTGAGTTGTGAGCATGTGGATAACCGAACTTTCAATCACGATTCAAGGCATATAAACACCTAGAAATATCTATTTTGAGTTCGTATCTTTTTTCTAATGCCAGTATCAAAAATCAAGCAGTTTCCACAGAAATATCCTTGTGGAGGAAGTTATACACAATAGACGTGTAATTTACATAGTTGCCCTCACCGTGAATATCCGTGTTCTGAACATACTACATGCATGACGGATTCGTCAAACATTTATTTCTGAGTTGTGAACATGTGGATTAATGAACTTTCATCCACCATAGAAGGCATATTTACACATAGAAACACTTACTCTGTTTTCGCAGGTTTTTCCTAATGCCACATCCGAAAATGCGGTAGATATCTCAGAAGAATGCTCTTGGAGCGATTTATAACCAATAGACATGTAATTTACACAGTTTCTCTTACCATGAAGTTCCGTGTTCAGAACAGGCTTTATGTATCACGGATTCGACAAACAATCATTACTGAGATCTGAGAATGTGGATTAGAGAACTTTCATCCACCATACAAGGCATTTTACACCTAGAAACATTTAGTCTGTGTGCGCAGATTTTCCCTAATGTCAGATTCGAAAATCAGGCAGTTATCATAGAAAAATACTCTTGGAGCGAGTTCTACCCAATAGATATGTAATATAATTTCTTTCCCTCACCGTGACATTCGGTGTTCCGAAAATGCTACACGCATTACGGATTCGACAAACAATATTTACTGAGCTGTGAGCATGTGGATTACCGAACTTTCATTCACCATAAAAGGAATCCTTACACATAGAAGTATTTACCTTAATTTTGCAGCTTATTCTTATCGCCAGGTTAGAAAATGAGAAAGATTGTGCTGAAAAATTCTCTTTGAGTGTGTTCTACACACGAGACCTGTAAATTACATTGTTTTCCAGAACGTGACATCCGTGTTCCCAACACAATACAAGCATCCCGGATTCGACAAAAATTCATTACTGAGATGTGAGCATGTGTATTACAAACTTTAATTCACCAGGAATGGCATATTTATTCCTAGAAATATTTTCCCATATTTCGCTGGTTTTTCTTAACGCCTGTTTTAGAAATCATGAAATTTTTGCAGTAAAATCCTCTTGGTGCGAGTTCTACCAAATAGAAATTTAATTTACACAGTTTCCCTAACCATGATATTCTGTGTTTCGAATACGCTACATACATGAAGTATTGCACAAATATTCTTTAATGAGTTGTGAGCATGTGGAGTACCGAACTTTCATCCACCATAAAAGCCATATTGTCACCTAGAATCATTCACTCAGATTTTGCAGATTTTCCTAACGCCAGTTTTGGATATGAGGAATATTTCACAGATAAATTGCCTTATAGCGAGTTCTACCCGACAGATATGTAATTTCCATAGCTTAGCTGACCGTGTCATTCCATCTTCCAAACACATTAATTGCATCACAGAATTGAAAAAAATTCATTATTGAGTTGTGAGCATGTGGATTACCGAAATCTCATTCACCATTAAAGGCATATGTGCACCTACAGAATTTACTATGATTTTGCAGCTTTTTCTAATGCCAGTTTAAAAATGAGGCAGATGGCTCCGTAAAATACACTTTGAGATTGATATACCCACTAGACATCTAGTTAACATAGTCTCTTCACCATGATATACTCTGTTCCGAACACGTTACATGCATCAGGGTTTCGAAAAAACATTCATTACTGAGTTGTGAGCACGAGGATTAATGAGCATTCACCACCAAAATGGACATATGGACACCGAAGAAATTTTACTCTTATTTCCCAGATTTTTCCTAACACCAGTTTTGAAATTGAGGTAGATTTCACAGAAAAATTCTCTTGGAGCGGGTTCTTCCCAATCGACATTGAATTTACATAGTTTCCTCACCGTGATATTCCGCGTTCTGAACCTGTTACATGCATCTAGGATACGACAAACATTTATTACTGAGGTGAGAACATGTGGATTACCAAACTTTCAACACCATGCAGGGCATATTTACACCAAGAAACATTTACCCTGATTTCACAGACTTATCCAATAGCCAGTTTCGGAAATGAGGCATATTTTGCAGAAAAATGCTCTTTTATCGAGTTCTACCCGATAGACATGTAATTTACAAAGTTTACCTAACCGTGACATTCTGTGCTCCGAACACATTACATGCATCACGGATTCGACAAACAGTTATTACTGATTTGTGAGCATGGGCATTACCCAGCTTTCATTCACCATTCAAGGAATATTAACACTTGGAATTATTTACTCTGAGTTCCCAGCTATTTTCTAATGCCAGTTTTGAAAAACAGGCAGTTTTCACAGAAAAACCGTCTTACATCGAGTTCTATCCAACAGAAATGTAATTGACAGAGATTCCCTCACCGTGTAATTCCATGTTCCTTATATGCTACATGCATCACGGTTTCGACACATATTCACTACTGAGTTGTTAACATGTGGATTACTGAACTTTCACCTACTATGAAAGGTATATTTACACCGAGAAGCATTTTATATTATTTCACAGCATTTTCTTAAATCCAGTTTAGAAAATGTGGCATATTGCGCAGAAAAATACTCTTTGAGTGTGTTGTATCCACTAGAACTTTTATTTAAATTGTTTCACTCACCGTGACTTTCCATGTTCTGAAAACGATACATGCATCACGGATTCGACAAACATTTTTAATGAGTTGTGAGCATTTTTCATGAATTACCGAACTTTCATCCTCCATACAAGGCATATTAACAACTAGATATATTTATTCTCAGTTTGCAGGTTATTCATAATGCTGGATTCCAAAATCAGGCAGTTTTCTCAAAACAATCCTCTTGGAGCGAATTCTAACCAATAGACATGTAGGTTAATTTTCTTCCTCCACAGTGACATTCTGTGTTACGAACACACTACATGCAACATGGATTCGAAAAAACATTCATGACTGAGTTGTGAGCATGTGGATTACTGAACTTTCATCCCCATACATGGCAGAGTTACACCTAGAAAATTTTTCTCTGATTTCCCAGCTTTTTCCTAACACCAGTTTCGAAAATGAGGTAGATATCACAGAAAAATTCTCTTGGAGCGAGTTCTACCCATTCGGCATGTAATTTACATAGTTTCCTCAGCGTGATATTCCGTGTTCTGGACACGTATCATGCATCACGGATATGACAAACATGCATTACAGAGGTGAGAACATGTGGATTAACAAACTTTCAACACCATACAGGGCATATTTACACCAAGAAACATTTACTCTGAGTTCACATTATTTTCCTAAAGACAGTTTCGAAAATGAGGGAGATTTCACACACAAATGCTCTTGGAGCGACTTCTACCCAATAAAATGTAATTTACATAATTTCCCTCACTGTGACATTCCGTGTTCCGAAAATTCTACAACCAACAGGGATTTCACAAGCATTCATTACTGAGATGTGAGTATGTGTATTGAGATCTTTCATCCACCATGCAAGGCATATTTATACCTAGAAATTTTTACCAGATTTTGCAGAAATTTCCTAAAGCCAGTTTCAAAATTCATGAAGATTTCCCAGAAAAATTCTCTTGGGGAGAGTCCGTTCAAATAGTATTTTAATTTACATAGTTTCCCTCACCATGATATTCCGTGTTCCGAGCACGCTACATGCATGACGAATTTGGCAAACATTACTTACTGAGTTGTAAGCATGAGGATTACCGATCTTTCATCCACCATAAAAGGCATATTGTCACCTAGAAGCATTTACTCAGATTTCGCAGCTTTTCCTAACATCAGTTTCGGAAATGAGGCATATTTCGTGGATAAATGCTCTTCTTGGGAGCTCTTCCCTATAGATATGTAATTTACATAGCTTAACTGATTGTGTCATTCCGTCTTCCGATCACGTTAAATAGAACACGGATTCGAAAAACATTCATTACTGAGTTGTGAGCATGTGGATAACCGAACTTCCAATCACCATTCAAGGCCTATAAACACCTAGAAATATTTATTTTGAGTTCGCATCTTTTTTCTAATGCCAGTATGAAAAATCAGGCAGTTTCCACAAAAATATACTTGTGGAGGTTGTTATACACATTAGACATGTAATTTACATAGTGGCACTCACCGTGAATATCCGTGTTCTGAACACACTACATGTATGACGGATTCGTCAAACATTTATTTCTGAGATGTGAACATGTGGATTACTGAACTTTCATTGACCATAGAAGGCATATTTACACATAGAATCACTTAAACTTGTGTCGCATGTTTTTCCTAATGCCACATCGGATAATGAGGTAGATTTCACAGAAAAATCCTCTTGGAGCGATTTATAACCAATAGACATGTAATTTACACAGTTTCTCTCACCATGAAGTTCCGTGTTCAGAACAGGCTTTATGTATCACGGATTCGACAAACAATCATTACTGAGTTCTGAGAATGTGGATTAGAGAACTTTCATCCACCATACAAGGCATTTTACACCTAGAAACATTTAGTCTGTGTGCGCAGATTTTCCCTAATGTCAGATTCGAAAATCAGGCAGTTGTCATAGAAAAATTCTCTTGGAGCGAGTTCTACCCAATAGACATGTAATAAAATTTCTTTCCCTCACCGTGACATTCGGTGTTCCGAAAATGCTACACGCATTACGGATTCGACAAACAATGGTTACTGAGCTGTGAGCATGTGGATTACCGAACTTTCATTCACCATAAAAGGAATCCTTACACATAGAAGTATTTACTTTGATTTTGCAGCTTATTCTTATCACCAGGTTAGAAAATGAGAAAGATTGTGCAGAAAAATCCTCTTTGAGTGGGTTCTACACACGAGACCTGTAAATTACATTGTTTTCCAGAACGTGACATCCGTGTTCCCAACACAATACAAGCATCCAGGATCCGACAAAAATTCATTACTGAGATGTGAGCATGTGTATTACAAACTTTCATTCACCATGCATGGCATATTTATTCCTAGAAATATTTACTCAGATTTCGCAGGTTTTTCATAACACCTGTTTCAGAAATCATGAAGTTGTTGCAGTAAAATCCTCTTGGTGCGAGTTCTACCAAATAGAAATTTAATTTACACAGTTTCCCTAACCATGATATTCTGTGTTTCGAACACGCTACATGCATGACGGATTGCACAAACATTCTTTAATGAGTTGTGAGCATGTGGAGTACCGATCTTTCATCCACCATAAAAGGCATATTGTCACCTAGAAGCATTTACTCAGATTTCGCAGCTTTTCATAATGCCAGTTTTTGATATGAGGGATATTTCACAGATAAATGGTCTTATAGCGTGTTCTACCCGACAGATTTGTAATTTCCATAGCTTATCTGACCGTGTCATTCCATCTTCCAAACACATTAATTGCATCACAGACTTGAAAAACATTCATTACTGAGTTGTGAGCATGTGGATTACCGAAATCTCATTCACCAATAAGGCATATGTGCACATACAGAATTTACTATGATTTTGCAGCTTTTTCTAATGCCAGTTTAAAAATGAGGCAGATGGCTCAGTAAAATACACTTTTAGCTTGATGTACACACTAGACATCTAGTTTACATAGACTCCACACCATGCTAATCTGTGTTCTGAACACGTTACATGCATCACGGTTTCAAAAAAACATTCATTACTGAGTTGTGAGCACGAGGATTAATGAACATTCATCACCAAATTGGGCATATTGACACCAAAGGAATTTTACTCTAATTTCCCAGCTTTTTCCTAACACCAGTTTTGAAATTGAGGTAGATTTTACAGAAAAATTCTCTTGGAGCGAGTTCTTCAAAATCGACATTGAATTTACATAGTTTCCTCACTGTGATATTCCGTGTTCCGAACCTGTTACATGCATCAAAGATACGACAAACATTCATTACTGAGGTGAGAACATGTGGATTACCAAAGTTTAAACACCATACAGGGCATATTTACACCAAGAAACATTTACCCTGATTTCACCGAATTTTCCAAAAGCCAGTTTCGGAAATGAGGCATGTTTTACAGAAAAATGCTCTTTTATCGACTTCTACCCGATAGATATGTAACTTACATAGTTTACCTGACTGTGACATTCTGTGTTCCGAACACATTTCATGCATCACGGATTCGACAAACAGTTATTACTGATTTGTGAGCATGTGGATTACCGAGCTTTCATTCACCATTCAAGGAATATTAACACTTAGAATTATTTACTCTGAGTTCCCAGCTATTTTCTAATGCAGTTTTGAAAACCAAGCAGTTTTCACAGAAAAACAGTCTTACATCGAGTTCTATACAACAGAAATGTAATTGACAGAGATTCCCTCACCGTGTAATTCCATGTTCCGTAAATGCTACATGCATCACGGATTCGACACATATTCCCTACTGAGTTGTTAGCATGTGGATTACTGAACTTTCACCTACTATTAAAGGCATATTTACACCGAGAAGCATTTTATCAGAAAAATCCTCTTTGAGTGTGTTGTATCCACTAGAACTTTTATTTAAATTGTTTCACTCACCGTGACTTTCCATGTTCTGAACACGATACATGCATCACGGATTCGACAAACATTTTTAATGAGTTGTGAGCATTTTTCATGAATTACCGAACTTTCATCCTCCATACAAGGCATATTAACAACTAGATATATTTATTCTCAGTTTGCAGGTTATCCATAACTCTGGATTCCAAAATCAGGCAGTTTTCTCAAAAAAATCCTCTTGGAGCGAATTCTTACCAATAGACTTGTAGTTTAATTTTCTTCCTCCACCGTGACATTCTGTGTTACGAACACACTACATGCAACACGGATTCGAAAAAACATTCATGACTGAGTTGTGAGCATGTGGATTACTGAACTTTCATCCCCATACATGGCAGAGTTACACCTAGAAAATTTTTCTCTGATTTCCCAGGTTTTTCCTAACACCAGTTTCGAAAATGAGGTAGATATCACAGAAAAATTCTCTTGGAGCGAGTTCTACCCATTCGGCATGTAATTTACATAGTGTCCTCAGCGTGAGATTCCGTGTTCCGAACACGTATCCTGTATCACGGATACGACAAACATGCATTACCGAGGTGAGAACATGTGGATTAACAAACTTTCAACAGCATACAGGGCATATTTACACCAAGAAACATTTACTATGAGTTCACATTATTTTCCTAAAGACAGTTTCGTGAATGAGGGAGATTTCACACACAAATGCTCTTGGAGCGACTTCTACCCAATAAAAATGTAATTTACATTATTTCCCTCACTGTGACATTCCGTGTTCCGAAAATTCTACAACCAACAGTGATTTCACAAGCATTCATTACTGAGATGTGAGT
Source organism: Camelus dromedarius (assembly GCF_036321535.1). Classification (NCBI taxonomy): domain Eukaryota; kingdom Metazoa; phylum Chordata; class Mammalia; order Artiodactyla; family Camelidae; genus Camelus; species Camelus dromedarius. The sequence continues at coordinate 657,560 of NW_026989821.1, read as the reverse complement.
ATGTGTATTGAGATCTTTCATCCACAATGCAAGGCATATTTATACCTAGAAATTTTTACCAGATTTTGCAGAAATTTCCTAAAGCCAGTTTCAAAATTCATGAAGATTTCGCAGATAAATGCTCTTGGGGAGAGTCCGTTCAAATAGTATTTTAATTTACATAGTTTCCTCACCATGATATTCCGTGTTCTGAGCACGCTACATGAATGACGGATTTGACAAACATTACTTACTGAGTTGTAAGCATGAGGATTACCGATCTTTCATCCACCATACAAGGCATTTTACACCTAGAAACATTTAGTCTGTGTGCGCAGATTTTCCCTAATGTCAGATTCGAAAATCAGGCAGTTGTCATGGAAAAATTCTCTTGGAGCGAGTTCTACCCAATAGACATGTAATAAAATTTCTTTCCCTCACCGTGACATTCGGTGTTCTGAAAATGCTACACGCATTACTGATTCGACAAACAATGGTTACTGAGCTGTGAGCATGTGAATTACCGAACTTTCATTCACCATAAAAGGAATCCTTACACATAGAAGTATTTACGTTGATTTTGCAGCTTATTCTTATCGCCAGGTTAGAAAATGAGAAAGATTGTGCAGAAAAATCCTCTTTGAGTGGGTTCTACACACGAGACCTGTAAATTACATTGTTTTCCAGAACGTGACATCCGTGTTCCCAACACAATACAAGCATCCCGGTTCCGACAAAAATTCATTACTGAGATGTGAGCATGTGTATTACAAACTTTCATTCACCATGCATGGCATATTTATTCCTAGAAATATTTACTCAGATTTCGCAGGTTTTTCATAACGCCTGTTTCAGAAATCATGAAGTTGTTGCAGTAAAATCCTCTTGGTGCGAGTTCTACCAAATAGAAATTTAATTTACACAGTTTCCCTAACCATGATATTCTGTGTTTCGAACACTCTACATGCATGACTGATTGCACAAACATTCTTTAATGACTTGTGAGCATGTGGAGTACCGATTTTTCATCCACCATAAAAGGCATATTGTCACCTAGAAGCATTTACTCAGATTTCGCAGCTTTTCCTAACATCAGTTTCGGAATTGAGGCATATTTCACGGAAAAATGCTCTTGTAGGGAGCTCTTCCCTATAGATATGTAATTTACATTGCTTAACTGATTGTGTCATTCCGTCTTCTGATCACGTTAAATACAACACGGATTCGAAAAACATTCATTACTGAGTTGTGAGCATGTGGATAACCGAACTTTCAATCACCATTCAAGGCATATAATCACCTAGAAATATTTATTTTGAGTTCGCATCTTCTTTCTAATGCCAGTATCAAAAGTCAGGCAGTTTCCACAGAAATATCCTTGTGGAGGAAGTTATACACAATAGACGTGTAATTTACATAGTTGCCCTAACCGTGAATATCCGTGTTCTGAACACACTACATGCATAACGCATACATCAAACATTTATTTCTGAGTTGTGAACATGTTGATTACTGAACTTTCATCCACCAAAGAAGGCATATTTACACATAGAAACACTTACTCTGTTTTCGCAGGTTTTTCCTAATGCCACATCCGAAAATGAGGTAGATTTCACAGAAAAATCCTCTTGGAGCGATTTATAACCAATAGACATGTAATTTACACAGTTTCTCTCACCATGAAGTTCCGTGTTCAGAACAGGCTTTATGTATCACGGATTCGACAAACAATCATTACTGAGTTCTGAGAATGTGGATTAGAGAACTTTCATCCACCATACAAGGCATTTTACACCTAGAAACATTTAGTCTGTGTGCGCAGATTTTCCCTAATGTCAGATTATAAAATCAGGCAGTTTTCATAGAAAAATACTCTTGGAGCGAGTTCTACCCAATAGACATGTAATAAAATTTCTTTCCCTCACCGTGACATTCGGTGTTCCGAAAATGCTACACGCATTACTGATTCGACAAACAATGGTTACTGAGCTGTGAGCATGTGAATTACCGATCTTTCATTCACCATAAAAGGAATCCTTACACATAGAAGTATTTACGTTGATTTTGCAGCTTATTCTTATCGCCAGGTTAGAAAATGAGAAAGATTGTGCAGAAAAATCCTCTTTGAGTGGGTTCTACACACGAGACCTGTAAATTACATTGTTTTCCAGAACGTGACATCCATGTTCCCAACACAATACAAGCATCCCGGTTCCGACAAAAATTCATTACTGAGATGTGAGCATGTGTATTACAAACTTTCATTCACCATGCATGGCATATTTATTCCTAGAAATATTTACTCAGATTTCGCAGGTTTTTCATAACGCCTGTTTCAGAAATCATGAAGTTGTTGCAGTAAAATCCTCTTGGTGCGAGTTCTACCAAATAGAAATTTAATTTACACAGTTTCCCTAACCATGATATTCTGTGTTTCGAACACTCTACATGCATGACGGATTGCACAAACATTCTTTAATGACTTGTGAGCATGTGGAGTACCAATTTTTCATCCACCATAAAAGGCATATTGTCACCTAGAAGCATTTACTCAGATTTCGCAGCTTTTCCTAACATCAGTTTCGGAATTGAGGCATATTTCACGGAAAAATGCTCTTGTAGGGAGCTCTTCCCTATAGATATGTAATTTACATTGCTTAACTGATTGTGTCATTCCGTCTTCTGATCACATTAAATACAACACGGATTCGAAAATCATTCATTACTGAGTTGTGAGCATGTGGATAACCGAACTTTCAATCACCATTCAAGGCATATAATCACCTAGAAATATTTATTTTGAGTTCGCATCTTCTTTCTAATGCCAGTATCAAAAGTCAGGCAGTTTCCACAGAAATATCCTTGTGGAGGAAGTTATACACAATAGATATGTAATTTAAATAGTTGCCCTCACCGTGAATATCCGTGTTCTGAACACACTACATGCATAACGCATACATCAAACATTTATTTCTGAGTTGTGAACATGTTGATTACTGAACTTTCATCCACCAAAGAAGGCATATTTACACATAGCAACACTTACTCTGTTTTCGCAGGTTTTTCCTAATGCCACATCCGATAATGCAGTAGATATCTCAGAAGAATCGTCTTGGAGCGATTTATAACCAATAGACATGTAATTTACACATTTCCCTCACCATGACTTTCTGTGTTCAGAACAGGCTTTATGTATCACGGATTCAACAAGCAATCATTACTGAGATCTGAGAATGTGGATTAGAGAACTTTCATCCACCATACAAGGCATTTTACACCTAGAAACACTTAGTATGTGTGCGCAGATTTTCCCTAATGTCAGATTATAAAATCAGGCAGTTTTCATAGAAAAATACTCTTGGAGCGAGTTCTACCCAATAGACATGTAATATAATTTCTTTCCCTCACCGTGACATTCGGTGTTCCGAAAATGCTACACGCATTACGGATTCGACAAACAATGGTTACTGAGCTGTGAGCATGTGGATTACCGAACTTTCATTCACCACAAAAGGAATCCTTACACATAGAATTATTTACCTTGATTTTGCAGCTTATTCTTATCGCCAGGTTAGAAAATTAGAAAGATTGTGCTGTAAAATTCTCTTTGAGTGTGTTCTAAACACGAGTACTGTAAATTACACTGTTTTCCAAAACGTTACATCCGTGTTCCCAACACAATACAAGCATCCCGGATTCGACAAAAATTCATTACTTAGATGTGTGCATGTGTATTACAAACTTTCATTCACCATGAATGGCATATTTGTTCCTAGAATTATTTTCTCATTTTTCGCAGGTTTTTCATAACGCCTGTTTCAGAAATCATGAAGTTTTTGCAGTAAAATCCTCTTGGTGCGAGTTCTACCAAATAGAAATTTAATTTACACAGTTTCCCTAACCATGATATTCTGTGTTTCGAACACGCTACATACATGACGGTTTGCACAAACATTCTTTAATGAGTTGTGAGCATGTGGAGTACCGAACTTTCATCCACCATAAAAGCCATATTGTCACCTAGAAGCATTTACTCAGATTTTGTAGACTTTCCTAACGCCAGTTTTGGATATGAGGAATATTTCACAGATAAATTGCCTTATAGCGAGTTCTACCCGACAGATATGTAATTTCCATAGCTTAGCTGACCGTGTCTTTCCATCTTCCAAACACATTAATTGCATCACAGACTTGAAAAACATTCATTACTGAGTTGTGAGCATGTGGATTACCGAAATCTCATTCACCATTAAAGGCATATGTGCACCTACAGAATTTACTATGATTTTGCAGCTTTTTCTAATGCCAGTTTAAAAATGAGGCAGATGGCTCCGTAAAATACACTTTGAGATTGATATACCCACTAGACATCTAGTTAACATAGCCTCTTCACCATGATATACTGTGTTCCGAACACGTTACATGCATCACGTTTTCGAAAATCATTCATTACTGAGTTGTGAGCACGAGGATTAATGAACATTCATCACCAAAATGGGCATATTGACACCAAAGGAATTTTACTCTAATTTCCCAGCTTTTTCCTAACACCAGTTTTGAAATTGAGGTAGATTTTACAGAAAAATTCTCTTGGAGCGAGTTCTTCAAAATCGACATTGAATTTACATAGTTTACTCACTGTGATATTCCGTGTTCCGAACCTGTTATATGCATCAAGGATACGACAAACATTCATTACTGAGGTGAGAACATGTGGATTACCAAAGTTTAAACACCATACAGGGCATATTTACACCAAGAAACATTTACCCTGATTTCACCGAATTTTCCAAAAGCCAGTTTCGGAAATGAGGCATGTTTTTCAGAAAAATGCTCTTTTATCGACTTCTACCCGATAGACATGTAACTTACATAGTTTACCTGACTGTGACATTCTGTGTTCCGAACACATTTCATGCATCACGGATTCGACAAACAGTTATTACTGATTTGTGAGCATGTGGATTACCGAGCTTTCATTCACCATTCAAGGAATATTAACACTTAGAATTATTTACTCTGAGTTCCCAGCTATTTTCTAATGCAGTTTTGAAAACCAAGCAGTTTTCACAGAAAAACAGTCTTACATCGAGTTCTATACAACAGAAATGTAATTGACAGAGATTCCCTCACCGTGTAATTCCATGTTCCGTATATGCTACATGCATCACGGATTCGACACATATTCCCTACTGAGTTGTTAGCATGTGGATTACTGAACTTTCACCTACTATTAAAGGCATATTTACACCGAGAACATTTTATCAGAAAAATCCTCTTTGAGTGTGTTGTATCCACTAGAACTTTTATTTAAATTGTTTCACTCACCGTGACATTCCATTTTCTGAAAACGATACATGCATCACGGATTCGACAAACATTTTTAATGAGTTGTGAGCATTTTTCATGAATTACCGAACTTTCATCCTCCATACAAGGCATACTAACAACTAGATATATTTATTCTCAGTTTGCAGGTTATTCATAATGCTGGATTCCAAAATCAGGCAGTTTTCTCAAAAAAATCCTCTTGGAGCGAATTCTAACCAATAGACATGTAGGATAATTTTCTTCCTCCACAGTGACATTCTGTGTTACGAACACACTACATGCAACACGGATTCGAAAAAACATTCATGACTGAGTTGTGAGCATGTGGATTACTGAACTTTCATCCCCATACATGGCAGAGTTACACCTAGAAAACTTTTCTCTGATTTCCCAGCTTTTTCCTAACACCAGTTTCGAAAATGAGGTAGATATCACAGAAAAATTCTCTTGGAGCGAGTTCTACCCATTCGGCATGTAATTTACATAGTTTCCTCAGCGTGATATTCCGTGTTCCGGACACGTATCATGCATCACGGATATGACAAACATGCATTACAGAGGTGAGAACATGTGGATTAACAAACTTTCAACACCATAAAGGGCATATTTACACCAAGAAACATTTACTCTGAGTTCACATTATTTTCCTAAAGACAGTTTCGAAAATGAGGGAGATTTCACACACAAATGCTCTTGGAGCGACTTCTACCCAATAAAATGTAATTTACATAATTTCCGTCACTGTGACATTCCGTGTTCCGAAAATTCTACAACCAACAGGGATTTCACAAGCATTCATTACTGAGATGTGAGTATGTGTATTGAGATCTTTCATCCACCATGCAAGGCATATTTATACCTAGAAATTTTTACCAGATTTTGCAGAAATTTCCTAAAGCCAGTTTCAAAATTCATGAAGATTTCGCAGAAAAATTCTCTTGGGGAGAGTCCGTTCAAATAGTATTTTAATTTACATAGTTTCCCTCACCATGATATTCCGTGTTCCGAGCACGCTACATGCATGACGAATTTGGCAAACATTACTTACTGAGTTGTAAGCATGAGGATTACCGATCTTTCATCCACCATAAAAGGCATATTGTCACCTAGAAGCATTTACTCAGATTTCGCAGCTTTTCCTAACATCAGTTTCGGAAATGAGGCATATTTCTTGGAAAAATGCTCTTGTAGGGAGCTCTTCCCTATAGATATGTAATTTACATAGCTTAACTGATTGTGTCATTCCGTCTTCCGATCACGTTAAATACAACACGGATTCGAAAAACATTCATTACTGAGTTGTGAGCATGTGGATAACCGAACTTCCAATCACCATTCAAGGCCTATAAACACCTAGAAATATTTATTTTGAGTTCGCATCTTTTTTCTAATGCCAGTATGAAAAATCAGGCAGTATCCACAAAAATATACTTGTGGAGGATGTTATACACATTAGACATGTAATTTACATAGTGGCACTCACCGTGAATATCCGTGTTCTGAACACACTACATGTATGACGGATTCATCAAACATTTATTTCTGAGATGTGAACATGTGGATTACTGAACTTTCATTGACCATAGAAGGCATATTTACACATAGAATCACTTAATCTTGTGTCGCATGCTTTTCCTAATGTCACATCCGATAATGAGGTAGATTTCACAGAAAAAACCTCTTGGAGCGATTTATAACCAATAGACATGTAATTTACACAGTTTCTCTCACCATGAATTTCCGTGTTCAGAACAGGCTTTATTTATCACGGATTCGACAAACAATCATTACTGAGTTCTGAGAATGTGGATTAGAGAACTTTCATCCACCAATCAAGGCATTTTACACCTAGAAACATTTAGTCTGTGTGCACAGATAATCCCTAATGTTAGATTCGAAAATCAGGCAGTTGTCATGGAAAAATTCTCTTGGAGCGAGTTCTACCCAATAGACAAGTAATAAAATTTCTTTCCCTCACCGTGACATTTGGTGTTCCGAAAATGCTACACGCATTACTGATTTGACAAACAATGGTTACTGAGCTGTGAGCATGTGGATTACCGAACTTTCATTCACCATAAAAGGAATCCTTACACATAGAAGTATTTACTTTGATTTTGCAGCTTATTCTTATCACCAGGTTAGAAAATGAGAAAGATTGTGCAGAAAAATCCTCTTTGAGTGGGTTCTACACACGAGACCTGTAAATTACATTGTTTTCCAGAACGTGACATCCGTGTTCCCAACACAATACAAGCATCCCGGTTCCGACAAAAATTCATTACTGAGATGTGAGCATGTGTATTACAAACTTTCATTCACCATGCATGGCATATTTATTCCTAGAAATATTTACTCAGATTTCGCAGGTTTTTCTTAACGCCTGTTTCAGAAATCATGAAGTTGTTGCAGTAAAATCCTCTTGGTGCGAGTTCTACCAAATAGAAATTTAATTTACACAGTTTCCCTAACCATGATATTCTGTGTTTCGAACACGCTACATGCATGACGGATTGCACAAACATTCTTTAATGAGTTGTGAGCATGTGGAGTACCGATCTTTCATCCACCATAAAAGGCATATTGTCACCTTGAAGCATTTACTCAGATTTCGCAGCTTTTCATAATGCCAGTTTTTGATATGAGGGATATTTCACAGATAAATGGTCTTATAGCGTGTTCTACCCGACAGATTTGTAATTTCCATAGCTTATCTGACCATGTCATTCCATCTTCCAAAAACATTAATTGCATCACAGACTTGAAAAACATTCATTACTGAGTTGTGAGCATGTGGATTACCGAAATCTCATTCACCAATAAGGCATATGTGCACATACAGAATTTACTATGATTTTGCAGCTTTTTCTAATGCCAGTTTAAAAATGAGTCAGATGGCTCAGTAAAATACACTTTTAGCTTGATGTACACACTAGACATCTAGTTTACATAGACTCCACACCATGCTAATCTGTGTTCTGAACACGTTACATGCATCACGGTTTCAAAAAAACATTCATTACTGAGTTGTGAGCACGAGGATTAATGAACATTCATCACCAAAATGGGCATATTGACACCAAAGGAATTTTACTCTAATTTCCCAGCTTTTTCCTAACACCAGTTTTGAAATTGAGGTAGATTTTACAGAAAAATTCTCTTGGAGCGAGTTCTTCAAAATCGACATTGAATTTACATAGTTTCCTCACTGTGATATTCCGTGTTCCGAACCTGTTACATGCATCAAAGATACGACAAACATTCATTACTGAGGTGAGAACATGTGGATTACCAAAATTTAAACACCATACAGGGCATATTTACACCAAGAAACATTTACCCTGATTTCACCGAATTTTCCAAAAGCCAGTTTCGGAAATGAGGCATGTTTTACAGAAAAATGCTCTTTTATCGACTTCTACCCGATAGATATGTAACTTACATAGTTTACCTGACTGTGACATTCTGTGTTCCGAACACATTTCATGCATCACGGATTCGACAAACAGTTATTACTGATTTGTGAGCATGTGGATTACCGAGCTTTCATTCACCATTCAAGGAATATTAACACTTAGAATTATTTACTCTGAGTTCCCAGCTATTTTCTAATGCAGTTTTGAAAACCAAGAGTTTTCACAGAAAAACAGTCTTACATCGAGTTCTATACAACAGAAATGTAATTGACAGAGATTCCCTCACCGTGTAATTCCATGTTCCGTATATGCTACATGCATCACGGATTCGACACATATTCCCTACTGAGTTGTTAGCATGTGGATTACTGAACTTTCACCTACTATTAAAGGCATATTTACACCGAGAAGCATTTTATCAGAAAAATCCTCTTTGAGTGTGTTGTATCCACTAGAACTTTTATTTAAATTGTTTCACTCACCGTGACTTTCCATGTTCTGAACACGATACATGCATCACGGATTCGACAAACATTTTTAATGAGTTGTGAGCATTTTTCATGAATTACCGAACTTTCATCCTCCATACAAGGCATATTAACAACTAGATATATTTATTCTCAGTTTGCAGGTTATCCATAACTCTGGATTCCAAAATCAGGCAGTTTTCTCAAAAAAATTCTCTTGGAGCGAATTCTAACCAATAGACTTGTAGTTTAATTTTCTTCCTCCACCGTGACATTCTGTGTTACGAACACACTACATGCAACACGGATTCGAAAAAACATTCATGACTGAGTTGTGAGCATGTGGATTACTGAACTTTCATCCCCATACATGGCAGAGTTACACCTAGAAAATTTTTCTCTGATTTCCCAGCTTTTTCCTAACACCAGTTTCGAAAATGAGGTAGATATCACAGAAAAATTCTCTTGGAGCGAGTTCTACCCATTCGGCATGTAATTTACATAGTGTCCTCAGCGTGAGATTCCGTGTTCCGAACACGTATCCTGTATCACGGATACGACAAACATGCATTACCGAGGTGAGAACATGTGGATTAACAAACTTTCAACACCATACAGGGCATATTTACACCAAGAAACATTTACTCTGAGTTCACATTATTTTCCTAAAGACAGTTTCGATAATGAGGGAGATTTCACACACAAATGCTCTTGGAGCGACTTCTACCCAATAAAAATGTAATTTACATAATTTCCCTCACTGTGACATTCCGTGTTCCGAAAATTCTACAACCAACAGGGATTTCACAAGCATTCATTACTGAGATGTGAGTATGTGTATTGAGATCTTTCATCCACCATGCAAGGCATATTTATACCTAGAAATTTTTACCAGATTTTGCAGAAATTTCCTAAAGCCAGTTTCAAAATTCATGAAGATTTCGCAGAAAAATTCTCTTGGGGAGAGTCCGTTCAAATAGTATTTTAATTTACATAGTTTCCCTCACCATGATATTCCGTGTTCTGAGCACGCTACATGCATGACACATTTGACAAACATTACTTACTGAGTTGTAAGCATGAGGATTACCGATCTTTCATCCACCATAAAAGGCATATTGTCACCTAGAAGCATTTACTCAGATTTCGCAGCTTTTCCTAACATCAGTTCGGAAATGAGGCATATTTCGCGGAAAAATGCTCTTGTAAGGAGCTCTTCCCTATAGATATGTAATTTACATAGCTTAACTGATTGTGTCATTCCGTCTTCCGATCACGTTAAATAGAACACGGATTCGAAAAACATTCATTACTGAGTTGTGAGCATGTGGATAACCGAACTTCCAATCATCATTCAAGGCCTATAAACACCTAGAAATATTTATTTTGTGTTCGCATCTTTTTTCTAATGCCAGTATCAAAAGTCAGGCAGTTTCCACAGAAATATCCTTGTGGAGGAAGTTATACACAATAGACGTGTAATTTACATAGTTGCCCTTACCGTGAATATCCGTGTTCTGAACACACTACATGCATAACGCATACGTCAAACATTTATTTCTGAGTTGTGAACATGTTGATTACTGAACTTTCATCCACCATAGAAGGCATATTTACACATAGAAACACTTACTCTGTTTTCGCAGGTTTTTCTTAATGCCACATCCGAAAATGCAGTAGATATCTCAGAAGAATCGTCTTGGGGCGATTTATAACCAATAGACATGTAATTTACACATTTCACTCACCAAGACTTTCTGTGTTCAGAACAGGCTTTATGTATCACGGATTCGACAAACAATCATTACTGAGTTCTGAGAATGTGGATTAGAGAACTTTCATCCACCATACAAGGCATTTTACACCTAGAAACACTTAGTCTGTGTGCGCAGATTTTCCCTAATGTCAGATTCGAAAATCAGGCAGTTTTCATAGAAAAATACTCTTGGAGCGAGTTCTACCCAATAGACATGTAATATAATTTCTTTCCCTCACCATGACATTCGGTGTTCCGAAAATGCTACACGCATTACGGATTCGACAAACAATGGTTACTGAGCTGTGAGCATGTGGATTACCGAACTTTCATTCACCATAAAAGGAATCCTTACACATAGAAATATTTACCTTGATTTTGCAGCTTATTCTTATCGCCAGGTTAGAAAATGAGAAAGATTGTGCTGAAAAATTCTCTTTGAGTGTGTTCTACACACGAGACATGTAAATTACATTGTTTCCCAGAACGTGACATCCGTGTTCCCAACACAATACAAGCATACAAGATTCGACAAAAATTCATTACTGAGATGTGAGCATGTGTATTACAAACTTTCATTCACCATGAATGGCATATTTATTCCTAGAAATATTTTCTCATTTTCGCAGGTTTTTCATAACGCCTGTTTCAGAAATCATGAAGTTTTTGTGGTAAAATCCTCTTGGTGCGAGTTCTACCAAATAGAAATTTAATTTACACAGTTTCCCTAACCATGATATTCTGTGTTTCGAACACGCTACATGCATGACGGATTGCACAAACATTCTTTAATGAGTTGTGAGCATGTGGAGTACCGATCTTTCATCCACCATAAAAGGCATATTGTCCCCTAGAAGCATTTACTCAGATTTCGCAGCTTTTCATAATGCCAGTTTTTGATATGAGGGATATTTCACAGATAAATGGTCTTATATCGTGTTCTACCCGACAGGTTTGTAATTTCCATAACTTATCTGACAGTGTCATTCCATCTTCCAAACACATTAATTGCATCACAGAATTGAAAAACATTCAGTAATTAGTTGTGAGCATGTGGATTACCGAAATCTCATTCACCATTAAAGGCATATGTGCACATACAGAATTTACTATGATTTTGCAGCTTTTTCTAATGCCAGTTTAAAAATGAGGCAGATGGCTCAGTAAAATACACTTTTAGCTTGATGTACACACTAGACATCTAGTTTACATAGTCTCCTCACCATGCTAATCTGTGTTCTGAACACGTTACATGCAACACGGTTTCGAAAAAACATTCATTACTGAGTTGTGAGCACGAGGATTAATGAACATTCATCACCAAAATGGGCATATTGACACCAAAGTAATTTTACTCTAATTTCCCAGCTTTTTCCTAACACCAGTTTTGAAATTGAGGTAGATTTCTCAGAAAAATTCTCTTGGAGCGAATTCTTCCCAATTGACATTGAATTTACATAGTTTCCTCACCGTGATATTCCGCGTTCTAAACCTGTTACATGCATCAAGGATAAGACAAACATTCATTACTGAGGTGAGAACATGTGGATTACCAAACTTTCAACACCATGCAGGGCATATTTACACCAAGAAACATTTACCCTGATTTCACAGAAATTTACAATAGCCAGTTTCAGAAATGAGGCATATTTTGCAGAAAAATGCTCTTTTATCGACTTCTACCCGATAGACATGTAACTTACATAGTTTACCTGACTGTGACATTCTGTGCTCCAAACACATTACATGCATCACGGATTCGACAAACAGTTATTACTGATTTGTGAGCATGTGATTACCGAGCTTTCATTCACCATTCAAGGAATATTAACACTTGGAATTATTTACTCTGAGTTCCCAGCTATTTTCTAATGCCAGTTTTGAAAAAAAGTCAGTTTTCACAGAAATACCGTCTTACATCGAGTTCTATCCAACAGAAATGTAATTGACAGAGATTCCCTCACCGTGTAATTCCATGTTCCGTATATGCTACACGCATCACGGATTAGACACATATTCACTAATGAGTTGTTCGCATGTGAATTACTGGACTTTCACCTACTATGAAAGTCATATTTACACCGAGAAGCATTTTATATTATTTCGCAGCATTTTCTTAACTGCAGTTTAGAAAATGAGGAATATTGCGCAGAATAATCCTCTTTGAGTGTGTTGTATCCAATAGAAATTTTATTTATATTGTTTCACTCACCGTGACTTTCAATTTTCTGAACACGATACATGCATCACGGATTCGACAAACATTTTTAATGAGTTGTGAGCATTTTTCATGAATTACCTAACTTTCATCCTCCATAGAAGGCACATTAACAACTAGATATATTTATTCTCAGTTTGCAGGTTATTCATAATGCTGGATTCCAAAATCAGGCAGTTTTCTCAAAAAAATCCTCTTGGAGCGAATTCTAACCAATAGACATGTAGTTTAATTTTCTTCCTCCACCGTGACATTCTGTGTTACGAACACACTACATGCAAAACGGATTCGAAAAAACATTCATGAATGGGTTGTGAGCATGTAGATTACTGAACTTTCATCCCCATACATGGCAGAGTTACACCTAGAAAATTTTTCTCTGATTTCCCAGCTTTTTCCTAACACCAATTTCGAAAATGAGGTAGATATCACAGAAAAATTCTCTTGGAGCGAGTTCTACCCATTCGGCATGTAATTTACATAGTTTCCTCAGCATGATATTCCGTGTTCCGCACACGTATCATGCATCACGGATACGACAAACATGCATTACTGAGGTGAGAACATGTGGATTAACAAACTTTCAACACCATACAGGGCATATTTACACCAAGAAACATTTACTCTGAGTTCACAGTATTTTCCTAAAGACAGTTTCGAAAATGAGGGAGATTTCACACACAAATGCTCTTGGAGCGACTTCTATCCAATAAAAATGTAACTCACATAATTTCCCTCACTGTGACATTCCGTGTTCCGAACATACTACAACCATCAAGGATTTCACAAACATTCATTACTGAGATGTGTTTATGTGTATTGAGATCTTTCATCCACCATGCAAGGCATATTTATACCTAGTAATTTTTACCAGATTTTGCAAAAATTTCCTAAAGCCAGTTTCAAAATTCATGAAGATTTCGCAGAAAAATTCTCTTGGGGAGAGTCCGTTCAAATAGTATTTTAATTTACATAATTTCCCTCACCAAGATATTCCGTGTTCAGAGCACGCTACATTCATGACGGATTTGACAAACATTACTTACTGAGTTGTAAGCATGGGAATTACCGATCTTTCATCCACCATAAAAGGCATATTGTCACCTAGAAGCATTTACTCAGATTTCGCAGCTTTTCCTAACATCAGTTTCGGAAATGAGGCATATTTCGCGGAAAAATGCTCTTGTAGGGAGCTCTTCCCTATAGATATGTAATTTACATAGCTTAACTGATTGTGTCATTCCGTCTTCTGATCACGTTAAATACAACAGGTATAAGAAAAACATTCATTACTGAGTTGTGAGCATGTGGATAACCGAACTTTCAATCACCATTCAAGGCATATAAAAACCTAGAAATATTTATTTTGAGTTCGCATCTTTTTTCTAATACCAGTATCAAAAATCAGGCAGTTTGCACAAAAATATTTTTGTGGAGGGTGTTATACCCATTAGACATGTAATTTACATAGTGGCACTCACCGTGAATACACGTGTTCTGAACACACTACATGTATGACTGATTCGTCAAACATTTATTTCTGAGTTGTGAACATGTGGATTACTGAACTTTCATTCACCATAGAAGGCATATTTACACATAGAAACACTTACTCTTGTGTCGCAGGTTTTTCCTAATGTCACATCCGAAAATGCGGTAGATTTCACAGAAAAATTCTCTTGGAGCGATTTATAACCAATAGACATGTAATTTACACAGTTTCCCTCACCATGAAGTTCCGTGCTCAGAACAGGCTTTATGTATCACGGATTCGACAAACAATCATTACTGAGTTCTGAGAATGTGGATTAGAGAACTTTCATCCACCGTACAAGGCATTTTACACCTAGAAACATTTAGCCTGTGTGCGCAGATTTTCCCTAATATCAGATTCGAAAATCAGGCAGTTTTCATAGAAAAATACTCTTGGAGCGAGTTCTACCCAATAGACATGTAATATAATTTCTTTCCCTCACCGTGACATTCTGTGTTCCGAAAATGCTACACGCATTACGGATTCGACAAACAATGGTTACTGAGCTGTGAGCATGTGGATTACCGAACTTTCTTTCACCATGAAAGGAATCCTTACACATAGAAGTATTTACCTTGATTTTGCAGCTTATTCTTATCGACAGGTTAGAAAATGAGAAAGATTGTGCAGAAAAATCCTCTTTGAGTGGGTTCTACACACGAGACATGTAAATTACATTGTTTCCCAGAACGTGACATCCGTGTTACCAACACAATACAAGCATCCCGGTTCCGACAAAAATTCATTACTGAGATGTGAGCATGTGTATTACAAACTTTCATTCACCATGCATGGCATATTTATTCCTAGAATTATTTTCTCATATTTCGCAGGTTTTTCATAACGCCTGTTTCAGAAATCATGAAGTTGTTGCAGTAAAACCCTCTTGGTTCGAGTTCTACCAAATAGAAATTTAATTTACACAGTTTCCCTAACCATGATATTCTGTGTTTCGAACACGCTACATGCATGACGGATTGCACAAACATTGTTTAATGAGTTGTGAGCATGTGGATTACCAATCTTTCATCCACCAAAATAGGGATATTGTCACCTAGAAGCATTTACTCAGATTTCGTAGCTTTACATAATGCCAGTTTTTGATATGAGGGATATTTCACAGAATAATGGTCTTATAGCGTGTTCTACCCGACAGATATGTAATTTCCATAGCTTACCTGACCGTGTCATTCCATCTTCCAAACACATTAATTGCATCACAGACTTGAAAAACATTCATTAATGAATTGTGAGCATGTGGATTACCGAAATCTCATTCACCATTAAAGGCATATGTGCATCTACAGAATTTACTCTGATTTTGCATTTTTTTTTTTGCCAGTTTAAAAATGAGGCAGATGGCTCAGTAAAATACACTTTGAGCTTGATGTACACAGTAGACTTCTAGTTTACATACTCTCCTCACCATTATATTCTGTGTTCTGAACACGTTACATGCATCAGGGTTTCGAAAAAACATTCATTACTGAGTTGTGAGCACGAGGATTAATGAACATTCATCACCAAAATGGGCATATTGACACCGAAGTAATTTTACTCTAGTTTCCCAGCTTTTTCCTAACACCAGTTTTGAAATTGAGGTAGATTTTACAGAAATATTCTCTTGGAGAGAGTTCTTCAAAATCGACATTGAATTTACATAGTTTCCTCACCGTGATATTCCGTGTTCCGAACCTGTTACATGCATCAAAGATACGACAAACATTCATTACTGAGGTGAGAACATGTGGATTACCAAAGTTTAAACACCATACAGGGCATATTTACACCAAGAAATATTTACCCTGATTTCACCGAATTTTCCAAAAGCCAGTTTCGGAAATGAGGCATATTTTGCAGAAAAATGCTCTTTTATCGACTTCTACCCGATAGACATTTAACTTACATAGTTTACCTGACTGTGACATTCTATGTTCCGAACACATTACATGCATCACGGATTCGACAAACAGTTATTACTGATTTGTGAGCATGTGGATTACCGAGCTTTCATTCACCATTCAAGGAATATTAACACTTAGAATTATTTACCCTGAGTTCCCAGCTATTTTCTAATGCCAGTTTTGCAAACCAAGCAGTTTTCACAGACAAACCGTCTTACATCGTGTTCTATCCAACAGAAATGTAATTGACAGAGATTCCCTCACCGTGTAATTCCATGTTCCGTATATGCTACATGCATCACGGATTCGACACATATTCCCTACTGAGTTGTTAGCATGTGGATTACTGAACTTTCACCTACTATTAAAGGCATATTTACACCGAGAAGCATTTTATCAGAAAAATCCTCTTTGAGTGTGTTGTATCCACTAGAACTTTTATTTAAATTGTTTCACTCACCGTGACTTTCCATGTTCTGAACACGATACATGCATCACGGATTCGACAAACATTTTTAATGAGTTGTGAGCATTTTTCACGAATTACCGAACTTTCATCCTCCATACAAGGCATATTAACAACTAGATATATTTATTCTCAGTTTGCAGGTTATTCATAACGCTGGATTCCAAAATCAGGCAGTTTTCTCAAAAAAATCCTCTTGGAGCGAATTCTAAAAAATAGACATGTAATTTAATTTTCTTCCTCCACCGTGACATTCCGTGTTACGAACACGCTACATGCAACACGGATTCGAAAAAACATTCATGACTGAGTTGTGAGCATGTGGATTACTGAACTTTCATCCCCATAAATGGCAGAGTTACACCTAGAAAATTTTTCTCTGATTTCCCAGCTTTTTCCAAAAACCAGTTTCGAAAATGAGGTAGATATCACAGAAAAATTCTCTTGGAGCGAGTTCTACCCATTCGGCATGTAATTTACTTAGATTCCTCAGCGTGATATTCTGTGTTCCGAACACGTAACATGCATCACGGATACGACAAACATGCATTACAGAGGTGAGGACATGTGGATTAACAAACTTTCAACACCATACAGGGCATATTTACACCAAGAAACATTTACTCTGAGTTCACAATATTTTCCTAAAGACAGTTTCGAAAATGAGGGAGATTTCACACACAAATGCTCTTGGAGCGATTTCTACCCAATAAAAGTGTAATTTACATAATTTCCCTCACTGTGAAATTCAGTGTTCCGAACATTCTACAAGCATCAAAATTTCACAAGCATTCATTACTGAGATGTGAGTATGTGTATTGAGATCTTTCATCCACCATGCAAGGCATATTTATACCTAGAAATTTTTACCAGATTTTACAGAAATTTCCTAGAGCCAGTTTCAATATTCATGAAGATTTCGCAGAAAAATTCTCTTGGGGCGAGTCCGTTCAAATAGTATTTTAATTTACATAGTTTCCCTCACCATGATATTCCTTGTTCCGAGCACGCTACATGCATGACGGATTTGACAAACATTACTTACTGAGTTGTAAGCATGAGGATTACCGATCTTTCATCCACCATAAAAGGCATATTGTCACCTAGAAGCATTTACTCAGATTTCGCAGCTTTTCCTACCACTAGTTTCGGAAATGAGGCATATTTTGCGGAAAAATCCTCTTGTAGGTAGTTCTTCCCGATAGATATGTAATTTACATAGTTTAACTGATTGTGTAATTCTGTCTTCCGATCACGTTAAATACAACACTGATTCAAAAAACATTCATTACTGAGTTGTGAGCATGTGGATAACCGAACTTTCAATCACCATTCAAGGCATATAAACACCTAGAAATATTTATTTTGAGTTCGCATCTTTTTTCTAATGCCAGTATCAAAAATCCGGTAGTTTCCACAGAAATATCCTTGTGGAGGAATTTATACACAATAGATATGTAATTTAAATAGTTGCCCTCACCGTGAATATCCGTGTTCTGAACACACTACATGTATGACAGATTCGTCAAACATTTATTTCTGAGTTGTGAACATGTGGATTACTGAACGTTCATCCACCATAGAAGGCATATTTACACATAGAAACACATACTCTGTTTTCGCATGTTTTTCCTAATGTCACATCCGAAAATGCGGTAGATTTCACAGAAAAATTCTCTTGAAGCGATTTATAACCAATAGACATGTAATTTACACAGTTTCCCTCACCATGAAGTTCCGTGTTCAGAACAGGCTTTATGTATCACGGATTCGACAAACAATCATTACTGAGATCTGAGAATGTGGTTAGAGTACTTTCATCCACCATACAAGGCATTTTACACCTAGAAACATTTAGTCTGTGTGCGCAGATTTTCCCTAATGTCAGATTCGAAAATCAGGCAGTTTTCATAGAAAAATACTCTTGGAGCGAGTTCTACCCAATAGACATGTAATATAATTTCTATCCCTCACCGTGACATTCGGTGTTCCGAAAATGCTACACGCATTACGGATTCAACAAACAATGGTTACTGAGCTGTGAGCATGTGGATTACCGAACTTTCATTCACCATAAAAGGAATCCTTACACATAGAAGTATTTACCTTGATTTTGCAGCTTATTCTTATCGGCAGGTTAGAAAATGAGAAAGATTGTGCAGAAAAATCCTCTTTGAGTGGGTTCTACACACGAGACATGTAAATTACATTGTTTCCCAGAACGTGACATCCGTGTTACCAACACAATACAAGCATCCCGGTTTCGACAAAAATTCATTACTGAGATGTGAGCATGTGTATTACAAACTTTCATTCACCATGCATGGCATATTTATTCCTAGAAATATTTACTCAGATTTCGCAGGTTTTTCATAACGCCTGTTTCAGAAATCATGAAGTTGTTGCAGTAAAATCCTCTTGGTGCGAGTTCTACCAAATAGAAATTTAATTTACACAGTTTCCCTAACCATGATATTCTGTGTTTTGAACACGCTACATGCTTGACGGATTGCACAAACATTCTTTAATGAGTTGTGAGCATGTGGATTACCGATCTTTCATCCACCAAAATAGGGATATTGTCACCTAGAAGCATTTACTCAGATTTTGCAGCTTTTCATAATGCCAGTTTTTGATATGAGGGATATTTCACAGATAAATGGTCTTATAGCGTGTTCTACCCGACAGATATGTAATTTCCATAGCTTACCTGACCGTGTCATTCCATCTTCCAAACACATTAATTGCATCACAGACTTGAAAAACATTCATTAATGAATTGTGAGCATGTGGATTACCGAAATCTCATTCACCATTAAAGGCATATGTGCATCTACAGAATTTACTCTGATTTTGCATTTTTTTTTTGCCAGTTATAAATGAGGCAGATGGCTCAGTAAAATACACTTTGAGCTTGATGTACACACTAGACATCTAGCTTACATAGTCTCCTCACCATTATATTCTGTGTTCTGAACACGTTACATGCATCAGGGTTTCGAAAAAACATTCATTAGTGAGTTGTGAGCACGAGGATTAATGAACATTCATCACCAAAATGGGCATATTGACACCGAAGTAATTTTACTCTAATTTCCCAGCTTTTTCCTAACACCAGTTTTGAAATTGAGGTAGATTTTACAGAAATATTCTCTTGGAGAGAGTTCTTCAAAATCGACATTGAATTTACATAGTTTCCTCACCGTGATATTCCGTGTTCCGAACCTGTTACATGCATCAAAGATACGACAAACATTCATTACTGAGGTGAGAACATGTGGATTACCAAAGTTTAAACACCATACAGGGCATATTTACACCAAGAAATATTTACCCTGATTTCACCGAATTTTCCAAAAGCCAGTTTCGGAAATGAGGCATATTTTGCAGAAAAATGCTCTTTTATCGACTTCTACCCGATAGACATGTAACTTACATAGTTTACCTGACTGTGACATTCTATGTTCCGAACACATTACATGCATCACGGATTCGACAAACAGTTATTACTGATTTGTGAGCATGTGGATTACCGAGCTTTCATTCACCATTCAAGGAATATTAACACTTAGAATTATTTACCCTGAGTTCCCAGCTATTTTCTAATGCCAGTTTTGAAAACCAAGCAGTTTTCACAGACAAACCGTCTTACATCGTGTTCTATCCAACAGAAATGTAATTGACAGAGATTCCCTCACCGTGTAATTCCATGTTCCGTATATGCTACATGCATCACGGATTCGACACATAATCCCTACTGAGTTGTTAGCATGTGGATTACTGAACTTTCACCTACTATTAAAGGCATATTTACACCGAGAAGCATTTTATCAGAAAAATCCTCTTTGAGTGTGTTGTATCCACTAGAACTTTTATTTAAATTGTTTCACTCACCGTGACTTTCCATGTTCTGAACACGATACATGCATCACGGATTCGACAAACATTTTTAATGAGTTGTGAGCATTTTTCATGAATTACCGAACTTTCATCCTCCATACAAGGCATATTAACAACTAGATATATTTATTCTCAGTTTGCAGGTTATTCATAACACTGGATTCCAAAATCAGGCAGTTTTCTCAAAAAAATCCTCTTGGAGCGAATTCTAACCAATAGACATGTAATTTAATTTTCTTCCTCCACCGTGACATTCCGTGTTACGAACACGCTACATGCAACACGGATTCGAAAACACATTCATGACTGAGTTGTGAGCATGTGGATTACTGAACTTTCATCCCCATAAATGGCAGAGTTACACCTAGAAAATTTTTCTCTGATTTCCCAGCTTTTTCCAAAAACCAGTTTCGAAAATGAGGTAGATATCACAGAAAAATTCTCTTGGAGCGAGTTCTACCCATTCGGCATGTACTTTACTTAGTTTCCTCAGCGTGATATTCTGTGTTCCGAACACGTAACATGCATCACGGATACGACAAACATGCATTACAGAGGTGAGAACATGTGGATTAACAAACTTTCAACAGCATACAGGGCATATTTACACCAAGAAACATTTACTCTGAGTTCACAATATTTTCCTAAAGACAGTTTCGAAAATGAGGGAGATTTCACACACAAATGCTCTTGGAGCGATTTCTACCCAATAAAAGTGTAATTTACATAATTTCCCTCACTGTGAAATTCAGTGTTCCGAACATTCTACAAGCATCAAGAATTTCACAAGCATTCATTACTGAGATGTGAGTATGTGTATTGAGATCTTTCATCCACCATGCAAGGCATATTTATACCTAGAAATTTTTACCAGATTTTACAGAAATTTCCTAGAGCCAGTTTCAATATTCATGAAGATTTCGCAGAAAAATTCTCTTGGGCGAGTCCGTTCAAATAGTATTTTAATTTACATAGTTCCCCTCACCATGATATTCCTTGTTCCGAGCACGCTACATGCATGACGGATTTGACAAACATTACTTACTGAGTTGTAAGCATGAGGATTACCGATCTTTCATTCACCATAAAAGGCATATTGTCACCTAGAAGCATTTACTCAGATTTCGCAGCTTTTCCTACCACTAGTTTCGGAAATGAGGCATATTTTGCGGAAAAATCCTCTTGTAGGTAGTTCTTCCCGATAGATATGTAATTTACATAGTTTAACTGATTGTGTAATTCCGTCTTCTGATCACGTTAAATACAACACTGATTCAAAAAACATTCATTACTGAGTTGTGAGCATGTGGATAACCGAACTTTCAATCACCATTCAAGGCATATAAACACCTAGAAATATTTATTTTGAGTTCGCATCTTTTTTCTAATGCCAGTATCAAAAATCAGGCAGTTTCCACAGAAATATCCTTGTGGAGGAATTTATACACAATAGATATGTAATTTAAATAGTTGCCCTCACCGTGAATATCCGTGTTCTGAACACACTACATGTATGACAGATTCGTCAAACATTTATTTCTGAGTTGTGAACATGTGGATTACTGAACGTTCATCCACCATAGAAGGCATATTTACACATAGAAACACATACTCTGTTTTCGCATGTTTTTCCTAATGTCACATCCGAAAATGCGGTAGATTTCACAGAAAAATTCTCTTGAAGCGATTTATAACCAATAGACATGTAATTTACACAGTTTCCCTCACCATGAAGTTCCGTGTTCAGAACAGGCTTTATGTATCACGGATTCGACAAACAATCATTACTGAGATCTGAGAATGTGGTTAGAGAACTTTCAACCACCATACAAGGCATTTTACACCTAGAAACATTTAGTCTGTGTGCGCAGATTTTCCCTAATGTCAGATTCGAAAATCAGGCAGTTTTCATAGAAAAATACTCTTGGAGCGAGTTCTACCCAATAGACATGTAATATAATTTCTATCCCTCACCGTGACATTCGGTGTTCCGAAAATGCTACACGCATTACGGATTCAACAAACAATGGTTACTGAGCTGTGAGCATGTGGATTACCGAACTTTCATTCACCATAAAAGGAATCCTTACACATAGAAGTATTTACCTTGATTTTGCAGCTTATTCTTATCGGCAGGTTAGAAAGTGAGAAAGATTGTGCTGAAAAATCCTCTTTGAGTGGGTTCTACACACGAGACATGTAAATTACATTGTTTCCCAGAACGTGACATCCGTGTTACCAACACAATACAAGCATCCCGGTTTCGACAAAAATTCATTACTGAGATGTGAGCATGTGTATTACAAACTTTCATTCACCATGCATGGCATATTTATTCCTAGAAATATTTACTCAGATTTCGCAGGTTTTTCATAACGCCTGTTTCAGAAATCATGAAGTTGTTGCAGTAAAATCCTCTTGGTGCGAGTTCTACCAAATAGAAATTTAATTTACACAGTTTCCCTAACCATGATATTCTGTGTTTCGAACACGCTACATGCATGACGGATTGCACAAACATTCTTTAATGAGTTGTGAGCATGTGGATTACCGATCTTTCATCCACCAAAATAGGGATATTGTCACCTAGAAGCATTTACTCAGATTTTGCAGCTTTTCATAATGCCAGTTTTTGATATGAGGGATATTTCACAGATAAATGGTCTTATAGTGTGTTCTACCCGACAGATATGTAATTTCCATAGCTTACCTGACCGTGTCATTCCATTTTCCAAACACATTAATTGCATCACAGACTTGAAAAACATTCATTAATGAATTGTGAGCATGTGGATTACCGAAATCTCATTCACCATTAAAAGCATATGTGCATCTACAGAATTTACTCTGATTTTGCATTTTTTTTTTGCCAGTTATAAATGAGGCAGATGGCTCAGTAAAATACACTTTGAGCTTGATGTACACAGTAGACATCTAGTTTACATAGTCTCCTCACCTTTATATTCTGTGTTCTGAACACATTACATGCATCAGGGTTTCGAAAAAACATTCATTACTGAGTTGTGAGCACGAGGATTAATGAACATTCATCACCAAAATGGGCATATTGACACCGAAGTAATTTTACTCTAATTTCCCAGCTTTTTCCTAACACCAGTTTTGAAATTGAGGTAGATTTTACAGAAATATCCTCTTGGAGAGAGTTCTTCAAAATCGACATTGAATTTACATAGTTTCCTCACCGTGATATTCCGTGTTCCGAACCTGTTACATGCATCAAAGATACGACAAACATTCATTACTGAGGTGAGAACATGTGGATTACCAAAGTTTAAACCCCATACAGGGCATATTTACACCAAGAAATATTTACCCTGATTTCACCGAATTTTCCAAAAGCCAGTTTCGGAAATGAGGCATATTTTGCAGAAAAATGCTCTTTTATCGACTTCTACCCGATAGACATGTAACTTACATAGTTTACCTGACTGTGACATTCTATGTTCCGAACACATTACATGCATCACGGATTCGACAAACAGTTATTACTGATTTGTGAGCATGTGGATTACCGAGCTTTCATTCACCATTCAAGGAATATTAACACTTAGAATTATTTACCCTGAGTTCCCAGCTATTTTCTAATGCCAGTTTTGAAAACCAAGCAGTTTTCACAGACAAACCGTCTTACATCGTGTTCTATCCAACAGAAATGTAATTGACAGAGATTCCCTCACCGTGTAATTCCATGTTCCGTATATGCTACATGCATTACGGATTCGACACATAATCCCTACTGAGTTGTTAGCATGTGGATTACTGAACTTTCACCTACTATTAAAGGCATATTTACACCGAGAAGCATTTTATCAGAAAAATCCTCTTTGAGTGTGTTGTATCCACTAGAACTTTTATTTAAATTGTTTCACTCACCGTGACTTTCCATGTTCTGAACACGATACATGCATCACGGATTCGACAAACATTTTTAATGAGTTGTGAGCATTTTTCATGAATTACCGAACTTACATCCTCCATACAAGGCATATTAACAACTAGATATATTTATTCTCAGTTTGCAGGTTATTCATAACACTGGATTCCAAAATCAGGCAGTTTTCTCAAAAAAATCCTCTTGGAGCGAATTCTAACCAATAGACATGTAATTTAATTTTCTTCCTCCACCGTGACATTCCGTGTTACGAACACGCTACATGCAACACGGATTCGAAAAAACATTCATGACTGAGTTGTGAGCATGTGGATTACTGAACTTTCATCCCCATAAATGGCAGAGTTACACCTAGAAAATTTTTCTCTGATTTCCCAGCTTTTTCCAAAAACCAGTTTCGAAAATGAGGTAGATATCACAGAAAAATTCTCTTGGAGCGAGTTCTACCCATTCGGCATGTAATTTACTTAGTTTCCTCAGCGTGATATTCTGTGTTCCGAACACGTAACATGCATCACGGATACGACAAACATGCATTACAGAGGTGAGGACATGTGGATTAACAAACTTTCAACACCATACAGGGCATATTTACACCAAGAAACATTTACTCTGAGTTCACAATATTTTCCTAAAGACAGTTTCGAAAATGAGGGAGATTTCACACACAAATGCTCTTGGAGCGATTTCTACCCAATAAAAGTGTAATTTACATAATTTCCCTCACTGTGAAATTCAGTGTTCCGAACATTCTACAAGCATCAAAGTTTCACAAGCATTCATTACTGAGATGTGAGTATGTGTATTGAGATCTTTCATCCACCATGCAAGGCATATATATACCTAGAAATTTTTACCAGATTTTACAGAAATTTCCTAGAGCCAGTTTCAATATTCATGAAGATTTCGCAGAAAAATTCTCTTGGGGCGAGTCCGTTCAAATAGTATTTTAATTTACATAGTTTCCCTCACCATGATATTCCTTGTTCCGAGCACGCTACATGCATGACGGATTTGACAAACATTACTTACTGAGTTGTAAGCATGAGGATTACCGATCTTTCATCCACCATAAAAGGCATATTGTCACCTAGAAGCATTTACTCAGATTTCGCAGCTTTTCCTACCACTAGTTTCGGAAATGAGGCATATTTTGCGGAAAAATCCTCTTGTAGGTAGTTCTTCCCGATAGATATGTAATTTACATAGTTTAACTGATTGTGTAATTCCGTCTTCCGATCACGTTAAATACAACACTGATTCAAAAAACATTCATTACTGAGTTGTGAGCATGTGGATAACCGAACTTTCAATCACCATTCAAGGCATATAAACACCTAGAATTATTTATTTTGAGTTCGCATTTTTTTCTAATGCCAGTATCAAAAATCAGGTAGTTTCCACAAAAATATCCTTGTGGAGGAATTTATACAAATTGATATGTAATTTAAATAGTTGCCGTCACCGTGAATATCCGTGTTCTGAACACACTACATGTATGACAGATTCGTCAAACATTTATTTCTGAGTTGTGAACATGTGGATTACTGAACGTTCATCCACCATAGAAGGCATGTTTACACATAGAAACACATACTCTGTTTTCGCATGTTTTTCCTAATGTCACATCCGAAAATGCGGTATATTTCACAGAAAAATTCTCTTGAAGCGATTTATAACCAATAGACATGTAATTTACACAGTTTCCCTCACCATGAAGTTCCATGTTCAGAACAGGCTTTATGTATCACGGATTCGACAAACAATCATTACTGAGATCTGAGAATGTGGATTAGAGAACTTTCATCCACCATACAAGGCATTTTACACCTAGAAACACTTAGTCTGTGTGCGCAGATTTTCCCTAATGTCAGATTCGAAAATCAGGCAGTTTTCATAGAAAAATACTCTTGGAGCGAGTTCTACCCAATAGACATGTAATATAATTTCTTTCCCTCACCGTGACATTCGGTGTTCCGAAAATGCTACACGCATTACGGATTCGACAAACAATGGTTACTGAGCTTTGAGCATGTGGATTACCGAACTTTCATTCACCATAAAAGGAATCCTTACACATAGAAGTATTTACCTTGATTTTGCAGCTTATTCTTATCGCCAGGTTAGAAAATGAGAAAGATTGTGCAGAAAAATCCTCTTTGAGTGGGTTCTAAACACGAGACATGTAAATTACATTGTTTCCCAGAACGTGACATCCGTGTTACCAACACAATACAAGCATCCCGGTTTCGACAAAAATTCATTACTGAGATGTGAGCATGTGTATTACAAACTTTCATTCACCATGCATGGCATATTTATTCCTAGAAATATTTACTCAGATTTCGCAGGTTTTTCATAAAGCCTGTTTCAGAAATCATGAAGTTGTTGCAGTAAAATCCTCTTGGTGCGAGTTCTACCAAATAGAAATTTAATTTACACAGTTTCCCTAACCATGATATTCTGTGTTTCGAACACGCTACATACATGACGGATTGCACAAACATACTTTAATGAGTTGTGAGCATGTGGATTACCGATCTTTTATCCACCAAAATAGGTATATTGTCACCTAGAAGCATTTACTCAGATTTCGCAGCTTTTCATAATGCCAGTTTTTGATATGAGGGATATTTCACAGATAAATGGTCTTATAGCGTGTTCTACCCGACAGATATGTAATTTCCATAGCTTACCTGACCGTGTCATTCCATCTTCCAAACACATTAATTGCATCACAGACTTGAAAAACATTCATTAATGAATTGTGAGCATGTGGATTACCGAAATCTCATTCACCATTAAAGGCATATGTGCATCTACAGAATTTACTCTGATTTTGCATTTTTTCTTTTTGCCAGTTTAAAAATGAGGCAGATGGCTCAGTAAAATACACTTTGAGCTTGATGTACACAGTAGACATCTAGTATACATAGTCTCCTCACCATTATATTCTGTGTTATAAACACGTTACATGCATCAGGGTTTTGAAAAATCATTCATTACTGAGTTGTGAGCACGAGGATTAATGAACATTCATCACCAAAATGGGCATATTGACACCGAAGTAATTTTACTCTAATTTCCCAGCTTTTTCCTAACACCAGTTTTGAAATTGAGGTAGATTTTACAGAAATATTCTCTTGGAGAGAGTTCTTCAAAATCGACATTGAATTTACATAGTTTCCTCACCGTGATATTCCGTGTTCCGAACCTGTTACATGCATCAAAGATACGACAAACATTCATTACTGAGGTGAGAACATGTGGATTACCAAAGTTTAAACACCATACAGGGCATATTTACACCAAGAAATATTTACCCTGATTTCACCGAATTTTCCAAAAGCCAGTTTCGGAAATGAGGCATATTTTGCAGAAAAATGCTCTTTTATCGACTTCTACCCGATAGACATGTAACTTACATAGTTTACCTGACTGTGACATTCTATGTTCCGAACACATTACATGCATCACGGATTCGACAAACAGTTATTACTGATTTGTGAGCATGTGGATTACCGAGCTTTCATTCACCATTCAAGGAATATTAACACTTAGAATTATTTACCCTGAGTTCCCAGCTATTTTCTAATGCCAGTTTTGCAAACCAAGCAGTTTTCACAGACAAACCGTCTTACATCGTGTTCTATCCAACAGAAATGTAATTGACAGAGATTCCCTCACCGTGTAATTCCATGTTCCGTATATGCTACATGCATCACGGATTCGACACATAATCCCTACTGAGTTGTTAGCATGTGGATTACTGAACTTTCACCTACTATTAAAGGCATATATACACCGAGAAGCATTTTATCAGAAAAATCCTCTTTGAGTGTGTTGTATCCACTAGAACTTTTATTTAAATTGTTTCACTCACCGTGACTTTCCATGTTCTGAACACGATACATGCATCACGGATTCGACAAACATTTTTAATGAGTTGTGAGCATTTTTCATGAATTACCGAACTTTCATCCTCCATACAAGGCATATTAACAACTAGATATATTTATTCTCAGTTTGCAGGTTATTCATAACACTGGATTCCAAAATCAGGCAGTTTTCTAAAAAAAATCCTCTTGGAGCGAATTCTAACCAATAGACATGTAATTTAATTTTCTTCCTCCACCGTGACATTCCGTGTTACGAACACGCTACATGCAACACGGATTCGAAAACACATTCATGACTGAGTTGTGAGCATGTGGATTACTGAACTTTCATCCCCATAAATGGCAGAGTTACACCTAGAAAATTTTTCTCTGATTTCCCAGCTTTTTCCAAAAACCAGTTTCGAAAATGAGGTAGATATCACAGAAAAATTCTCTTGGAGCGAGTTCTACCCATTCGGCATGTACTTTACTTAGTTTCCTCAGCGTGATATTCTGTGTTCCGAACACGTAACATGCATCACGGATACGACAAACATGCATTACAGAGGTGAGAACATGTGGATTAACAAACTTTCAACACCATACAGGGCATATTTACACCAAGAAACATTTACTCTGAGTTCACAATATTTTCCTAAAGACAGTTTCGATAATGAGGGAGATTTCACACACAAATGCTCTTGGAGCGATTTCTACCCAATAAAAGTGTAATTTACATAATTTCCCTCACTGTGAAATTCAGTGTTCCGAACATTCTACAAGCATCAAGAATTTCACAAGCATTCATTACTGAGATGTGAGTATGTGTATTGAGATCTTTCATCCACAATGCAAGGCATATTTATACCTAGAAATTTTTACCAGATTTTACAGAAATTTCCTAGAGCCAGTTTCAATATTTATGAAGATTTCGCAGAAAAATTCTCTTGGGGCGAGTCCGTTCAAATAGTATTTTAATTTACATAGTTTCCCTCACCATGATATTCCTTGTTCCGAGCACGCTACATGCATGACGGATTTGACAAACATTACTTACTGAGTTGTAAGCATGAGGATTACCGATCTTTCATCCACCATAAAAGGCATATTGTCACCTAGAAGCATTTACTCAGATTTCGCAGCTTTTCCTAACACCAGTTTCGGAATTGAGGCATATTTTGCGGAAAAATCCTCTTGTAGGTAGTTCTTCCCGATAGATATGTAATTTACATAGTTTAACTGATTGTGTAATTCCGTCTTCCGATCACGTTAAATACAACACGGATTCGAAAAACATTCATTACTGAGTTGTGAGCATGTGGATAACCGAACTTTCAATCACCATTCAAGGCATATAAACACCTAGAAGTATTTATTTTGAGTTCGCATCTTTTTTCTAATGCCAGTATCAAAAATCAGGCAGTTTCCACAGAAATATCCTTGTGGAGGAATTTATACACAATAGATATGTAATTTAAATAGTTGCCCTCACCGTGAATATCCGTGTTCTGAACACACTACATGTATGACAGATTCGTCAAGCATTTATTTCTGAGTTGTGAACATGTGGATTACTGAACGTTCATCCACCATAGAAGGCATATTTACACATAGAAACACATACTCTGTTTTCGCATGTTTTTCCTAATGTCACATCCGAAAATGCGGTAGATTTCACAGAAAAATTCTCTTGGAGCGATTTATAACCAATAGACCTGTAATTTACACAGTTTCCCTCACCATGAAGTTCCGTGTTCAGAACAGGCTTTATGTATCACGGATTCGACAAACAATCATTACTGAGATCTGAGAATGTGGTTAGAGAACTTTCATCCACCATACAAGGCATTTTACACCTAGAAACATTTAGTCTGTGTGCGCAGATTTTCCCTAATGTCAGATTCGAAAATCAGGCAGTTTTCATAGAAAAATACTCTTGGAGCGAGTTCTACCCAATAGACATGTAATATAATTTCTTTCCCTCACCGTGACATTCGGTGTTCCGAAAATGCTACACGCATTACGGATTCGACAAACAATGGTTACTGAGCTGTGAGCATGTGGATTACCGAACTTTCATTCACCATAAAAGGAATCCTTACACATAGAAGTATTTACCTTGATTTTGCAGCTTATTCTTATCGCCAGGTTAGAAAATGAGAAAGATTGTGCAGAAAAACCCTCTTTGAGTGGGTTCTACACACGAGACATGTAAATTACATTGTTTCCCAGAACGTGACAACCGTGTTACCAACACAATACAAGCATCCCGGTTTCGACAAAAATTCATTACTGAGATGTGAGCATGTGTATTACAAAGTTTCATTCACCATGCATGGCATATTTATTCCTAGAAATATTTACTCAGATTTCGCAGGTTTTTCATAACGCCTGTTTCAGAAATCATGAAGTTGTTGCAGTAAAATCCTCTTGGTGCGAGTTCTACCAAATAGAAATTTAATTTACACAGTTTCCCTAACCATGATATTCTGTGTTTTGAACACGCTACATGCTTGACGGATTGCACAAACATTCTTTAATGAGTTGTGAGCATGTGGATTACCGATCTTTCATCCACCAAAATAGGGATATTGTCACCTAGAAGCATTTACTCAGATTTCGCAGCTTTTCATAATGCCAGTTTTTGATATGAGGGATATTTCACAGATAAGTGGTCTTATAGCGTGTTCTACCCGACAGATATGTAATTTCCATAGCTTACCTGACCGTGTCATTCCATCTTCCAAACACATTAATTGCATCACAGACTTGAAAAACATTCATTAATGAATTGTGAGCATGTGGATTACCGAAATCTCATTCACCATTAAAGGCATATTGCATCTACAGAATTTACTCTGATTTTGCATTTTTTTTTTGCAAGTTTAAAAATGAGGCAGATGGCTCAGTAAAATACACTTTGAGCTTGATGTACACAGTAGACATCTAGTTTACATAGACTCCTCACCATTATATTCTGTGTTCTGAACACGTTACATGCATCAGGGTTTCGAAAAAACATTCATTACTGAGTTGTGAGCACGAGGATTAATGAACATTCATCACCAAAATGGGCATATTGACACCGAAGTAATTTTACTCTAATTTCCCAGCTTTTTCCTAACACCAGTTTTGAAATTGAGGTAGATTTTACAGAAATATTCTCTTGGAGAGAGTTCTTCAAAATCGACATTGAATTTACATAGTTTCCTCACCGTGATATTCCGTGTTCCGAACCTGTTACATGCATCAAAGATACGACAAACATTCATTACTGAGGTGAGAACATGTGGATTACCAAAGTTTAAACACCATACAGGGCATATTTACACCAAGAAATATTTACCCTGATTTCACCGAATTTTCCAAAAGCCAGTTTCGGAAATGAGGCATATTTTGCAGAAAAATGCTCTTTTATCGACTTCTACCCGATAGACATGTAACTTACATAGTTTACCTGACTGTGACATTCTAATTTCTGAACACATTACATGCATCATGGATTCGACAAACAGTTATTACAGATTTGTGAGAATGTGGATTACCGAGCTTTCATTCACCATTCAAGGAATATTAACACTTAGAATTATTTACCCTGAGTTCCCAGCTATTTTCTAATGCCAGTTTTGAAAAACAGGCAGTTTTCACAGAAAAACCGTCTTACATCGTGTTCTATCCAACAGAAATGTAATTGACAGAGATTCCCTCACCGTGTAATTCCATGTTCCGTATATGCTACATGCATCACGGATTCGACACATATTCCCTACTGAGTTGTTAGCATGTGGATTACTGAACTTTCACCTACTATTAAAGGCATATTTACACCGAGAAGCATTTTATCAGAAAAATCCTCTTTGAGTGTGTTGTATCCAGTAGAACTTTTATTTAAATTGTTTCACTCACCGTGACTTTCCATGTTCCGAGCACGATACATGAATCACGGATTCGACAAATATTTTTAATGAGTTGTGAGCATTTTTCATGAATTACCGAACTTTCATACTCCATACAAGACATATTAACAACTAGATATATTTATTCTCAGTTTGCAGGTTATTCATAATGCTGGATTCCAAAATCAGGCAGTTTTCTCAAAACAATCCTCTTGGAGCAAATTCTAACCAATAGACATGTAATTAACTTTTCTTCCTCCACCGTGACATTCTGTGTTACGAACACACTACATGCAACACGATTCGAAAAAACATTCATGACTGAGTTGTGAGCATGTGGATTACTGAACTTTCATCCCCATACATGGCAGAGTTACACCTAGAAAATTTTCTCTGATTTCTCAGCTTTTTCCTAACACCAGTTTCGAAAATGAGCTAGATATCACAGATAAATTCTCTTGGAGCGAGTACATCCCATTCAGCATGTAATATAAATAATTTCCTCAGCGTGATATTCCGTGTTCTGAACACGTAACATGCATCAAGGATACGACAAACATGCATTACACAGGTGAGAACATGTGGATTAACAAACTTTCAACACCATACAGGGCATATTTACACCAAGAAACATTTACACTGTGTTCACAGTATTTTCCTAAAGACAGTTTCGAAAATGAGGGAGATTTCACACACAAATGCTCTTGGAGCAACTTCTACCCAATAGAAATGTAATTTACATAATTTCCCTCACCGTGACATTAAGTGTTCCGAACATTCTACAAGCATCAAGGATTTCACAAGCATTCATTACTGAGATGTGACTATGTGTATTGAGATCTTTCATCCACCATGCAAGGCATATTTATACCTAGAAATTTTTACCAGATTTCGCAGAAATTTCCTAACGCCAATTTCAAAATTCATGAAGATTGCGCAGATATATTCTCTTGGGGCGAGTCCATTCAAATAGTATTTTAATTTACATAGATTCCCTCACCATGATATTCCGTGTTCCGAGCACGCTACATGCATGACAGATTTGACAAACATTACTTACTGAGTTGTAAGCATGAGGATTACCGATCTTTCATCCACCATAAAAGGCATATTGTCACCTAGAAACATTTACTCAGATTTCGCAGCTTTTCCTAACATCAGTTTTGGAATTGAGGCATATTTCGCAGAAAAATGCTCTTGTAGGGAGCACTTCCCTATAGATATGTAATTTACATAGCTTAACTGATTGTGTCATTCCGTCTTCCGATCACGTTAAATAGAACACGGATTGGAAAAACATTCATTACTGAGTTTTGAGCATGTGGATAACCGAACTTTCAATCACGATTCAAGGCATATAAACACCAAGAAATATCTATTTTGAGTTCGCATCTTTTTTCTAATGCCAGTATCAAAAATCAGGCAGTTTCCACAGAAATATCCTTGTGGAGGAAGTTATACACAATAGACGTGTAAATTACATAGTTGCCCTCACCGTGAATATCCGTGTTCTGAACATACTACATGCATGACGGATTCGTCAAACATTTATTTCTGAGTTGTGAACATGTGGATTAATGAACTTTCATCCACCATAGAAGGCATATTTACACATAGAAACACTTACTCTGTTTTCGCAGGTTTTTCCTAATGCCACATCCGAAAATGCGGTAGATATCTCAGAAGAATGCTCTTGGAGCGATTTATAACCAATAGACATGTAATTTACACAGTTTCTCTTACCATGAAGTTCCGTGTTCAGAACAGGCTTTATGTATCACGGATTCGACAAACAATCATTACTGAGATCTGAGAATGTGGATTAGAGAACTTTCATCCACCATACAAGGCATTTTACACCTAGAAACACTAAGTCTGTGTGCGCAGATTTTCCCTACAGTCAGATTCGAAAATCAGGCAGTTTTCATAGAAAAATACTCTTGGAGCGTGTTCTACCCAATAGACATGTAATATAATTTCTTTCCCTCACCGTGACATTCGGTGTTCCGAAAATGCTACACGCATTACGGATTCGACAAACAATGGTTACTGAGCTGTGAGCATGTGGATTACCGAAATTTCATTCACCACAAAAGGAATCCTTACACATAGAATTATTTACCTTGATTTTGCAGGTTATTCTTATCGCCAGGTTAGAAAATTAGAAAGATTGTGCTGTAAAATTCTCTTTGAGTGTGTTCTACACACGAGACCTGTAAATTACACTGTTTTCCAAAACGTTACATCCGTGTTCCCAACACAATACAAGTATCCCGGATTCGACAAAAATTCATTACTTAGATGTGAGCATGTGTATTACAAACTTTCATTCACCATGAATGGCATATTTGTTCCTAGAATTATTTTCTCATTTTTCGCAGGTTTTTCATAACGCCTGTTTCAGAAATCATGATGTTTTTGCAGTAAAATCCTCTTGGTGCGAGTTCTACCAAATAGAAATTTAATTTACACAGTTTCCCTAACCATGATATTCTGTGATTCGAACACGCTACATACATGACGGTTTGCACAAACATTCTTTAATGAGTTGTGAGCATGTGGAGTACCGAACTTTCATCCAACATAAAAGCCATATTGTCACCTAGAAGCATTTACTCAGATTTTGCAGATTTTCCTAACGCCAGTTTTGGATATGAGGAATATTTCACAGATAAATTGCCTTATAGCGAGTTCTACCCGACAGATATGTAATTTCCATAGCTTAGCTGACCGTGTCTTTCCATCTTCCAAACACATTAATTGCATCACAGACTTGAAAAACATTCATTACTGAGTTGTGAGCATGAGGATTACCGAAATCTCATTCACCATTAAAGGCATATGTGCACCTACAGAATTTACTATGATTTTGCAGCTTTTTCTAATGCCAGTTTAAAAATGAGGCAGATGGCTCCGTAAAATACACTTTGAGATTGATATACCCACTAGACATCTAGTTAACATAGTCTCTTCACCATGATATACTGTGTTCCGAACACGTTACATGCATCACGGTTTCGAAAATCATTGATTACTGAGTTGTGAGCATGAGGATTAATGAACATTCATCACCAATATGGGCATATTGACACCAAAGGAATTTTACTCTAATTTCCCAGCTTTTTCCTAACACCAGTTTTGAAATTGAGGTAGATTTTACAGAAAAATTCTCTTGGAGCGAGTTCTTCAAAATCGACTTTGAATTTACATAGTTTCCTCACTGTGATATTCCGTGTTCCGAACCTGTTACATGCATCAAAGATACGACAAACATTCATTACTGAGGTGAGAACATGTGGATTACCAAAGTTTAAACACCATACAGGGCATATTTACACCAAGAAACATTTACCCTGATTTCACCGAATTTTCCAAAAGCCAGTTTCGGAAATGAGGCATGTTTTACAGAAAAATGCTCTTTTATCGACTTCTACCCGATAGATATGTAACTTACATAGTTTACCTGACTGTGACATTCTGTGTTCCGAACACATTTCATGCATCACGGATTCGACAAACATTTATTACTGATTTGTGAGCATGTGGATTACCGAGCTTTCATTCACCATTCAAGGAATATTAACACTTAGAATTATTTACTCTGAGTTCCCAGCTATTTTCTAATGCAGTTTTGAAAACCAAGCAGTTTTCACAGAAAAACAGTCTTACATCGAGTTCTATACAACAGAAATGTAATTGACAGAGATTCCCTCACCGTGTAATTCCATGTTCCGTATATGCTACATGCATCACGGATTCGACACATATTCCCTACTGAGTTGTTAGCATGTGGATTACTGAACATTCACCTACTATTAAAGGCATATTTACACCGAGAAGCATTTTATCAGAAAAATCCTCTTTGAGTGTGTTGTATCCACTAGAACTTTTATTTAAATTGTTTCACTCACCGTGACTTTCCATGTTTTGAAAACGATACATGCATCACGGATTCGACAAACATTTTTAATGAGTTGTGAGCATTTTTCATGAATTACCGAACTTTCATCCTCCATACAAGGCATATTAACATCTAGATATATTTATTCTCAGTTTTCAGGTTATTCATAATGCTGGATTCCAAAATCAGGCAGTTTTCTCAAAAAAATCCTCTTGGAGCGAATTCTAACCAATAGACATGTAGGTTAATTTTCTTCCTCCACCGTGACATTCTGTGTTACGAACACACTACATGCAACACGGATTCGAAAAAACATTCATGACTGAGTTGTGAGCATGTGGATTACTGAACTTTCATCCCCAAACATGGCGGAGTTACACCTAGAAAATTTTTCTCTGATTTCCCAGCTTTTTCCTAACACCATTTTCGAAAATGAGGTAGATATCACAGAAAAATTCTCTTGGAGCGAGTTCTACCCATTCGGCATGTAACTTACATAGTTTCCTCAGCGTGATATTCTGTGTTCTGGACACGTATCATGCATCACGGATATGACAAACATGCATTACAGAGGTGAGAACATGTGGATTAACAAACTTTCAAGACCATAAAGGGCATATTTACACCAAGAAACATTTACTCTGAGTTCACATAATTTTCCTAAAGACAGTTTCGAAAATGAGGGAGATTTCACACACAAATGCTCTTGGAGCGACTTCTACCCAATAAAAATGTAATTTACATAATTTCCCTCACTGTGACATTCCGTGTTCCGAAAATTCTACAACCAACAGGGATTTCACAAGCATTCATTACTGAGATGTGAGTATGTGTATTGAGATCTTTCATCCACCATGCAAGGCATATTTATACCTAGAAATTTTTACCAGATTTTGCAGAAATTTCCTAAAGCCAGTTTCAAAATTCATGAAGATTTCCCAGAAAAATTCTCTTGGGGAGAGTCCGTTCAAATAGTATTTTAATTTACATAGTTTCCCTCACCATGATATTCCGTGTTCCGAGCACGCTACATGCATGACGAATTTGACAAACATTACTTACTGATTTGTAAGCATGAGGATTACCGATCTTTCATCCACCATAAAAGGCATATTGTCACCTAGAAGCATTTACTCAGATTTCGCAGCTTTTCCTAACATCAGTTTCGGAAATGAGGCATATTTCGTGGAAAAATGCTCTTGTAGGGAGCTCTTCCCTATAGATATGTAATTTACATAGCTTAACTGATTGTGTCATTCCGTCTTCCGATCACGTTATATAGAACACGGATTCGAAAAACATTCATTACTGAGTTGTGAGCATGTGGATAACCGAACTTCCAATCACCATTCAAGGCCTATAAACACCTAGAAATATTTATTTTGAGTTCGCATCTTTTTTCTAATGCCAGTATGAAAAATCAGGCAGTTTACACAAAAATATACTTGTGGAGGATGTTATACACATAAACATGTAATTTACATAGTGGCACTCACCGTGAATATCCGTGTTCTGAACACACTACATGTATGACGGATTCGTCAAACATTTATTTCTGAGATGTGAACATGTGGATTACTGAAATTTCATTGACCATAGAAGGCATATTTACACATAGAATCACTTAATTTTGTGTCGCATGTTTTTCCTTATACCACATCCGATAATGAGGTAGATTTCACAGAAAAATCCTCTTGGAGCGATTTATAACCAATAGACATGTAATTTACACAGTTTCTCTCACCATGAATTTCCGTGTTCAGAACAGGCTTTATGTATCACGGATTCGACAAACAATCATTACTGAGTTCTGAGAATGTGGATTAGAGAACTTTCATCCACAATACAAGGCATTTTACACCTAGAAACATTTAGTCTGTGTGCGCAGATTTTCCCTAATGTCAGATTCGAAAATCAGGCAGTTGTCATAGAAAAATTCTCTTGTAGCGAGTTCTACCCAATAGACATGTAATAAAATTTCTTTCCCTCACCGTGACATTCGGTGTTCCGAAAATGCTACACGCATTACGGATTCGACAAACAATGGTTACTGAGCTGTGAGCATGTGGATTACCGAACTTTCATTCACCATAAAAGGAATCCTTACACATAGAAGTATTTACTTTGATTTTGCAGCATATTCTTATCGCCAGGTTAGAAAATGAGAAAGATTGTGCAGAAAAATCCTCTTTGAGTGGGTTCTACACACGAGACCTGTAAATTACATTGTTTTCCAGAACGTGACATCCGTGTTCCCAACACAATACAAGCATCCCGGTTCCGACAAAAATTCATTACTGAGATGTGAGCATGTGTATTACAAACTTTCATTCACCATGCATGGCATATTTATTCCTAGAAATATTTACTCAGATTTCGCAGGTTTTTCATAACGCCTGTTTCAGAAATCATGAAGTTTTTGCAGTAAAATCCTCTTGGTGCGAGTTCTACCAAATAGAAATTTAATTTACACAGTTTCCCTAACCATGATATTCTGTTTTTCGAACACGCTACATACTTGAAGGATTGCACAAACATTCTTTAAAGAGTTGTGAGCATGTGGAGTACTGAACTTTCATCCACCATAAAAGCCATATTGTCACCTTGAAGCATTTACTCAGATTTTGCAGATTTTCCTAACGCCAATTTTGGATATGAGGAATATTTCACAGATAAATTGCCTTATAGCAAGTTCTACCCGACAGATATGTAATTTCCATAGCTTAGCTGACCGTGTCATTCCATCTTCCAAACACATTAATTGCATCACAGACTTAAAAAACATTCATTACTGATTTGTGAGCATGTGGATTACCGAAATCTCATTCACCATTAAAGGCATATGTGCACCTACAGAATTTAATCTGATTTTGCAGATTTTTCTAATGCCAGTTTAAAAATGAGGCAGATGGCTCCGTAAAATACACTTTGAGATTGATATACCCACTAGACATCTAGTTAACATAGTCTCTTCACCATGATATACTGTTTTCCAAACACATTACATGCATCAGTGTTTCGAAAAAACATTCATTACTGAGTTGTGAGCACGAGGATTAATGAGCATTCACCACCAAAATGGGCATATGGACACCGAAGAAATTTTACTCTTATTTCCCAGATTTTTCCTAACAACAGTTTTGAAATTGAGGTAGATTTCACAGAAAAATTCTCTTGGAGCTTGTTCTTCCCAATCGACATTGAATTTACATTGTTTCCTCACCGTGATATTCCGTGTTCTGAACACGTAACATGCATCAAGGATACGACAAACATGCATTACACAGGTGAGAACATGTGGATTAAGAAACTTTCAACACCATACAGGGCATATTTACACCAAGAAACATTTACACTGTGTTCACAGTATTTTCCTAAAGACAGTTTCGAAAATGAGGGAGATTTCACACACAAATGCTCTTGGAGCAACTTCTACCCAATAGAAATGTAATTTACATAATTTCCCTCACCGTGACATTAAGTGTTCCGAACATTCTACAAGCATCAAGGATTTCACAAGCATTCATTACTGAGATGTGACTATGTGTATTGAGATCTTTCATCCACCATGCAAGGCATATATATACCTAGAAATTTTTACCAGATTTCGCAGAAATTTCCTAACGCCAATTTCAAAATTCATGAAGATTGCGCAGATATATTCTCTTGGGGAGAGTCCGTTCAAATAGTATTTTAATTTACATAGATTCCCTCACCATGATATTCCGTGTTCCAAGCACGCTACATGCATGACGGATTTGACAAACATTACTTACTGAGTTGTAAGCATGAGGATTACCGATCTTTCATCCACCATAAAAGGCATATTGTCACCTAGAAGCATTTACTCAGATTTCGCAGCTTTTCCTAACATCAGTTTCGGAATTGAGGCATATTTCGCAGAAAAATGCTCTTGTAGGGAGCACTTCCCTATAGATATGTAATTTACATAGCTTAACTAATTGTGTCATTCCGTCTTCCGATCACGTTAAATAGAACACGGATTCGAAAAACATTCATTACTGAGTTGTGAGCATGTGGATAACCGAACTTTCAATCACGATTCAAGGCATATAAACACCTAGAAATATCTATTTTGAGTTCGCATCTTTTTTCTAATGCCAGTATCAAAAATCAAGCAGTTTCCACAGAAATATCCTTGTGGAGGAAGTTATACACAATAGACGTGTAATTTACATAGTTGCCCTCACCGTGAATATCCGTGTTCTGAACATACTACATGCATGACGGATTCGTCAAACATTTATTTCTGAGTTGTGAACATGTGGATTAATGAACTTTCATCCACCATAGAAGGCATATTTACACATAGAAACACTTACTCTGTTTTCGCAGGTTTTTCCTAATGCCACATCCGAAAATGCGGTAGATATCTCAGAAGAATGCTCTTGGA
This sequence comes from Camelus dromedarius, assembly GCF_036321535.1. Taxonomy (NCBI): domain Eukaryota; kingdom Metazoa; phylum Chordata; class Mammalia; order Artiodactyla; family Camelidae; genus Camelus; species Camelus dromedarius. The sequence continues at coordinate 616,587 of NW_026989821.1, read as the reverse complement.
GCGATTTATAACCAATAGACATGTAATTTACACAGTTTCTCTTACCATGAAGTTCCGTGTTCAGAACAGGCTTTATGTATCACGGATTCGACAAACAATCATTACTGAGATCTGAGAATGTGGATTAGAGAACTTTCATTCACCATAAAAGGCATTTTACACCTAGAAACATTTAGTCTGTGTGCGCAGATTTTCCCTAAAGTCAGATTCGAAAATCAGGCAGTTTTCATAGAAAAATACTCTTGGAGCGAGTTCTACCCAATAGACATGTAATAAAATTTCTTTCCCTCACCGTGACATTCGGTGTTCCGAAAATGCTACACGCATTACGGATTCGACAAACAATATTTACTGAGCTGTGAGCATGTGGATTACCGAACTTTCATTCACCATAAAAGGAATCCTTACACACAGAAGTATTTACCTTAATTTTGCAGCTTATTCTTATCGCCAGGTTAGAAAATGAGAAAGATTGTGCTGAAAAATTCTCTTTGAGTGTGTTCTACACACGAGACCTGTAAATTACATTGTTTTCCAGAACGTGACATCCGTGTTCCCAACACAATACAAGCATCCCGGATTCGACAAAAATTCATTACTGAGATGTGAGCATGTGTATTACAAACTTTCATTCACCAGGAATGGCATATTTATTCCTAGAAATATTTTCTCATATTTCGCTGGTTTTTCTAAACGCCTGTTTTAGAAATCATGAAATTTTTGCAATAAAATCCTCTTGGTGCGAGTTCTACCAAATAGAAATTTAATTTACACAGTTTCCCTAACCATGGTATTCTGTGTTTCGAATACGCTACATACATGAAGTATTGCACAAACATTCTTTAATGAGTTGTGAGCATGTGGAGTACCGAACTTTCATCCACCATAAAAGCCATATTGTCACCTAGAATCATTCACTCAGATTTTGCAGATTTTCCTAACGCCAGTTTTGGATATGAGGAATATTTCACAGATAAATTGCCTTATAGCGAGTTCTACCCGACAGATATGTAATTTCCATAGCTTAGCTGACCGTGTCATTCCATCTTCCAAACACATTAATTGCATCACAGAATTGAAAAAAATTCATTATTGAGTTGTGAGCATGTGGATTACCGAAATCTCATTCACCATTAAAGGCATATGTGCACCTACAGAATTTACTATGATTTTGCAGCTTTTTCTAATGCCAGTTTAAAAATGAGGCAGATGGCTCCGTAAAATACACTTTGAGATTGATATACCCACTAGACATCTAGTTAACATAGTCTCTTCACCATGATATACTCTGTTCCGAACACGTTACATGCATCAGGGTTTCGAAAAAACATTCATTACTGAGTTGTGAGCACGAGGATTAATGAGCATTCACCACCAAAATGGACATATGGACACCGAAGAAATTTTACTCTTATTTCCCAGATTTTTCCTAACACCAGTTTTGAAATTGAGGTAGATTTCACAGAAAAATTCTCTTGGAGCGGGTTCTTCCCAATCGACATTGAATTTACATAGTTTCCTCACCGTGATATTCCGCGTTCTGAACCTGTTACATGCATCTAGGATACGACAAACATTCATTATTGAGGTGAGAACATGTGGATTACCAAACTTTCAACACCATGCAGGGCATATTTACACCAAGAAACATTTACCCTGATTTCACAGACTTATCCAATAGCCAGTTTCGGAAATGAGGCATATTTTGAAGAAAAATGCTCTTTTATCGAGTTCTACCCGATAGACATGTAATTTACAAAGTTTACCTAACCGTGACATTCTGTGCTCCGAACACATTACATGCATCACGGATTCGACAAACAGTTATTACTGATTTGTGAGCATGGGCATTACCCAGCTTTCATTCACCATTCAAGGAATATTAACACTTGGAATTATTTACTCTGAGTTCCCAGCTATTTTCTAATGCCAGTTTTGAAAAACAGGCAGTTTTCACAGAAAAACCGTCTTACATCGAGTTCTATCCAACAGAAATGTAATTGACAGAGATTCCCTCACCGTGTAATTCCATGTTCCTTATATGCTACATGCATCACGGTTTCGACACATATTCACAACTGAGTTGTTAACATGTGGATTACTGAACTTTCACCTACTATGAAAGGTATATTTACACCGAGAAGCATTTTATATTATTTCACAGCATTTTCTTAAATCCAGTTTAGAAAATGTGGCATATTGCGCAGAAAAATCCTCTTTGAGTGTGTTGTATCCACTAGAACTTTTATTTAAATTGTTTCACTCACCGTGACTTTCCATGTTCTGAAAACGATACATGCATCACGGATTCGACAAACATTTTTAATGAGTTGTGAGCATTTTTCATGAATTACCGAACTTTCATCCTCCATACAAGGCATATTAATAACTAGATATATTTATTCTCAGTTTGCAGGTTATTCATAATGCTGGATTCCAAAATCAGGCAGTTTTCTCAAAACAATCCTCTTGGAGCGAATTCTTACCAATAGACATGTAGGTTAATTTTCTTCCTCCACAGTGACATTCTGTGTTACGAACACACTACATGCAACACGGATTCGAAAAAACATTCATGACTGAGTTGTGAGCATGTGGATTACTGAACTTTCATCCCCATACATGGCAGAGTTACACCTAGAAAATTTTTCTCTGATTTCCCAGCTTTTTCCTAACACCAGTTTCGAAAATGAGGTAGATATCACAGAAAAATTCTCTTGGAGCGAGTTCTACCCATTCGGCATGTAATTTACATAGTTTCCTCAGCGTGATATTCCGTGTTCTGGACACGTATCATGCATCACGGATATGACAAACATGCATTACAGAGGTGAGAACATGTGGATTAACAAACTTTCAACACCATACAGGGCATATTTACACCAAGAAACATTTACTCTGAGTTCACATTATTTTCCTAAAGACAGTTTCGAAAATGAGGGAGATTTCACACACAAATGCTCTTGGAGCGACTTCTACCCAATAAAATGTAATTTACATAATTTCCCTCACTGTGACATTCCGTGTTCCGAAAATTCTACAACCAACAGGGATTTCACAAGCATTCATTACTGAGATGTGAGTATGTGTATTGAGATCTTTCATCCACAATGCAAGGCATATTTATACCTAGAAATTTTTACCAGATTTTGCAGAAATTTCCTAAAGCCAGTTTCAAAATTCATGAAGATTTCGCAGAAAAATTCTCTTGGGGAGAGTCCGTTCAAATAGTATTTTAATTTACATAGTTTCCCTCACCATGATATTCCGTGTTCCGAGCACGCTACATGCATGACGAATTTGGCAAACATTACTTACTGAGTTGTAAGCATGAGGATTACCGATCTTTCATCCACCATAAAAGGCATATTGTCACCTAGAAGCATTTACTCAGATTTCGCAGCTTTTCCTAACATCAGTTTCGGAAATGAGGCATATTTCGTGGATAAATGCTCTTCTTGGGAGCTCTTCCCTATAGATATGTAATTTACATAGCTTAACTGATTGTGTCATTCCGTCTTCCGATCACGTTAAATAGAACACGGATTCGAAAAACATTCATTACTGAGTTGTGAGCATGTGGATAACCGAACTTCCAATCACCATTCAAGGCCTATAAACACCTAGAAATATTTATTTTGAGTTCGCATCTTTTTTCTAATGCCAGTATGAAAAATCAGGCAGTTTCCACAAAAATATACTTGTGGAGGTTGTTATACACATTAGACATGTAATTTACATAGTGGCACTCACCGTGAATATCCGTGTTCTGAACACACTACATGTATGACGGATTCGTCAAACATTTATTTCTGAGATGTGAACATGTGGATTACTGAACTTTCATTGACCATAGAAGGCATATTTACACATAGAATCACTTAAACTTGTGTCGCATGTTTTTCCTAATGCCACATCGGATAATGAGGTAGATTTCACAGAAAAATCCTCTTGGAGCGATTTATAACCAATAGACATGTAATTTACACAGTTTCTCTCACCATGAAGTTCCGTGTTCAGAACAGGCTTTATGTATCACGGATTCGACAAACAATCATTACTGAGTTCTGAGAATGTGGATTAGAGAACTTTCATCCACCATACAAGGCATTTTACACCTAGAAACATTTAGTCTGTGTGCGCAGATTTTCCCTAATGTCAGATTCGAAAATCAGGCAGTTTTCATAGAAAAATACTCTTGGAGCGAGTTCTACCCAATAGACATGTAATATAATTTCTTTCCCTCACCGTGACATTCGGTGTTCCGAAAATGCTACACGCATTACGGATTCGACAAACAATGGTTACTGAGCTGTGAGCATGTGGATTACCGAACTTTCATTCACCATAAAAGGAATCCTTACACATAGAAGTATTTACTTTGATTTTGCAGCTTATTCTTATCACCAGGTTAGAAAATGAGAAAGATTGTGCAGAAAAATCCTCTTTGAGTGGGTTCTACACACGAGACCTGTAAATTACATTGTTTTCCAGAACGTGACATCCGTGTTCCCAACACAATACAAGCATCCAGGTTCCGACAAAAATTCATTACTGAGATGTGAGCATGTGTAATACAAACTTTCATTCACCATGCATGGCATATTTATTCCTAGAAATATTTACTCAGATTTCGCAGGTTTTTCATAACACCTGTTTCAGAAATCATGAAGTTGTTGCAGTAAAATCCTCTTGGTGCGAGTTCTACCAAATAGAAATTTAATTTACACAGTTTCCCTAACCATGATATTCTGTGTTTCGAACACGCTACATGCATGACGGATTGCACAAACATTCTTTAATGAGTTGTGAGCATGTGGAGTACCGATCTTTCATCCACCATAAAAGGCATATTGTCACCTAGAAGCATTTACTCAGATTTCGCAGCTTTTCATAATGCCAGTTTTTGATATGAGGGATATTTCACAGATAAATGGTCTTATAGCGTGTTCTACCCGACAGATTTGTAATTTCCATAGCTTATCTGACCGTGTCATTCCATCTTCCAAACACATTAATTGCTTCACAGACTTGAAAAACATTCATTACTGAGTTGTGAGCATGTGGATTACCGAAATCTCATTCACCAATAAGGCATATGTGCACATACAGAATTTACTATGATTTTGCAGCTTTTTCTAATGCCAGTTTAAAAATGAGTCAGATGGCTCAGTAAAATACACTTTTAGCTTGATGTACACACTAGACATCTAGTTTACATAGACTCCACACCATGCTAATCTGTGTTCTGAACACGTTACATGCATCAGGGTTTCGAAAAAACATTCATTACTGAGTTGTGAGCACGAGGATTAATGAACATTCATCACCAAATTGGGCATATTGACACCAAAGGAATTTTACTCTAATTTCCCAGCTTTTTCCTAACACCAGTTTTGAAAATGAGGTAGATTTTACAGAAAAATTCTCTTGGAGCGAGTTCTTCAAAATCGACATTGAATTTACATAGTTTCCTCACTGTGATATTCCGTGTTCCGAACCTGTTACATGCATCAAAGATACGACAAACATTCATTACTGAGGTGAGAACATGTGGATTACCAAAGTTTAAACACCATACAGGGCATATTTACACCAAGAAACATTTACCCTGATTTCACCGAATTTTCCAAAAGCCACTTTCGGAAATGAGGCATGTTTTACAGAAAAATGCTCTTTTATCGACTTCTACCCGATAGATATGTAACTTACATAGTTTACCTGACTGTGACATTCTGTGTTCCGAACACATTTCATGCATCACGGATTCGACAAACAGTTATTACTGATTTGTGAGCATGTGGATTACCGAGCTTTCATTCACCATTCAAGGAATATTAACACTTAGAATTATTTACTCTGAGTTCCCAGCTATTTTCTAATGCAGTTTTGAAAACCAAGCAGTTTTCACAGAAAAACAGTCTTACATCGAGTTCTATACAACAGAAATGTAATTGACAGAGATTCCCTCACCGTGTAATTCCATGTTCCGTAAATGCTACATGCATCACGGATTCGACACATATTCCCTACTGAGTTGTTAGCATGTGGATTACTGAACTTTCACCTACTATTAAAGGCATATTTACACCGAGAAGCATTTTATCAGAAAAATCCTCTTTGAGTGTGTTGTATCCACTAGAACTTTTATTTAAATTGTTTCACTCACCGTGACTTTCCATGTTCTGAACACGATACATGCATCACGGATTCGACAAACATTTTTAATGAGTTGTGAGCATTTTTCATGAATTACCGAACTTTCATCCTCCATACAAGGCATATTAACAACTAGATATATTTATTCTCAGTTTGCAGGTTATCCATAACTCTGGATTCCAAAATCAGGCAGTTTTCTCAAAAAAATCCTCTTGGAGCGAATTCTTACCAATAGACTTGTAGTTTAATTTTCTTCCTCCACCGTGACATTCTGTGTTACGAACACACTACATGCAACACGGATTCGAAAAAACATTCATGACTGAGTTGTGAGCATGTGGATTACTGAACTTTCATCCCCATACATGGCAGAGTTACACCTAGAAAATTTTTCTCTGATTTCCCAGGTTTTTCCTAACACCAGTTTTGAAAATGAGGTAGATATCAGAGAAAAATTCTCTTGGAGCGAGTTCTACCCATTCGGCATGTAATTTACATAGTGTCCTCAGCGTGAGATTCCGTGTTCCGAACACGTATCCTGTATCACGGATACGACAAACATGCATTACCGAGGTGAGAACATGTGGATTAACAAACTTTCAACACCATACAGGGCATATTTACACCAAGAAACATTTACTATGAGTTCACATTATTTTCCTAAAGACAGTTTCGTGAATGAGGGAGATTTCACACACAAATGCTCTTGGAGCGACTTCTACCCAATAAAAATGTAATTTACATTATTTCCCTCACTGTGACATTCCGTGTTCCGAAAATTCTACAACCAACAGTGATTTCACAAGCATTCATTACTGAGATGTGAGTATGTGTATTGAGATCTTTCATCTACCATGCAAGGCATATTTATACCTAGAAATTTTTACCAGATTTTGCAGAAATTTCCTAAAGCCAGTTTCAAAATTCATGAAGATTTCGCAGAAAAATGCTCTTGGGGAGAGTCCGTTCAAATAGTATTTTAATTTACATAGTTTCCTCACCATGATATTCCGTGTTCTGAGCACGCTACATGAATGACGGATTTGACAAACATTACTTACTGAGTTGTAAGCATGAGGATTACCGATCTTTCATCCACCATAAAAGGCATAATGTCACCTAGAAGCATTTACTCAGATTTCGCAGCTTTTCCTAACATCAGTTTCGGAAATGAGGCATATTTTGCGGAAAAATGCTCTTGTAGGGAGCTCTTCCCTATAGATATGTAATTTACATAGCTTAACTGACTGTGTCATTCCGTCTTTCGATCACGATAAATAGAACACCGATTCGAAAAACATTCATTACTGAGTTGTGAGCATGTGGATAACCGAACATCCAATCATCATTCAAGGCTTATAAACACCTAGAAATATTTATTTTGAGTTCGCATCTTTTTTCTAATGCCAGTATGAAAAATCAGGCAGTTTCCACAAAAATGTACTTGTGGAGGATGTTATACACATTAGACATGTAATTTACATAGTGGCACTCACCGTGAATATCCGTGTTCTGAACACACTACATGTATGACGGATTCGTCAAACATTTATTTCTGAGTTGTGAACATGTGGATTACTGAACTTTCATTGACCATAGAAGGCATATTTACAGATAGAATCACTTAATCTTGTGTCGCATGTTTTTCCTAATGCCACATCCGAAAATGAGGTAGATTTCACAGAAAAATCCTCTTGGAGCGATTTATAACCAATAGACATGTAATTTACACAGTTTCTCTCACCATGAAGTTCCGTGTTCAGAACAGGCTTTATGTATCACGGATTCGACAAACAATCATTACTGAGTTCTGAGAATGTGGATTAGAGAACTTTCATCCACCATACAAGGCATTTTACACCTAGAAACATTTAGTCTGTGTGCGCAGATTTTCCCTAATGTCAGATTCGAAAATCAGGCAGTTGTCATAGAAAAATTCTCTTGGAGCGAGTTCTACCCAATAGACATGTAATAAAATTTCTTTCCCTCACCGTGACATTCGGTGTTCCGAAAATGCTACACGCATTACTGATTCGACAAACAATGGTTACTGAGCTGTGAGCATGTGAATTACCGATCTTTCATTCACCATAAAAGGAATCCTTACACATAGAAGTATTTACGTTGATTTTGCAGCTTATTCTTATCGCCAGGTTAGAAAATGAGAAAGATTGTGCAGAAAAATCCTCTTTGAGTGGGTTCTACACACGAGACCTGTAAATTACATTGTTTTCCAGAACGTGACATCCGTGTTCCCAACACAATACAAGCATCCCGGTTCCGACAAAAATTCATTACTGAGATGTGAGCATGTGTATTACAAACTTTCATTCACCATGCATGGCATATTTATTCCTAGAAATATTTACTCAGATTTCGCAGGTTTTTCATAACGCCTGTTTCAGAAATCATGAAGTTGTTGCAGTAAAATCCTCTTGGTGCGAGTTCTACCAAATAGAAATTTAATTTACACAGTTTCCCTAACCATGATATTCTGTGTTTCGAACACTCTACATGCATGACTGATTGCACAAACATTCTTTAATGACTTGTGAGCATGTGGAGTACCGATTTTTCATCCACCATAAAAGGCATATTGTCACCTAGAAGCATTTACTCAGATTTCGCAGCTTTTCCTAACATCAGTTTCGGAATTGAGGCATATTTCACGGAAAAATGCTCTTGTAGGGAGCTCTTCCCTATAGATATGTAATTTACATTGCTTAACTGATTGTGTCATTCCGTCTTCTGATCACGTTAAATACAACACGGATTCGAAAAACATTCATTACTGAGTTGTGAGCATGTGGATAACCGAACTTTCAATCACCATTCAAGGCATATAATCACCTAGAAATATTTATTTTGAGTTCGCATCTTCTTTCTAATGCCAGTATCAAAAGTCAGGCAGTTTCCACAGAAATATCCTTGTGGAGGAAGTTATACACAATAGACGTGTAATTTACATAGTTGCCCTCACCGTGAATATCCGTGTTCTGAACACACTACATGCATAACGCATACATCAAACATTTATTTCTGAGTTGTGAACATGTTGATTACTGAACTTTCATCCACCAAAGAAGGCATATTTACACATAGAAACACTTACTCTGTTTTCGCAGGTTTTTCCTAATGCCACATCCGATAATGCAGTAGATATCTCAGAAGAATCGTCTTGGAGCGATTTATAACCAATAGACATGTAATTTACACATTTCCCTCACCATGACTTTCTGTGTTCAGAACAGGCTTTATGTATCACGGATTCAACAAGCAATCATTACTGAGATCTGAGAATGTGGATTAGAGAACTTTCATCCACCATACAAGGCATTTTACACCTAGAAACACTTAGTATGTGTGCGCAGATTTTCCCTAATGTCAGATTATAAAATCAGGCAGTTTTCATAGAAAAATACTCTTGGAGCGAGTTCTACCCAATAGACATGTAATAAAATTTCTTTCCCTCACCGTGACATTCGGTGTTCCGAAAATGCTACACGCATTACTGATTCGACAAACAATGGTTACTGAGCTGTGAGCATGTGAATTACCGATCTTTCATTCACCATAAAAGGAATCCTTACACATAGAAGTATTTACGTTGATTTTGCAGCTTATTCTTATCGCCAGGTTAGAAAATGAGAAAGATTGTGCAGATAAATCCTCTTTGAGTGGGTTCTACACACGAGACCTGTAAATTACATTGTTTTCCAGAACGTGACATCCGTGTTCCCAACACAATACAAGCATCCCGGTTCCGACAAAAATTCATTACTGAGATGTGAGCATGTGTATTACAAACTTTCATTCACCATGCATGGCATATTTATTCCTAGAAATATTTACTCAGATTTCACAGGTTTTTCATAACGCCTGTTTCAGAAATCATGAAGTTGTTGCAGTAAAATCCTCTTGGTGCGAGTTCTACCAAATAGAAATTTAATTTACACAGTTTCCCTAACCATGATATTCTGTGTTTCGAACACTCTACATGCATGACGGATTGCACAAACATTCTTTAATGAGTTGTGAGCATGTGGAGTACCGATTATTCATCCACCATAAAAGGCATATTGTCACCTAGAAGCATTGACTCAGATTTCGCAGCTTTTCCTAACATCAGTTTCGGAATTGAGGCATATTTCACGGAAAAATGCTCTTGTAGGGAGCTCTTCCCTATAGATATGTAATTTACATTGCTTAACTGATTGTGTCATTCCGTCTTCTGATCACGTTAAATACAACACGGATTCGAAAAACATTCATTACTGAGTTGTGAGCATGTGGATAACCGAACTTTCAATCACCATTCAAGGCATATAATCACCTAGAAATATTTATTTTGAGTTCGCATCTTCTTTCTAATGCCAGTATCAAAAGTCAGGCAGTTTCCACAGAAATATCCTTGTGGAGGAAGTTATACACAATAGACGTGTAATTTACATAGTTGCCCTCACCGTGAATATCCGTGTTCTGAACACACTACATGCATAACGCATACATCAAACATTTATTTCTGAGTTGTGAACATGTTGATTACTGAACTTTCATCCACCAAAGAAGGCATATTTACACATAGAAACACTTACTCTGTTTTCGCAGGTTTTTCCTAATGCCACATCCGATAATGCAGTAGATATCTCAGAAGAATCGTCTTGGAGCGATTTATAACCAATAGACATGTAATTTACACATTTCCCTCACCATGACTTTCTGTGTTCAGAACAGGCTTTATGTATCACGGATTCAACAAGCAATCATTACTGAGATCTGAGAATGTGGATTAGAGAACTTTCATCCACCATACAAGGCATTTTACACCTAGAAACACTTAGTATGTGTGCGCAGATTTTCCCTAATGTCAGATTATAAAATCAGGCAGTTTTCATAGAAAAATACTCTTGGAGCGAGTTCTACCCAATAGACATGTAATATAATTTCTTTCCCTCACCGTGACATTCGGTGTTCCGAAAATGCTACACGCATTACGGATTCGACAAACAATGGTTACTGAGCTGTGAGCATGTGGATTACCTAACTTTCATTCACCACAAAAGGAATCCTTACACATAGAATTATTTACCTTGATTTTGCAGCTTATTCTTATCGCCAGGTTAGAAAATTAGAAAGATTGTGCTGTAAAATTCTCTTTGAGTGTGTTCTACACACGAGAACTGTAAATTACACTGTTTTCCAAAACGTTATATCCGTGTTCCCAACACAATACAAGCATCCCGGATTCGACAAAAATTCATTACTTAGATGTGTGCATGTTTATTACAAACTTTCATTCACCATGAATGGCATATTTGTTCCTAGAATTATTTTCTCATTTTTCGCAGGTTTTTCATAACGCCTGTTTCAGAAATCATGAAGTTTTTGCAGTAAAATCCTCTTGGTGCGAGTTCTACCAAATAGAAATTTAATTTACACAGTTTCCCTAACCATGATATTCTGTGTTTCGAACACGCTACATACATGACGGTTTGCACAAACATTCTTTAATGAGTTGTGAGCATGTGGAGTACCGAACTTTCATCCACCATAAAAGCCATATTGTCACCTAGAAGCATTTACTCAGATTTTGCAGATTTTCCTAACGCCAGTTTTGGATATGAGGAATATTTCACAGATAAATTGCCTTATAGCGAGTTCTACCCGACAGATATGTAATTTCCATAGCTTAGCTGACCGTGTCTTTCCATCTTCCAAACACATTAATTGCATCACAGACTTGAAAAACATTCATTACTGAGTTGTGAGCATGTGGATTACCGAAATCTCATTCACCATTAAAGGCATATGTGCACCTACAGAATTTACTATGATTTTGCAGCTTTTTCTAATGCCAGTTTAAAAATGAGGCAGATGGCTCCGTAAAATACACTTTGAGATTGATATACCCACTAGACATCTAGTTAACATAGCCTCTTCACCATGATATACTGTGTTCCGAACACGTTACATGCATCACGTTTTCGAAAATCATTCATTACTGAGTTGTGAGCACGAGGATTAATGAACATTCATCACCAAAATGGGCATATTGACACCGAAGTAATTTTACTCTAATTTCCCAGCTTTTTCCTAACACCAGTTTTGAAATTGAGGTAGATTTTACAGAAAAATTCTCTTGGAGCGAGTTCTTCAAAATCGACATTGAATTTACATAGTTTACTCACTGTGATATTCCGTGTTCCGAACCTGTTATATGCATCAAGGATACGACAAACATTCATTACTGAGGTGAGAACATGTGGATTACCAAAGTTTAAACACCATACAGGGCATATTTACACCAAGAAACATTTACCCTGATTTCACCGAATTTTCCAAAAGCCAGTTTCGGAAATGAGGCATGTTTTTCAGAAAAATGCTCTTTTATCGACTTCTACCCGATAGATATGTAACTTACATAGTTTACCTGACTGTGACATTCTGTGTTCCGAACACATTTCATGCATCACGGATTCGACAAACAGTTATTACTGATTTGTGAGCATGTGGATTACCGAGCTTTCATTCACCATTCAAGGAATATTAACACTTAGAATTATTTACTCTGAGTTCCCAGCTATTTTCTAATGCAGTTTTGAAAACCAAGCAGTTTTCACAGAAAAACAGTCTTACATCGAGTTCTATACAACAGAAATATAATTGACAGAGATTCCCTCACCGTGTAATTCCATGTTCCGTATATGCTACATGCATCACGGATTCGACACATATTCCCTACTGAGTTGTTAGCATGTGGATTACTGAACTTTCACCTACTATTAAAGGCATATTTACACCGAGAACATTTTATCAGAAAAATCCTCTTTGAGTGTGTTGTATCCACTAGAACTTTTATTTAAATTGTTTCACTCACCGTGACTTTCCATGTTCTGAAAACGATACATGCATCACGGATTCGACAAACATTTTTAATGAGTTGTGAGCATTTTTCATGAATTACCGAACTTTCATCCTCCATACAAGGCATACTAACAACTAGATATATTTATTCTCAGTTTGCAGGTTATTCATAATGCTGGATTCCAAAATCAGGCAGTTTTCTCAAAAAAATCCTCTTGGAGCGAATTCTAACCAATAGACATGTAGGATAATTTTCTTCCTCCACAGTGACATTCTGTGTTACGAACACACTACATGCAACACGGATTCGAAAAAACATTCATGACTGAGTTGTGAGCATGTGGATTACTGAACTTTCATCCCCATACATGGCAGAGTTACACCTAGAAAATTTTTCTCTGATTTCCCAGCTTTTTCCTAACACCAGTTTCGAAAATGAGGTAGATATCACAGAAAAATTCTCTTGGAGCGAGTTCTACCCATTCGGCATGTAATTTACATAGTTTCCTCAGCGTGATATTCCGTGTTCCGGACACGTATCATGCATCACGGATATGACAAACATGCATTACAGAGGTGAGAACATGTGGATTAACAAACTTTCAACACCATAAAGGGCATATTTACACCAAGAAACATTTACTCTGAGTTCACATTATTTTCCTAAAGACAGTTTCGAAAATGAGGGAGATTTCACACACAAATGCTCTTGGAGCGACTTCTACCCAATAAAATGTAATTTACATAATTTCCCTAACTGTGACATTCCGTGTTCCGAAAATTCTACAACCAACAGGGATTTCACAAGCATTCATTACTGAGATGTGAGTATGTGTATTGAGATCTTTCATCCACCATGCAAGGCATATTTATACCTAGAAATTTTTACCAGATTTTGCAGAAATTTCCTAAAGCCAGTTTCAAAATTCATGAAGATTTCGCAGAAAAATTCTCTTGGGGAGAGTCCGTTCAAATAGTATTTTAATTTACATAGTTTCCCTCACCATGATATTCCGTGTTCCGAGCACGCTACATGCATGACGAATTTGGCAAACATTACTTACTGAGTTGTAAGCATGAGGATTACCGATCTTTCATCCACCATAAAAGGCATATTGTCACCTAGAAGCATTTACTCAGATTTCGCAACTTTTCCTAACATCAGTTTCGGAAATGAGGCATATTTCTTGGAAAAATGCTCTTGTAGGGAGCTCTTCCCTATAGATATGTAATTTACATAGCTTAACTGATTGTGTCATTCCGTCTTCCGATCACGTTAAATACAACACGGATTCGAAAAACATTCATTACTGAGTTGTGAGCATGTGGATAACCGAACTTCCAATCACCATTCAAGGCCTATAAACACCTAGAAATATTTATTTTGAGTTCGCATCTTTTTTCTAAAGCCAGTATGAAAAATCAGGCAGTATCCACAAAAATATACTTGTGGAGGATGTTATACACATTAGACATGTAATTTACATAGTGGCACTCACCGTGAATATCCGTGTTCTGAACACACTACATGTATGACGGATTCATCAAACATTTATTTCTGAGATGTGAACATGTGGATTACTGAACTTTCATTGACCATAGAAGGCATATTTACACATAGAATCACTTAAACTTGTGTCGCATGTTTTTCCTAATGCCACATCGGATAATGAGGTAGATTTCACAGAAAAATCCTCTTGGAGCGATTTATAACCAATAGACATGTAATTTACACAGTTTCTCTCACCATGAAGTTCCGTGTTCAGAACAGGCTTTATGTATCACGGATTCGACAAACAATCATTACTGAGTTCTGAGAATGTGGATTAGAGAACTTTCATCCACCATACAAGGCATTTTACACCTAGAAACATTTAGTCTGTGTGCGCAGATTTTCCCTAATGTCAGATTCGAAAATCAGGCAGTTTTCATAGAAAAATACTCTTGGAGCGAGTTCTACCCAATAGACATGTAATATAATTTCTTTCCCTCACCGTGACATTCGGTGTTCCGAAAATGCTACACGCATTACGGATTCGACAAACAATGGTTACTGAGCTGTGAGCATGTGGATTACCGAACTTTCATTCACCATAAAAGGAATCCTTACACATAGAAGTATTTACTTTGATTTTGCAGCTTATTCTTATCACCAGGTTAGAAAATGAGAAAGATTGTGCAGAAAAATCCTCTTTGAGTGGGTTCTACACACGAGACCTGTAAATTACATTGTTTTCCAGAACGTGACATCCGTGTTCCCAACACAATACAAGCATCCAGGTTCCGACAAAAATTCATTACTGAGATGTGAGCATGTGTATTACAAACTTTCATTCACCATGCATGGCATATTTATTCCTAGAAATATTTACTCAGATTTCGCAGGTTTTTCATAACACCTGTTTCAGAAATCATGAAGTTGTTGCAGTAAAATCCTCTTGGTGCGAGTTCTACCAAATAGAAATTTAATTTACACAGTTTCCCTAACCATGATATTCTGTGTTTCGAACACGCTACATGCATGACGGATTGCACAAACATTCTTTAATGAGTTGTGAGCATGTGGAGTACCGATCTTTCATCCACCATAAAAGGCATATTGTCACCTAGAAGCATTTACTCAGATTTCGCAGCTTTTCATAATGCCAGTTTTTGATATGAGGGATATTTCACAGATAAATGGTCTTATAGCGTGTTCTACCCGACAGATTTGTAATTTCCATAGCTTATCTGACCGTGTCATTCCATCTTCCAAACACATTAATTGCATCACAGACTTGAAAAACATTCATTACTGAGTTGTGAGCATGTGGATTACCGAAATCTCATTCACCAATAAGGCATATGTGCACATACAGAATTTACTATGATTTTGCAGCTTTTTCTAATGCCAGTTTAAAAATGAGTCAGATGGCTCAGTAAAATACACTTTTAGCTTGATGTACACACTAGACATCTAGTTTACATAGACTCCACACCATGCTAATCTGTGTTCTGAACACGTTACATGCATCAGGGTTTCGAAAAAACATTCATTACTGAGTTGTGAGCACGAGGATTAATGAACATTCATCACCAAATTGGGCATATTGACACCAAAGGAATTTTACTCTAATTTCCCAGCTTTTTCCTAACACCAGTTTTGAAAATGAGGTAGATTTTACAGAAAAATTCTCTTGGAGCGAGTTCTTCAAAATCGACATTGAATTTACATAGTTTCCTCACTGTGATATTCCGTGTTCCGAACCTGTTACATGCATCAAAGATACGACAAACATTCATTACTGAGGTGAGAACATGTGGATTACCAAAGTTTAAACACCATACAGGGCATATTTACACCAAGAAACATTTACCCTGATTTCACCGAATTTTCCAAAAGCCACTTTCGGAAATGAGGCATGTTTTACAGAAAAATGCTCTTTTATCGACTTCTACCCGATAGATATGTAACTTACATAGTTTACCTGACTGTGACATTCTGTGTTCCGAACACATTTCATGCATCACGGATTCGACAAACAGTTATTACTGATTTGTGAGCATGTGGATTACCGAGCTTTCATTCACCATTCAAGGAATATTAACACTTAGAATTATTTACTCTGAGTTCCCAGCTATTTTCTAATGCAGTTTTGAAAACCAAGCAGTTTTCACAGAAAAACAGTCTTACATCGAGTTCTATACAACAGAAATGTAATTGACAGAGATTCCCTCACCGTGTAATTCCATGTTCTGTAAATGCTACATGCATCACGGATTCGACACATATTCCCTACTGAGTTGTTAGCATGTGGATTACTGAACTTTCACCTACTATTAAAGGCATATTTACACCGAGAAGCATTTTATCAGAAAAATCCTCTTTGAGTGTGTTGTATCCACTAGAACTTTTATTTAAATTGTTTCACTCACCGTGACTTTCCATGTTCTGAACACGATACATGCATCACGGATTCGACAAACATTTTTAATGAGTTGTGAGCATTTTTCATGAATTACCGAACTTTCATCCTCCATACAAGGCATATTAACAACTAGATATATTTATTCTCAGTTTGCAGGTTATCCATAACTCTGGATTCCAAAATCAGGCAGTTTTCTCAAAAAAATCCTCTTGGAGCGAATTCTTACCAATAGACTTGTAGTTTAATTTTCTTCCTCCACCGTGACATTCTGTGTTACGAACACACTACATGCAACACGGATTCGAAAAAACATTCATGACTGAGTTGTGAGCATGTGGATTACTGAACTTTCATCCCCATACATGGCAGAGTTACACCTAGAAAATTTTTCTCTGATTTCCCAGGTTTTTCCTAACACCAGTTTTGAAAATGAGGTAGATATCAGAGAAAAATTCTCTTGGAGCGAGTTCTACCCATTCGGCATGTAATTTACATAGTGTCCTCAGCGTGAGATTCCGTGTTCCGAACACGTATCCTGTATCACGGATACGACAAACATGCATTACCGAGGTGAGAACATGTGGATTAACAAACTTTCAACACCATACAGGGCATATTTACACCAAGAAACATTTACTATGAGTTCACATTATTTTCCTAAAGACAGTTTCGTGAATGAGGGAGATTTCACACACAAATGCTCTTGGAGCGACTTCTACCCAATAAAAATGTAATTTACATTATTTCCCTCACTGTGACATTCCGTGTTCCGAAAATTCTACAACCAACAGTGATTTCACAAGCATTCATTACTGAGATGTGAGTATGTGTATTGAGATCTTTCATCTACCATGCAAGGCATATTTATACCTAGAAATTTTTACCAGATTTTGCAGAAATTTCCTAAAGCCAGTTTCAAAATTCATGAAGATTTCGCAGAAAAATTCTCTTGGGGAGAGTCCGTTCAAATAGTATTTTAATTTACATAGTTTCCTCACCATGATATTCCGTGTTCTGAGCATGCTACATGAATGACGGATTTGACAAACATTACTTACTGAGTTGTAAGCATGAGGATTACCGATCTTTCATCCACCATAAAAGGCATAATGTCACCTAGAAGCATTTACTCAGATTTCGCAGCTTTTCCTAACATCAGTTTCGGAAATGAGGCATATTTTGCGGAAAAATGCTCTTGTAGGGAGCTCTTCCCTATAGATATGTAATTTACATAGCTTAACTGACTGTGTCATTCCGTCTTTCGATCACGATAAATAGAACACCGATTCGAAAAACATTCATTACTGAGTTGTGAGCATGTGGATAACCGAACATCCAATCATCATTCAAGGCTTATAAACACCTAGAAATATTTATTTTGAGTTCGCATCTTTTTTCTAATGCCAGTATGAAAAATCAGGCAGTTTCCACAAAAATGTACTTGTGGAGGATGTTATACACATTAGACATGTAATTTACATAGTGGCACTCACCGTGAATATCCGTGTTCTGAACACACTACATGTATGACGGATTCGTCAAACATTTATTTCTGAGTTGTGAACATGTGGATTACTGAACTTTCATTGACCATAGAAGGCATATTTACAGATAGAATCACTTAATCTTGTGTCGCATGTTTTTCCTAATGCCACATCCGAAAATGAGGTAGATTTCACAGAAAAATCCTCTTGGAGCGATTTATAACCAATAGACATGTAATTTACACAGTTTCTCTCACCATGAAGTTCCGTGTTCAGAACAGGCTTTATGTATCACGGATTCGACAAACAATCATTACTGAGTTCTGAGAATGTGGATTAGAGAACTTTCATCCACCATACAAGGCATTTTACACCTAGAAACATTTAGTCTGTGTGCGCAGATTTTCCCTAATGTCAGATTCGAAAATCAGGCAGTTGTCATAGAAAAATTCTCTTGGAGCGAGTTCTACAAAATAGACATGTAATAAAATTTCTTTCCCTCACCGTGACATTCGGTGTTCCGAAAATGCTACACGCATTACGGATTCGACAAACAATGGTTACTGAGCTGTGAGCATGTGAATTACCGATCTTTCATTCACCATAAAAGGAATCCTTACACATAGAAGTATTTACGTTGATTTTGCAGCTTATTCTTATCGCCAGGTTAGAAAATGAGAAAGATTGTGCAGAAAAATCCTCTTTGAGTGGGTTCTACACACGAGACCTGTAAATTACATTGTTTTCCAGAACGTGACATCCGTGTTCCCAACACAATACAAGCATCCCGGTTCCGACAAAAATTCATTACTGAGATGTGAGCATGTGTATTACAAACTTTCATTCACCATGCATGGCATATTTATTCCTAGAAATATTTACTCAGATTTCGCAGGTTTTTCATAACGCCTGTTTCAGAAATCATGAAGTTGTTGCAGTAAAATCCTCTTGGTGCGAGTTCTACCAAATAGAAATTTAATTTACACAGTTTCCCTAACCATGATATTCTGTGTTTCGAACACTCTACATGCATGACTGATTGCACAAACATTCTTTAATGACTTGTGAGCATGTGGAGTACCGATTTTTCATCCACCATAAAAGGCATATTGTCACCTAGAAGCATTTACTCAGATTTCGCAGCTTTTCCTAACATCAGTTTCGGAATTGAGGCATATTTCACGGAAAAATGCTCTTGTAGGGAGCTCTTCCCTATAGATATGTAATTTACATTGCTTAACTGATTGTGTCATTCCGTCTTCTGATCACGTTAAATACAACACGGATTCGAAAAACATTCATTACTGAGTTGTGAGCATGTGGATAACCGAACTTTCAATCACCATTCAAGGCATATAATCACCTAGAAATATTTATTTTGAGTTCGCATCTTCTTTCTAATGCCAGTATCAAAAGTCAGGCAGTTTCCACAGAAATATCCTTGTGGAGGAAGTTATACACAATAGACGTGTAATTTACATAGTTGCCCTCACCGTGAATATCCGTGTTCTGAACACACTACATGCATAACGCATACATCAAACATTTATTTCTGAGTTGTGAACATGTTGATTACTGAACTTTCATCCACCAAAGAAGGCATATTTACACATAGAAACACTTACTCTGTTTTCGCAGGTTTTTCCTAATGCCACATCCGATAATGCAGTAGATATCTCAGAAAAATCGTCTTGGAGCGATTTATAACCAATAGACATGTAATTTACACATTTCCCTCACCATGACTTTCTGTGTTCAGAACAGGCTTTATGTATCACGGATTCAACAAGCAATCATTACTGAGATCTGAGAATGTGGATTAGAGAACTTTCATCCACCATACAAGGCATTTTACACCTAGAAACACTTAGTATGTGTGCGCAGATTTTCCCTAATGTCAGATTATAAAATCAGGCAGTTTTCATAGAAAAATACTCTTGGAGCGAGTTCTACCCAATAGACATGTAATAAAATTTCTTTCCCTCACCGTGACATTCGGTGTTCCGAAAATGCTACACGCATTACTGATTCGACAAACAATGGTTACTGAGCTGTGAGCATGTGAATTACCGATCTTTCATTCACCATAAAAGGAATCCTTACACATAGAAGTATTTACGTTGATTTTGCAGCTTATTCTTATCGCCAGGTTAGAAAATGAGAAAGATTGTGCAGATAAATCCTCTTTGAGTGGGTTCTACACACGAGACCTGTAAATTACATTGTTTTCCAGAACGTGACATCCGTGTTCCCAACACAATACAAGCATCCCGGTTCCGACAAAAATTCATTACTGAGATGTGAGCATGTGTATTACAAACTTTCATTCACCATGCATGGCATATTTATTCCTAGAAATATTTACTCAGATTTCGCAGGTTTTTCATAACGCCTGTTTCAGAAATCATGAAGTTGTTGCAGTAAAATCCTCTTGGTGCGAGTTCTACCAAATAGAAATTTAATTTACACAGTTTCCCTAACCATGATATTCTGTGTTTCGAACACTCTACATGCATGACGGATTGCACAAACATTCTTTAATGAGTTGTGAGCATGTGGAGTACCGATTATTCATCCACCATAAAAGGCATATTGTCACCTAGAAGCATTGACTCAGATTTCGCAGCTTTTCCTAACATCAGTTTCGGAATTGAGGCATATTTCACGGAAAAATGCTCTTGTAGGGAGCTCTTCCCTATAGATATGTAATTTACATTGCTTAACTGATTGTGTCATTCCGTCTTCTGATCACGTTAAATACAACACGGATTCGAAAAACATTCATTACTGAGTTGTGAGCATGTGGATAACCGAACTTTCAATCACCATTCAAGGCATATAATCACCTAGAAATATTTATTTTGAGTTCGCATCTTCTTTCTAATGCCAGTATCAAAAGTCAGGCAGTTTCCACAGAAATATCCTTGTGGAGGAAGTTATACACAATAGACGTGTAATTTACATAGTTGCCCTCACCGTGAATATCCGTGTTCTGAACACACTACATGCATAACGCATACATCAAACATTTATTTCTGAGTTGTGAACATGCTGATTACTGAACTTTCATCCACCAAAGAAGGCATATTTACACATAGAAACACTTACTCTGTTTTCGCAGGTTTTTCCTAATGCCACATCCGATAATGCAGTAGATATCTCAGAAGAATCGTCTTGGAGCGATTTATAACCAATAGACATGTAATTTACACATTTCCCTCACCATGACTTTCTGTGTTCAGAACAGGCTTTATGTATCACGGATTCAACAAGCAATCATTACTGAGATCTGAGAATGTGGATTAGAGAACTTTCATCCACCATACAAGGCATTTTACACCTAGAAACACTTAGTATGTGTGCGCAGATTTTCCCTAATGTCAGATTATAAAATCAGGCAGTTTTCATAGAAAAATACTCTTGGAGCGAGTTCTACCCAATAGACATGTAATATAATTTCTTTCCCTCACCGTGACATTCGGTGTTCCGAAAATGCTACACGCATTACGGATTCGACAAACAATGGTTACTGAGCTGTGAGCATGTGGATTACCGAACTTTCATTCACCACAAAAGGAATCCTTACACATAGAATTATTTACCTTGATTTTGCAGCTTATTCTTATCGCCAGGTTAGAAAATTAGAAAGATTGTGCTGTAAAATTCTCTTTGAGTGTGTTCTACACACGAGAACTGTAAATTACACTGTTTTCCAAAACGTTACATCCGTGTTCCCAACACAATACAAGCATCCCGGATTCGACAAAAATTCATTACTTAGATGTGTGCATGTGTATTACAAACTTTCATTCACCATGAATGGCATATTTGTTCCTAGAATTATTTTCTCATTTTTCGCAGGTTTTTCATAACGCCTGTTTCAGAAATCATGAAGTTTTTGCAGTAAAATCCTCTTGGTGCGAGTTCTACCAAATAGAAATTTAATTTACACAGTTTCCCTAACCATGATATTCTGTGTTTCGAACACGCTACATACATGACGGTTTGCACAAACATTCTTTAATGAGTTGTGAGCATGTGGAGTACCGAACTTTCATCCACCATAAAAGCCATATTGTCACCTAGAAGCATTTACTCAGATTTTGCAGATTTTCCTAACGCCAGTTTTGGATATGAGGAATATTTCACAGATAAATTGCCTTATAGCGAGTTCTACCCGACAGATATGTAATTTCCATAGCTTAGCTGACCGTGTCATTCCATCTTCCAAACACATTAATTGCATCACAGACTTGAAAAACATTCATTACTGAGTTGTGAGCATGTGGATTACCGAAATCTCATTCACCATTAAAGGCATATGTGCACCTACAGAATTTACTATGATTTTGCAGCTTTTTCTAATGCCAGTTTAAAAATGAGGCAGATGGCTCCGTAAAATACACTTTGAGATTGATATACCCACTAGACATCTAGTTAACATAGCCTCTTCACCATGATATACTGTGTTCCGAACACGTTACATGCATCACGTTTTCGAAAATCATTGATTACTGAGTTGTGAGCACGAGGATTAATGAACATTCATCACCAAAATGGGCATATTGACACCGAAGTAATTTTACTCTAATTTCCCAGCTTTTTCCTAACACCAGTTTTGAAATTGAGGTAGATTTTACAGAAAAATTCTCTTGGAGCGAGTTCTTCAAAATCGACATTGAATTTACATAGTTTACTCACTGTGATATTCCGTGTTCCGAACCTGTTATATGCATCAAGGATACGACAAACATTCATTACTGAGGTGAGAACATGTGGATTACCAAAGTTTAAACACCATACAGGGCATATTTACACCAAGAAACATTTACCCTGATTTCACCGAATTTTCCAAAAGCCAGTTTCGGAAATGAGGCATGTTTTTCAGAAAAATGCTCTTTTATCGACTTCTACCCGATAGATATGTAACTTACATAGTTTACCTGACTGTGACATTCTGTGTTCCGAACACATTTCATGCATCACGGATTCGACAAACAGTTATTACTGATTTGTGAGCATGTGGATTACCGAGCTTTCATTCACCATTCAAGGAATATTAACACTTAGAATTATTTACTCTGAGTTCCCAGCTATTTTCTAATGCAGTTTTGAAAACCAAGCAGTTTTCACAGAAAAACAGTCTTACATCGAGTTCTATACAACAGAAATATAATTGACAGAGATTCCCTCACCGTGTAATTCCATGTTCCGTATATGCTACATGCATCACGGATTCGACACATATTCCCTACTGAGTTGTTAGCATGTGGATTACTGAACTTTCACCTACTATTAAAGGCATATTTACACCGAGAACATTTTATCAGAAAAATCCTCTTTGAGTGTGTTGTATCCACTAGAACTTTTATTTAAATTGTTTCACTCACCGTGACTTTCCATGTTCTGAAAACGATACATGCATCACGGATTCGACAAACATTTTTAATGAGTTGTGAGCATTTTTCATGAATTACCGAACTTTCATCCTCCATACAAGGCATACTAACAACTAGATATATTTATTCTCAGTTTGCAGGTTATTCATAATGCTGGATTCCAAAATCAGGCAGTTTTCTCAAAAAAATCCTCTTGGAGCGAATTCTAACCAATAGACATGTAGGATAATTTTCTTCCTCCACAGTGACATTCTGTGTTACGAACACACTACATGCAACACGGATTCGAAAAAACATTCATGACTGAGTTGTGAGCATGTGGATTACTGAACTTTCATCCCCATACATGGCAGAGTTACACCTAGAAAATTTTTCTCTGATTTCCCAGCTTTTTCCTAACACCAGTTTCGAAAATGAGGTAGATATCACAGAAAAATTCTCTTGGAGCGAGTTCTACCCATTCGGCATGTAATTTACATAGTTTCCTCAGCGTGATATTCCGTGTTCCGGACACGTATCATGCATCACGGATATGACAAACATGCATTACAGAGGTGAGAACATGTGGATTAACAAACTTTCAACACCATAAAGGGCATATTTACACCAAGAAACATTTACTCTGAGTTCACATTATTTTCCTAAAGACAGTTTCGAAAATGAGGGAGATTTCACACACAAATGCTCTTGGAGCGACTTCTACCCAATAAAATGTAATTTACATAATTTCCCTAACTGTGACATTCCGTGTTCCGAAAATTCTACAACCAACAGGGATTTCACAAGCATTCATTACTGAGATGTGAGTATGTGTATTGAGATCTTTCATCCACCATGCAAGGCATATTTATACCTAGAAATTTTTACCAGATTTTGCAGAAATTTCCTAAAGCCAGTTTCAAAATTCATGAAGATTTCGCAGAAAAATTCTCTTGGGGAGAGTCCGTTCAAATAGTATTTTAATTTACATAGTTTCCCTCACCATGATATTCCGTGTTCCGAGCACGCTACATGCATGACGAATTTGGCAAACATTACTTACTGAGTTGTAAGCATGAGGATTACCGATCTTTCATCCACCATAAAAGGCATATTGTCACCTAGAAGCATTTACTCAGATTTCGCAACTTTTCCTAACATCAGTTTCGGAAATGAGGCATATTTCTTGGAAAAATGCTCTTGTAGGGAGCTCTTCCCTATAGATATGTAATTTACATAGCTTAACTGATTGTGTCATTCCGTCTTCCGATCACGTTAAATACAACACGGATTCGAAAAACATTCATTACTGAGTTGTGAGCATGTGAATAACCGAACTTCCAATCACCATTCAAGGCCTATAAACACCTAGAAATATTTATTTTGAGTTCGCATCTTTTTTCTAATGCCAGTATGAAAAATCAGGCAGTATCCACAAAAATATACTTGTGGAGGATGTTATACACATTAGACATGTAATTTACATAGTGGCACTCACCGTGAATATCCGTGTTCTGAACACACTACATGTATGACGGATTCATCAAACATTTATTTCTGAGATGTGAACATGTGGATTACTGAACTTTCATTGACCATAGAAGGCATATTTACACATAGAAACACTTACTCTGTTTTCACAGGTTTTTCCTAATGCCACATCCGAAAATGCAGTAGATATCTCAGAAGAATCGTCTTGGGGCGATTTATAACCAATAGACATGTAATTTACACATTTCACTCACCAAGACTTTCTGTGTTCAGAACAGGCTTTATGTATCACGGATTCGACAAACAATCATTACTGAGTTCTGAGAATGTGGATTAGAGAACTTTCATCCACCATACAAGGCATTTTACACCTAGAAACACTTAGTCTGTGTGCGCAGATTTTCCCTAATGTCAGATTCGAAAATCAGGCAGTTTTCATAGAAAAATACTCTTGGAGCGAGTTCTACCCAATAGACATGTAATATAATTTCTTTCCCTCACCATGACATTCGGTGTTCCGAAAATGCTACACGCATTACGGATTCGACAAACAATGGTTACTGAGCTGTGAGCATGTGGATTACCGAACTTTCATTCACCATAAAAGGAATCCTTACACATAGAATTATTTACCTTGATTTTGCAGCTTATTCTTAACGCCAGGTTAGAAAATGAGAAAGATTTTGCTGAAAAATTATCTTTGAGTGTGTTCTACACACGAGACATGTAAATTACATTGTTTCCCAGAACGTGACATCCGTGTTCCCAACACAATACAAGCATACAAGATTCGACAAAAATTCATTACTGAGATGTGAGCATGTGTATTACAAACTTTCATTCACCATGAATGGCATATTTATTCCTAGAAATATTTTCTCATTTTTCGCAGGTTTTTCATAACGCCTGTTTCAGAAATCATGAAGTTTTTGTGGTAAAATCCTCCTGGTGCGAGTTCTACCAAATAGAAATTTAATTTACACAGTTTCCCTAACCATGATATTCTGTGTTTCGAACACGCTACATGCATGACGGATTGCACAAACATTCTTTAATGAGTTGTGAGCATGTGGAGTACCGATCTTTCATCCACCATAAAAGGCATATTGTCACCTAGAAGCATTTACTCAGATTTCGCAGCTTTTCATAATGCCAGTTTTTGATATGAGGGATATTTCACAGATAAATGGTCTTACATCGTGTTCTACCCGACAGGTTTGTAATTTCCATAACTTATCTGACAGTGTCATTCCATCTTCCAAACACATTAATTGCATCACAGAATTGAAAAACATTCAGTAATTAGTTGTGAGCATGTGGATTACCGAAATCTCATTCACCATTAAAGGCATATGTGCACATACAGAATTTACTATGATTTTGCAGCTTTTTCTAATGCCAGTTTAAAAATGAGGCAGATGGCTCAGTAAAATACACTTTTAGCTTGATGTACACACTAGACATCTAGTTTACATAGTCTCCTCACCATGCTAATCTGTGTTCTGAACACGTTACATGCATCACGGTTTCGAAAAAACATTCATTACTGAGTTGTGAGCACGAGGATTAATGAACATTCATCACCAAAATGGGCATATTGACACCAAAGTAATTTTACTCTAATTTCCCAGCTTTTTCCTAACACCAGTTTTGAAATTGAGGTAGATTTCTCAGAAAAATTCTCTTGGAGCGAATTCTTCCCAATTGACATTGAATTTACATAGTTTCCTCACCGTGATATTCCGCGTTCTAAACCTGTTACATGCATCAAGGATAAGACAAACATTCATTACTGAGGTGAGAACATGTGGATTACCAAACTTTCAACACCATGCAGGGCATATTTACACCAAGAAACATTTACCCTGATTTCACAGAAATTTACAATAGCCAGTTTCAGAAATGAGGCATATTTTGCAGAAAAATGCTCTTTTATCGACTTCTACCCGATAGACATGTAACTTACATAGTTTACCTGACTGTGACATTCTGTGCTCCAAACACATTACATGCATCACGGATTCGACAAACAGTTATTACTGATTTGTGAGCATGTGATTACCGAGCTTTCATTCACCATTCAAGGAATATTAACACTTGGAATTATTTACTCTGAGTTCCCAGCTATTTTCTAATGCCAGTTTTGAAAAAAAGTCAGTTTTCACAGAAATACCGTCTTACATCGAGTTCTATCCAACAGAAATGTAATTGACAGAGATTCCCTCACCGTGTAATTCCATGTTCCGTATATGCTACACGCATCACGGATTAGACACATATTCACTAATGAGTTGTTCGCATGTGAATTACTGGACTTTCACCTACTATGAAAGTCATATTTACACCGAGAAGCATTTTATATTATTTCGCAGCATTTTCTTAACTGCAGTTTAGAAAATGAGGAATATTGCGCAGAATAATCCTCTTTGAGTGTGTTGTATCCAATAGAAATTTTATTTATATTGTTTCACTCACCGTGACTTTCAATTATCTGAACACGATACATGCATCACGGATTCGACAAACATTTTTAATGAGTTGTGAGCATTTTTCATGAATTACCTAACTTTCATCCTCCATAGAAGGCACATTAACAACTAGATATATTTATTCTCAGTTTGCAGGTTATTCATAATGCTGGATTCCAAAATCAGGCAGTTTTCTCAAAAAAATCCTCTTGGAGCGAATTCTAACCAATAGACATGTAGTTTAATTTTCTTCCTCCACCGTGACATTCTGTGTTACGAACACACTACATGCAAAACGGATTCGAAAAAACATTCATGAATGGGTTGTGAGCATGTAGATTACTGAACTTTCATCCCCATACATGGCAGAGTTACACCTAGAAAATTTTTCTCTGATTTCCCAGCTTTTTCCTAACACCAATTTCGAAAATGAGGTAGATTTTACAGAAAAATTCTCTTGGAGCGAGTTCTTCAAAATCGACATTGAATTTACATAGTTTCCTCACTGTGATATTCCGTGTTCCGAACCTGTTACATGCATCAAAGATACGACAAACATTCATTACTGAGGTGAGAACATGTGGATTACCAAAGTTTAAACACCATACAGGGCATATTTACACCAAGAAACATTTACCCTGATTTCACCGAATTTTCCAAAAGCCAGTTTCGGAAATGAGGCATGTTTTACAGAAAAATGCTCTTTTATCGACTTCTACCCGATAGATATGTAACTTACATAGTTTACCTGACTGTGACATTCTGTGTTCTGAACACATTTCATGCATCACGGATTCGACAAACAGTTATTACTGATTTGTGAGCATGTGGATTACCGAGCTTTCATTCACCATTCAAGGAATATTAACACTTAGAATTATTTACTCTGAGTTCCCAGCTATTTTCTAATGCAGTTTTGAAAACCAAGAGTTTTCACAGAAAAACAGTCTTACATCGAGTTCTATACAACAGAAATGTAATTGACAGAGATTCCCTCACCGTGTAATTCCATGTTCCGTATATGCTACATGCATCACGGATTCGACACATATTCCCTACTGAGTTGTTAGCATGGGGATTACTGAACTTTCACCTACTATTAAAGGCATATTTACACCGAGAAGCATTTTATCAGAAAAATCCTCTTTGAGTGTGTTGTATCCACTAGAACTTTTATTTAAATTGTTTCACTCACCGTGACTTTCCATGTTCTGAACACGATAAATGCATCACGGATTCGACAAACATTTTTAATGAGTTGTGAGCATTTTTCATGAATTACCGAACTTTCATCCTCCATACAAGGCATATTAACAACTAGATATATTTATTCTCAGTTTGCAGGTTATCCATAACTCTGGATTCCAAAATCAGGCAGTTTTCTCAAAAAAATCCTCTTGGAGCGAATTCTAACCAATAGACTTGTAGTTTAATTTTCTTCCTCCACCGTGACATTCTGTGTTACGAACACAGTACATGCAACACGGATTCGAAAAAACATTCATGACTGAGTTGTGAGCATGTGGATTACTGAACTTTCATCCCCATACATGGCAGAGTTACACCTAGAAAATTTTTCTCTGATTTCCCAGCTTTTTCCTAACACCAGTTTCGAAAATGAGGTAGATATCACAGAAAAATTCTCTTGGAGCGAGTTCTACCCATTCGGCATGTAATTTACATAGTGTCCTCAGCGTGAGATTCCGTGTTCCGAACACGTATCCTGTATCACGGATACGACAAACATGCATTACCGAGGTGAGAACATGTGGATTAACAAACTTTCAACACCATACAGGGCATATTTACACCAA
Organism: Camelus dromedarius; assembly: GCF_036321535.1. Taxonomy (NCBI): domain Eukaryota; kingdom Metazoa; phylum Chordata; class Mammalia; order Artiodactyla; family Camelidae; genus Camelus; species Camelus dromedarius. The sequence goes on along the minus strand of NW_026989821.1, from coordinate 587,021 downwards.
GAAACATTTACTCTGAGTTCACATTATTTTCCTAAAGACAGTTTCGATAATGAGGGAGATTTCACACACAAATGCTCTTGGAGCGACTTCTACCCAATAAAAATGTAATTTACATTATTTCCCTCACTGTGACATTCCGTGTTCCGAAAATTCTACAACCAACAGGGATTTCACAAGCATTCATTACTGAGATGTGAGTATGTGTATTGAGATCTTTCATCCACCATGCAAGGCATATTTATACCTAGAAATTTTTACCAGATTTTGCAGAAATTTCCTAAAGCCAGTTTCAAAATTCATGAAGATTTCGCAGAAAAATGCTCTTGGGGAGAGTCCGTTCAAATAGTATTTTAATTTACATAGTTTCCCTCACCATGATATTCCGTGTTCTGAGCACGCTACATGCATGACACATTTGACAAACATTACTTACTGAGTTGTAAGCATGAGGATTACCGATCTTTCATCCACCATAAAAGGCATATTGTCACCTAGAAGCATTTACTCAGATTTCGCAGCTTTTCCTAACATCAGTTCGGAAATGAGGCATATTTCGCGGAAAAATGCTCTTGTAAGGAGCTCTTCCCTATAGATATGTAATTTACATAGCTTAACTGATTGTGTCATTCCGTCTTCCGATCACGTTAAATAGAACACGGATTCGAAAAACATTCATTACTGAGTTGTGAGCATGTGGATAACCGAACTTCCAATCACCATTCAAGGCCTATAAACACCTAGAAATATTTATTTTGTGTTCGCATCTTTTTTCTAATGCCAGTATCAAAAGTCAGGCAGTTTCCACAGAAATATCCTTGTGGAGGAAGTTATACACAATAGACGTGTAATTTACATAGTTGCCCTTACCGTGAATATCCGTGTTCTGAACACACTACATGCATAACGCATACGTCAAACATTTATTTCTGAGTTGTGAACATGTTGATTACTGAACTTTCATCCACCATAGAAGGCATATTTACACATAGAAACACTTACTCTGTTTTCACAGGTTTTTCCTAATGCCACATCCGAAAATGCAGTAGATATCTCAGAAGAATCGTCTTGGGGCGATTTATAACCAATAGACATGTAATTTACACATTTCACTCACCAAGACTTTCTGTGTTCAGAACAGGCTTTATGTATCACGGATTCGACAAACAATCATTACTGAGTTCTGAGAATGTGGATTAGAGAACTTTCATCCACCATACAAGGCATTTTACACCTAGAAACACTTAGTCTGTGTGCGCAGATTTTCCCTAATGTCAGATTCGAAAATCAGGCAGTTTTCATAGAAAAATACTCTTGGAGCGAGTTCTACCCAATAGACATGTAATATAATTTCTTTCCCTCACCATGACATTCGGTGTTCCGAAAATGCTACACGCATTACGGATTCGACAAACAATGGTTACTGAGCTGTGAGCATGTGGATTACCGAACTTTCATTCACCATAAAAGGAATCCTTACACATAGAATTATTTACCTTGATTTTGCAGCTTATTCTTAACGCCAGGTTAGAAAATGAGAAAGATTTTGCTGAAAAATTATCTTTGAGTGTGTTCTACACACGAGACATGTAAATTACATTGTTTCCCAGAACGTGACATCCGTGTTCCCAACACAATACAAGCATACAAGATTCGACAAAAATTCATTACTGAGATGTGAGCATGTGTATTACAAACTTTCATTCACCATGAATGGCATATTTATTCCTAGAAATATTTTCTCATTTTTCGCAGGTTTTTCATAACGCCTGTTTCAGAAATCATGAAGTTTTTGTGGTAAAATCCTCCTGGTGCGAGTTCTACCAAATAGAAATTTAATTTACACAGTTTCCCTAACCATGATATTCTGTGTTTCGAACACGCTACATGCATGACGGATTGCACAAACATTCTTTAATGAGTTGTGAGCATGTGGAGTACCGATCTTTCATCCACCATAAAAGGCATATTGTCACCTAGAAGCATTTACTCAGATTTCGCAGCTTTTCATAATGCCAGTTTTTGATATGAGGGATATTTCACAGATAAATGGTCTTACATCGTGTTCTACCCGACAGGTTTGTAATTTCCATAACTTATCTGACAGTGTCATTCCATCTTCCAAACACATTAATTGCATCACAGAATTGAAAAACATTCAGTAATTAGTTGTGAGCATGTGGATTACCGAAATCTCATTCACCATTAAAGGCATATGTGCACATACAGAATTTACTATGATTTTGCAGCTTTTTCTAATGCCAGTTTAAAAATGAGGCAGATGGCTCAGTAAAATACACTTTTAGCTTGATGTACACACTAGACATCTAGTTTACATAGTCTCCTCACCATGCTAATCTGTGTTCTGAACACGTTACATGCATCACGGTTTCGAAAAAACATTCATTACTGAGTTGTGAGCACGAGGATTAATGAACATTCATCACCAAAATGGGCATATTGACACCAAAGTAATTTTACTCTAATTTCCCAGCTTTTTCCTAACACCAGTTTTGAAATTGAGGTAGATTTCTCAGAAAAATTCTCTTGGAGCGAATTCTTCCCAATTGACATTGAATTTACATAGTTTCCTCACCGTGATATTCCGCGTTCTAAACCTGTTACATGCATCAAGGATAAGACAAACATTCATTACTGAGGTGAGAACATGTGGATTACCAAACTTTCAACACCATGCAGGGCATATTTACACCAAGAAACATTTACCCTGATTTCACAGAAATTTACAATAGCCAGTTTCAGAAATGAGGCATATTTTGCAGAAAAATGCTCTTTTATCGACTTCTACCCGATAGACATGTAACTTACATAGTTTACCTGACTGTGACATTCTGTGCTCCAAACACATTACATGCATCACGGATTCGACAAACAGTTATTACTGATTTGTGAGCATGTGATTACCGAGCTTTCATTCACCATTCAAGGAATATTAACACTTGGAATTATTTACTCTGAGTTCCCAGCTATTTTCTAATGCCAGTTTTGAAAAAAAGTCAGTTTTCACAGAAATACCGTCTTACATCGAGTTCTATCCAACAGAAATGTAATTGACAGAGATTCCCTCACCGTGTAATTCCATGTTCCGTATATGCTACACGCATCACGGATTAGACACATATTCACTAATGAGTTGTTCGCATGTGAATTACTGGACTTTCACCTACTATGAAAGTCATATTTACACCGAGAAGCATTTTATATTATTTCGCAGCATTTTCTTAACTGCAGTTTAGAAAATGAGGAATATTGCGCAGAATAATCCTCTTTGAGTGTGTTGTATCCAATAGAAATTTTATTTATATTGTTTCACTCACCGTGACTTTCAATTATCTGAACACGATACATGCATCACGGATTCGACAAACATTTTTAATGAGTTGTGAGCATTTTTCATGAATTACCTAACTTTCATCCTCCATAGAAGGCACATTAACAACTAGATATATTTATTCTCAGTTTGCAGGTTATTCATAATGCTGGATTCCAAAATCAGGCAGTTTTCTCAAAAAAATCCTCTTGGAGCGAATTCTAACCAATAGACATGTAGTTTAATTTTCTTCCTCCACCGTGACATTCTGTGTTACGAACACACTACATGCAAAACGGATTCGAAAAAACATTCATGAATGGGTTGTGAGCATGTAGATTACTGAACTTTCATCCCCATACATGGCAGAGTTACACCTAGAAAATTTTTCTCTGATTTCCCAGCTTTTTCCTAACACCAATTTCGAAAATGAGGTAGATTTTACAGAAAAATTCTCTTGGAGCGAGTTCTTCAAAATCGACATTGAATTTACATAGTTTCCTCACTGTGATATTCCGTGTTCCGAACCTGTTACATGCATCAAAGATACGACAAACATTCATTACTGAGGTGAGAACATGTGGATTACCAAAGTTTAAACACCATACAGGGCATATTTACACCAAGAAACATTTACCCTGATTTCACCGAATTTTCCAAAAGCCAGTTTCGGAAATGAGGCATGTTTTACAGAAAAATGCTCTTTTATCGACTTCTACCCGATAGATATGTAACTTACATAGTTTACCTGACTGTGACATTCTGTGTTCTGAACACATTTCATGCATCACGGATTCGACAAACAGTTATTACTGATTTGTGAGCATGTGGATTACCGAGCTTTCATTCACCATTCAAGGAATATTAACACTTAGAATTATTTACTCTGAGTTCCCAGCTATTTTCTAATGCAGTTTTGAAAACCAAGAGTTTTCACAGAAAAACAGTCTTACATCGAGTTCTATACAACAGAAATGTAATTGACAGAGATTCCCTCACCGTGTAATTCCATGTTCCGTATATGCTACATGCATCACGGATTCGACACATATTCCCTACTGAGTTGTTAGCATGGGGATTACTGAACTTTCACCTACTATTAAAGGCATATTTACACCGAGAAGCATTTTATCAGAAAAATCCTCTTTGAGTGTGTTGTATCCACTAGAACTTTTATTTAAATTGTTTCACTCACCGTGACTTTCCATGTTCTGAACACGATAAATGCATCACGGATTCGACAAACATTTTTAATGAGTTGTGAGCATTTTTCATGAATTACCGAACTTTCATCCTCCATACAAGGCATATTAACAACTAGATATATTTATTCTCAGTTTGCAGGTTATCCATAACTCTGGATTCCAAAATCAGGCAGTTTTCTCAAAAAAATCCTCTTGGAGCGAATTCTAACCAATAGACTTGTAGTTTAATTTTCTTCCTCCACCGTGACATTCTGTGTTACGAACACAGTACATGCAACACGGATTCGAAAAAACATTCATGACTGAGTTGTGAGCATGTGGATTACTGAACTTTCATCCCCATACATGGCAGAGTTACACCTAGAAAATTTTTCTCTGATTTCCCAGCTTTTTCCTAACACCAGTTTCGAAAATGAGGTAGATATCACAGAAAAATTCTCTTGGAGCGAGTTCTACCCATTCGGCATGTAATTTACATAGTGTCCTCAGCGTGAGATTCCGTGTTCCGAACACGTATCCTGTATCACGGATACGACAAACATGCATTACCGAGGTGAGAACATGTGGATTAACAAACTTTCAACACCATACAGGGCATATTTACACCAAGAAACATTTACTCTGAGTTCACATTATTTTCCTAAAGACAGTTTCGATAATGAGGGAGATTTCACACACAAATGCTCTTGGAGCGACTTCTACCCAATAAAAATGTAATTTACATTATTTCCCTCACTGTGACATTCCGTGTTCCGAAAATTCTACAACCAACAGGGATTTCACAAGCATTCATTACTGAGATGTGAGTATGTGTATTGAGATCTTTCATCCACCATGCAAGGCATATTTATACCTAGAAATTTTTACCAGATTTTGCAGAAATTTCCTAAAGCCAGTTTCAAAATTCATGAAGATTTCGCAGAAAAATGCTCTTGGGGAGAGTCCGTTCAAATAGTATTTTAATTTACATAGTTTCCCTCACCATGATATTCCGTGTTCTGAGCACGCTACATGCATGACACATTTGACAAACATTACTTACTGAGTTGTAAGCATGAGGATTACCGATCTTTCATCCACCATAAAAGGCATATTGTCACCTAGAAGCATTTACTCAGATTTCGCAGCTTTTCCTAACATCAGTTCGGAAATGAGGCATATTTCGCGGAAAAATGCTCTTGTAAGGAGCTCTTCCCTATAGATATGTAATTTACATAGCTTAACTGATTGTGTCATTCCGTCTTCCGATCACGTTAAATAGAACACGGATTCGAAAAACATTCATTACTGAGTTGTGAGCATGTGGATAACCGAACTTCCAATCACCATTCAAGGCCTATAAACACCTAGAAATATTTATTTTGTGTTCGCATCTTTTTTCTAATGCCAGTATCAAAAGTCAGGCAGTTTCCACAGAAATATCCTTGTGGAGGAAGTTATACACAATAGACGTGTAATTTACATAGTTGCCCTTACCGTGAATATCCGTGTTCTGAACACACTACATGCATAACGCATACGTCAAACATTTATTTCTGAGTTGTGAACATGTTGATTACTGAACTTTCATCCACCATAGAAGGCATATTTACACATAGAAACACTTACTCTGTTTTCACAGGTTTTTCCTAATGCCACATCCGAAAATGCAGTAGATATCTCAGAAGAATCGTCTTGGGGCGATTTATAACCAATAGACATGTAATTTACACATTTCACTCACCAAGACTTTCTGTGTTCAGAACAGGCTTTATGTATCACGGATTCGACAAACAATCATTACTGAGTTCTGAGAATGTGGATTAGAGAACTTTCATCCACCATACAAGGCATTTTACACCTAGAAACACTTAGTCTGTGTGCGCAGATTTTCCCTAATGTCAGATTCGAAAATCAGGCAGTTTTCATAGAAAAATACTCTTGGAGCGAGTTCTACCCAATAGACATGTAATATAATTTCTTTCCCTCACCATGACATTCGGTGTTCCGAAAATGCTACACGCATTACGGATTCGACAAACAATGGTTACTGAGCTGTGAGCATGTGGATTACCGAACTTTCATTCACCATAAAAGGAATCCTTACACATAGAATTATTTACCTTGATTTTGCAGCTTATTCTTAACGCCAGGTTAGAAAATGAGAAAGATTTTGCTGAAAAATTATCTTTGAGTGTGTTCTACACACGAGACATGTAAATTACATTGTTTCCCAGAACGTGACATCCGTGTTCCCAACACAATACAAGCATACAAGATTCGACAAAAATTCATTACTGAGATGTGAGCATGTGTATTACAAACTTTCATTCACCATGAATGGCATATTTATTCCTAGAAATATTTTCTCATTTTTCGCAGGTTTTTCATAACGCCTGTTTCAGAAATCATGAAGTTTTTGTGGTAAAATCCTCCTGGTGCGAGTTCTACCAAATAGAAATTTAATTTACACAGTTTCCCTAACCATGATATTCTGTGTTTCGAACACGCTACATGCATGACGGATTGCACAAACATTCTTTAATGAGTTGTGAGCATGTGGAGTACCGATCTTTCATCCACCATAAAAGGCATATTGTCACCTAGAAGCATTTACTCAGATTTCGCAGCTTTTCATAATGCCAGTTTTTGATATGAGGGATATTTCACAGATAAATGGTCTTACATCGTGTTCTACCCGACAGGTTTGTAATTTCCATAACTTATCTGACAGTGTCATTCCATCTTCCAAACACATTAATTGCATCACAGAATTGAAAAACATTCAGTAATTAGTTGTGAGCATGTGGATTACCGAAATCTCATTCACCATTAAAGGCATATGTGCACATACAGAATTTACTATGATTTTGCAGCTTTTTCTAATGCCAGTTTAAAAATGAGGCAGATGGCTCAGTAAAATACACTTTTAGCTTGATGTACACACTAGACATCTAGTTTACATAGTCTCCTCACCATGCTAATCTGTGTTCTGAACACGTTACATGCATCACGGTTTCGAAAAAACATTCATTACTGAGTTGTGAGCACGAGGATTAATGAACATTCATCACCAAAATGGGCATATTGACACCAAAGTAATTTTACTCTAATTTCCCAGCTTTTTCCTAACACCAGTTTTGAAATTGAGGTAGATTTCTCAGAAAAATTCTCTTGGAGCGAATTCTTCCCAATTGACATTGAATTTACATAGTTTCCTCACCGTGATATTCCGCGTTCTAAACCTGTTACATGCATCAAGGATAAGACAAACATTCATTACTGAGGTGAGAACATGTGGATTACCAAACTTTCAACACCATGCAGGGCATATTTACACCAAGAAACATTTACCCTGATTTCACAGAAATTTACAATAGCCAGTTTCAGAAATGAGGCATATTTTGCAGAAAAATGCTCTTTTATCGACTTCTACCCGATAGACATGTAACTTACATAGTTTACCTGACTGTGACATTCTGTGCTCCAAACACATTACATGCATCACGGATTCGACAAACAGTTATTACTGATTTGTGAGCATGTGATTACCGAGCTTTCATTCACCATTCAAGGAATATTAACACTTGGAATTATTTACTCTGAGTTCCCAGCTATTTTCTAATGCCAGTTTTGAAAAAAAGTCAGTTTTCACAGAAATACCGTCTTACATCGAGTTCTATCCAACAGAAATGTAATTGACAGAGATTCCCTCACCGTGTAATTCCATGTTCCGTATATGCTACACGCATCACGGATTAGACACATATTCACTAATGAGTTGTTCGCATGTGAATTACTGGACTTTCACCTACTATGAAAGTCATATTTACACCGAGAAGCATTTTATATTATTTCGCAGCATTTTCTTAACTGCAGTTTAGAAAATGAGGAATATTGCGCAGAATAATCCTCTTTGAGTGTGTTGTATCCAATAGAAATTTTATTTATATTGTTTCACTCACCGTGACTTTCAATTATCTGAACACGATACATGCATCACGGATTCGACAAACATTTTTAATGAGTTGTGAGCATTTTTCATGAATTACCTAACTTTCATCCTCCATAGAAGGCACATTAACAACTAGATATATTTATTCTCAGTTTGCAGGTTATTCATAATGCTGGATTCCAAAATCAGGCAGTTTTCTCAAAAAAATCCTCTTGGAGCGAATTCTAACCAATAGACATGTAGTTTAATTTTCTTCCTCCACCGTGACATTCTGTGTTACGAACACACTACATGCAAAACGGATTCGAAAAAACATTCATGAATGGGTTGTGAGCATGTAGATTACTGAACTTTCATCCCCATACATGGCAGAGTTACACCTAGAAAATTTTTCTCTGATTTCCCAGCTTTTTCCTAACACCAATTTCGAAAATGAGGTAGATATCACAGAAAAATTCTCTTGGAGCGAGTTCTACCCATTCGGCATGTAATTTACATAGTTTCCTCAGCATGATATTCCGTGTTCCGCACACGTATCATGCATCACGGATACGACAAACATGCATTACTGAGGTGAGAACATGTGGATTAACAAACTTTCAACACCATACAGGGCATATTTACACCAAGAAACATTTACTCTGAGTTCACAGTATTTTCCTAAAGACAGTTTCGAAAATGAGGGAGATTTCACACACAAATGCTCTTGGAGCGACTTCTATCCAATAAAAATGTAACTCACATAATTTCCCTCACTGTGACATTCCGTGTTCCGAACATACTACAACCATCAAGGATTTCACAAACATTCATTACTGAGATGTGTTTATGTGTATTGAGATCTTTCATCCACCATGCAAGGCATATTTATACCTAGTAATTTTTACCAGATTTTGCAAAAATTTCCTAAAGCCAGTTTCAAAATTCATGAAGATTTCGCAGAAAAATTCTCTTGGGGAGAGTCCGTTCAAATAGTATTTTAATTTACATAATTTCCCTCACCAAGATATTCCGTGTTCAGAGCACGCTACATTCATGACGGATTTGACAAACATTACTTACTGAGTTGTAAGCATGGGAATTACCGATCTTTCATCCACCATAAAAGGCATATTGTCACCTAGAAGCATTTACTCAGATTTCGCAGCTTTTCCTAACATCAGTTTCGGAAATGAGGCATATTTCACGGAAAAATGCTCTTGTAGGGAGCTCTTCCCTATAGATATGTAATTTACATAGCTTAACTGATTGTGTCATTCCGTCTTCTGATCACGTTAAATACAACAGGTATAAGAAAAACATTCATTACTGAGTTGTGAGCATGTGGATAACCGAACTTTCAATCACCATTCAAGGCATATAAAAACCTAGAAATATTTATTTTGAGTTCGCATCTTTTTTCTAATACCAGTATCAAAAATCAGGCAGTTTGCACAAAAATATTTTTGTGGAGGGTGTTATACCCATTAGACATGTAATTTACATAGTGGCACTCACCGTGAATACACGTGTTCTGAACACACTACATGTATGACTGATTCGTCAAACATTTATTTCTGAGTTGTGAACATGTGGATTACTGAACTTTCATTCACCATAGAAGGCATATTTACACATAGAAACACTTACTCTTGTGTCGCAGGTTTTTCCTAATGTCACATCCGAAAATGCGGTAGATTTCACAGAAAAATTCTCTTGGAGCGATTTATAACCAATAGACATGTAATTTACACAGTTTCCCTCACCATGAAGTTCCGTGTTCAGAACAGGCTTTATGTATCACGGATTCGACAAACAATCATTACTGAGTTCTGAGAATGTGGATTAGAGAACTTTCATCCACCGTACAAGGCATTTTACACCTAGAAACATTTAGTCTGTGTGCGCAGATTTTCCCTAATGTCAGATTCGAAAATCAGGCAGTTTTCATAGAAAAATACTCTTGGAGCGAGTTCTACCCAATAGACATGTAATATAATTTCTTTCCCTCACCGTGACATTCTGTGTTCCGAAAATGCTACACGCATTACGGATTCGACAAACAATGGTTACTGAGCTGTGAGCATGTGGATTACCGAACTTTCTTTCACCATAAAAGGAATCCTTACACATAGAAGTATTTACCTTGATTTTGCAGTTTATTCTTATCGACAGGTTAGAAAATGAGAAAGATTGTGCAGAAAAATCCTCTTTGAGTGGGTTCTACACACGAGACATGTAAATTACATTGTTTCCCAGAACGTGACATCCGTGTTACCAACACAATACAAGCATCCCGGTTCCGACAAAAATTCATTACTGAGATGTGAGCATGTGTATTACAAACTTTCATTCACCATGAATGGCATATTTATTCCTAGAAATATTTTCTCATTTTTCGCAGGTTTTTCATAACGCCTGTTTCAGAAATCATGAAGTTTTTGTGGTAAAATCCTCCTGGTGCGAGTTCTACCAAATAGAAATTTAATTTACACAGTTTCCCTAACCATGATATTCTGTGTTTCGAACACGCTACATGCATGACGGATTGCACAAACATTCTTTAATGAGTTGTGAGCATGTGGAGTACCGATCTTTCATCCACCATAAAAGGCATATTGTCACCTAGAAGCATTTACTCAGATTTCGCAGCTTTTCATAATGCCAGTTTTTGATATGAGGGATATTTCACAGATAAATGGTCTTACATCGTGTTCTACCCGACAGGTTTGTAATTTCCATAACTTATCTGACAGTGTCATTCCATCTTCCAAACACATTAATTGCATCACAGAATTGAAAAACATTCAGTAATTAGTTGTGAGCATGTGGATTACCGAAATCTCATTCACCATTAAAGGCATATGTGCACATACAGAATTTACTATGATTTTGCAGCTTTTTCTAATGCCAGTTTAAAAATGAGGCAGATGGCTCAGTAAAATACACTTTTAGCTTGATGTACACACTAGACATCTAGTTTACATAGTCTCCTCACCATGCTAATCTGTGTTCTGAACACGTTACATGCATCACGGTTTCGAAAAAACATTCATTACTGAGTTGTGAGCACGAGGATTAATGAACATTCATCACCAAAATGGGCATATTGACACCAAAGTAATTTTACTCTAATTTCCCAGCTTTTTCCTAACACCAGTTTTGAAATTGAGGTAGATTTCTCAGAAAAATTCTCTTGGAGCGAATTCTTCCCAATTGACATTGAATTTACATAGTTTCCTCACCGTGATATTCCGCGTTCTAAACCTGTTACATGCATCAAGGATAAGACAAACATTCATTACTGAGGTGAGAACATGTGGATTACCAAACTTTCAACACCATGCACGGCGTATTTACACCAAGAAACATTTACCCTGATTTCACAGAAATTTACAATAGCCAGTTTCAGAAATGAGGCATATTTTGCAGAAAAATGCTCTTTTATCGACTTCTACCCGATAGACATGTAACTTACATAGTTTACCTGACTGTGACATTCTGTGCTCCAAACACATTACATGCATCACGGATTCGACAAACAGTTATTACTGATTTGTGAGCATGTGATTACCGAGCTTTCATTCACCATTCAAGGAATATTAACACTTGGAATTATTTACTCTGAGTTCCCAGCTATTTTCTAATGCCAGTTTTGAGAAAAAGTCAGTTTTCACAGAAATACCGTCTTACATCGAGTTCTATCCAACAGAAATGTAATTGACAGAGATTCCCTCACCGTGTAATTCCATGTTCCGTATATGCTACACGCATCACGGATTAGACACATATTCACTAATGAGTTGTTCGCATGTGAATTACTGGACTTTCACCTACTATGAAAGTCATATTTACACCGAGAAGCATTTTATATTATTTCGCAGCATTTTCTTAACTGCAGTTTAGAAAATGAGGAATATTGCGCAGAATAATCCTCTTTGAGTGTGTTGTATCCAATAGAAATTTTATTTATATTGTTTCACTCACCGTGACTTTCAATTTTCTGAACACGATACATGCATCACGGATTCGACAAACATTTTTAATGAGTTGTGAGCATTTTTCATGAATTACCTAACTTTCATCCTCCATAGAAGGCACATTAACAACTAGATATATTTATTCTCAGTTTGCAGGTTATTCATAATGCTGGATTCCAAAATCAGGCAGTTTTCTCAAAAAAATCCTCTTGGAGCGAATTCTAACCAATAGACATGTAGTTTAATTTTCTTCCTCCACCGTGACATTCTGTGTTACGAACACACTACATGCAAAACGGATTCGAAAAAACATTCATGAATGGGTTGTGAGCATGTAGATTACTGAACTTTCATCCCCATACATGGCAGAGTTACACCTAGAAAATTTTTCTCTGATTTCCCAGCTTTTTCCTAACACCAATTTCGAAAATGAGGTAGATATCACAGAAAAATTCTCTTGGAGCGAGTTCTACCCATTCGGCATGTAATTTACATAGTTTCCTCAGCATGATATTCCGTGTTCCGCACACGTATCATGCATCACGGATACGACAAACATGCATTACTGAGGTGAGAACATGTGGATTAACAAACTTTCAACACCATACAGGGCATATTTACACCAAGAAACATTTACTCTGAGTTCACAGTATTTTCCTAAAGACAGTTTCGAAAATGAGGGAGATTTCACACACAAATGCTCTTGGAGCGACTTCTATCCAATAAAAATGTAACTCACATAATTTCCCTCACTGTGACATTCCGTGTTCCGAACATACTACAACCATCAAGGATTTCACAAACATTCATTACTGAGATGTGTTTATGTGTATTGAGATCTTTCATCCACCATGCAAGGCATATTTATACCTAGTAATTTTTACCAGATTTTGCAAAAATTTCCTAAAGCCAGTTTCAAAATTCATGAAGATTTCGCAGAAAAATTCTCTTGGGGAGAGTCCGTTCAAATAGTATTTTAATTTACATAATTTCCCTCACCAAGATATTCCGTGTTCAGAGCACGCTACATTCATGACGGATTTGACAAACATTACTTACTGAGTTGTAAGCATGGGAATTACCGATCTTTCATCCACCATAAAAGGCATATTGTCACCTAGAAGCATTTACTCAGATTTCGCAGCTTTTCCTAACATCAGTTTCGGAAATGAGGCATATTTCACGGAAAAATGCTCTTGTAGGGAGCTCTTCCCTATAGATATGTAATTTACATAGCTTAACTGATTGTGTCATTCCGTCTTCTGATCACGTTAAATACAACAGGTATAAGAAAAACATTCATTACTGAGTTGTGAGCATGTGGATAACCGAACTTTCAATCACCATTCAAGGCATATAAAAACCTAGAAATATTTATTTTGAGTTCGCATCTTTTTTCTAATACCAGTATCAAAAATCAGGCAGTTTGCACAAAAATATTTTTGTGGAGGGTGTTATACCCATTAGACATGTAATTTACATAGTGGCACTCACCGTGAATACACGTGTTCTGAACACACTACATGTATGACTGATTCGTCAAACATTTATTTCTGAGTTGTGAACATGTGGATTACTGAACTTTCATTCACCATAGAAGGCATATTTACACATAGAAACACTTACTCTTGTGTCGCAGGTTTTTCCTAATGTCACATCCGAAAATGCGGTAGATTTCACAGAAAAATTCTCTTGGAGCGATTTATAACCAATAGACATGTAATTTACACAGTTTCCCTCACCATGAAGTTCCGTGTTCAGAACAGGCTTTATGTATCACGGATTCGACAAATAATCATTACTGAGTTCTGAGAATGTGGATTAGAGAACTTTCATCCACCGTACAAGGCATTTTACACCTAGAAACATTTAGTCTGTGTGCGCAGATTTTCCCTAATATCAGATTCGAAAATCAGACAGTTTTCATAGAAAAATACTCTTGGAGCGAGTTCTACCCAATAGACATGTAATATAATTTCTTTCCCTCACCGTGACATTCTGTGTTCCGAAAATGCTACACGCATTACGGATTCGACAAACAATGGTTACTGAGCTGTGAGCATGTGGATTACCGAACTTTCTTTCACCATAAAAGGAATCCTTACACATAGAAGTATTTACCTTGATTTTGCAGTTTATTCTTATCGACAGGTTAGAAAATGAGAAAGATTGTGCAGAAAAATCCTCTTTGAGTGGGTTCTACACACGAGACATGTAAATTACATTGTTTCCCAGAACGTGACATCCGTGTTACCAACACAATACAAGCATCCCGGTTCCGACAAAAATTCATTACTGAGATGTGAGCATGTGTATTACAAACTTTCATTCACCATGCATGGCATATTTATTCCTAGAATTATTTACTCATATTTCGCAGGTTTTTCATAACGCCTGTTTCAGAAATCATGAAGTTGTTGCAGTAAAACCCTCTTGGTGCGAGTTCTACCAAATAGAAATTTAATTTACACAGTTTCCCTAACCATGATATTCTGTGTTTCGAACACGCTACATGCATGACGGATTGCACAAACATTCTTTAATGAGTTGTGAGCATGTGGATTACCGATCTTTCATCCACCAAAATAGGGATATTGTCACCTAGAAGCATTTACTCAGATTTCGTAGCTTTACATAATGCCAGTTTTTGATATGAGGGATATTTCACAGATAAATGGTCTTATAGCGTGTTCTACCCGACAGATATGTAATTTCCATAGCTTACCTGACCGTGTCATTCCATCTTCCAAACACATTAATTGCATCACAGACTTGAAAAACATTCATTAATGAATTGTGAGCATGTGGATTACCGAAATCTCATTCACCATTAAAGGCATATGTGCATCTACAGAATTTACTCTGATTTTGCATTTTTTTTTGCCAGTTTAAAAATGAGGCAGATGGCTCAGTAAAATACACTTTGAGCTTGATGTACACAGTAGACATCTAGTTTACATAGTCTCCTCACCATTATATTCTGTGTTCTGAACACGTTACATGCATCAGGGTTTCGAAAAAACATTCATTACTGAGTTGTGAGCACGAGGATTAATGAACATTCATCACCAAAATGGGCATATTGACACTGAAGTAATTTTACTCTAATTTCCCAGCTTTTTCCTAACACCAGTTTTGAAATTGAGGTAGATTTTACAGAAATATTCTCTTGGAGAGAGTTCTTCAAAATCGACATTGAATTTACATAGTTTCCTCACAGTGATATTCCGTGTTCCGAACCTGTTACATGCATCAAAGATACGACAAACATTCATTACTGAGGTGAGAACATGTGGATTACCAAAGTTTAAACACCATACAGGGCATATTTACACCAAGAAATATTTACCCTGATTTCACCGAATTTTCCAAAAGCCAGTTTCGGAAATGAGGCATATTTTGCAGAAAAATGCTCTTTTATCGACTTCTACCCGATAGACATTTAACTTACATAGTTTACCTGACTGTGACATTCTATGTTCCGAACACATTACATGCATCACGGATTCGACAAACAGTTATTACTGATTTGTGAGCATGTGGATTACCGAGCTTTCATTCACCATTCAAGGAATATTAACACTTAGAATTATTTACCCTGAGTTCCCAGCTATTTTCTAATGCCAGTTTTGCAAACCAAGCAGTTTTCACAGACAAACCGTCTTACATCGTGTTCTATCCAACAGAAATGTAATTGACAGAGATTCCCTCACCGTGTAATTCCATGTTCCGTATATGCTACATGCATCACGGATTCGACACATATTCCCTACTGAGTTGTTAGCATGTGGATTACTGAACTTTCACCTACTATTAAAGGCATATTTACACCGAGAAGCATTTTATCAGAAAAATCCTCTTTGAGTGTGTTGTATCCACTAGAACTTTTATTTAAATTGTTTCACTCACCGTGACTTTCCATGTTCTGAACACGATACATGCATCACGGATTCGACAAACATTTTTAATGAGTTGTGAGCATTTTTCATGAATTACCGAACTTTCATCCTCCATACAAGGCATATTAACAACTAGATATATTTATTCTCAGTTTGCAGGTTATTCATAACACTGGATTCCAAAATCAGGCAGTTTTCTCAAAAAACTCCTCTTGGAGCGAATTCTAACCAATAGACATGTAATTTAATTTTCTTCCTCCACCGTGACATTCCGTGTTACGAACACGCTACATTCAACACGGATTCAAAAAACATTCATGACTGAGTTGTGAGCATGTGGATTACTGAACTTTCATCCCCATAAATGGCAGAGTTACACCTAGAAAATTTTTCTCTGATTTCCCAGCTTTTTCCAAAAACCAGTTTCGAAAATGAGGTAGATATCACAGAAAAATTCTCTTGGAGCGAGTTCTACCCATTCGGCATGTACTTTACTTAGATTCCTCAGCGTGATATTCCGTGTTCCGAACACGTAACATGCATCACGGATACGACAAACATGCATTACAGAGGTGAGAACATGTGGATTAACAAACTTTCAACACCATACAGGGCATATTTACACCAAGAAACATTTACTCTGAGTTCACAGTATTTTCCTAAAGACAGTTTCGAAAATGAGGGAGATTTCACACACAAATGCTCTTGGAGCGATTTCTACCCAATAAAATTGTAATTTACATAATTTCCCTCACTGTGAAATTCAGTGTTCCGAACATTCTACAAGCATCAAGAATTTCACAAGCATTCATTACTGAGATGTGAGTATGTGTATTGCGATCTTTCATCCACCATTCAAGGCATATTTATAACTAGAAATTTTTACCAGATTTTACAGAAATTTCCTAGAGCCAGTTTCAATATTCATGAAGATTTCGCAGAAAAATTCTCTTGGGGTGAGTCCGTTCAAATAGTATTTTAATTTACATAGTTTCCCTCACCATGATATTCCTTGTTCCGAGCACGCTACATGCATGACGGATTTGACAAACATTACTTACTGAGTTGTAAGCATGAGGATTACCGATCTTTCATCCACCATAAAAGGCATATTGTCACCTAGAAGCATTTACTCAGATTTCGCAGCTTTTCCTACCACTAGTTTCGGAAATGAGGCATATTTTGCGGAAAAATCCTCTTGTAGGTAGTTCTTCCCGATAGATATGTAATTTACATAGTTTAACTGATTGTGTAATTCCGTCTTC
Organism: Camelus dromedarius; assembly: GCF_036321535.1. NCBI lineage: Eukaryota > Metazoa > Chordata > Mammalia > Artiodactyla > Camelidae > Camelus > Camelus dromedarius. Next base: position 569,431 of record NW_026989821.1, on the reverse strand, counting down.
CGATCACGTTAAATACAACACGGTTTCGAAAAACATTCATTACTGAGTTGTGAGCATGTGGATAACCGAACTTTCAATCACCATTCAAGGCATATAAAAACCTAGAAATATTTATTTTGAGTTCGCATCTTTTTTCTAATGCCAGTATCAAAAATCAGGTAGTTTCCACAGAAATATACTTGTGGAGGAATTTATACACAATAGATATGTAATTTAAATAGTTGCCCTCACCGTGAATATCCGTGTTCTGAACACACTACATGTATGACAGATTCGTCAAACATTTATTTCTGAGTTGTGAACATGTGGATTACTGAACGTTCATCCACCATAGAAGGCATATTTACACATAGAAACACATACTCTGTTTTCGCATGTTTTTCCTAATGTCACATCCGAAAATGCGGTAGATTTCACAGAAAAATTCTCTTGGAGCGATTTATAACCAATAGACCTGTATTTTACACAGTTTCCCTCACCATGAAGTTCCGTGTTCAGAACAGGCTTTATGTATCACGGATTCGACAAACAATCATTACTGAGATCTGAGAATGTGGTTAGAGAAATTTCATCCACCATACAAGGCATTTTACACCTAGAAACATTTAGTCTGTGTGCGCAGATTTTCCCTAATGTCAGATTCGAAAACCAGGCAGTTTTCATAGAAAAATACTCTTGGAGCGAGTTCTACCCAATAGACATGTAATATAATTTCTTTCCCTCACCGTGACATTCTGTGTTCCGAAAATGCTACACGCATTACGGATTCGACAAACAATGGTTACTGAGCTGTGAGCATGTGGATTACCGAACTTTCATTCACCATAAAAGGAATCCTTACACATAGAAGTATTTACCTTGATTTTGCAGCTTATTCTTATCGCCAGGTTAGAAAATGAGAAAGATTGTGCAGAAAAATCCTCTTTGAGTGGGTTCTACACACGAGACATGTAAATTACATTGTTTCCCAGAACGTGACATCCGTGTTACCAACACAATACAAGCATCCCGGTTTCGACAAAAATTCATTACTGAGATGTGAGCATGTGTATTACAAACTTTCATTCACCATGCATGGCATATTTATTCCTAGAAATATTTACTCAGATTTCGCAGGTTTTTCATAACGCCTGTTTCAGCAATCATGAAGTTGTTGCAGTAAAATCCTCTTGGTGCGAGTTCTACCAAATAGAAATTTAATTTACACAGTTTCCCTAACCATGATATTCTGTGTTTCGAACACGCTACATGCATGACGGATTGCACAAACATTCTTTAATGAGTTGTGAGCATGTGGATTACCGATCTTTCATCCACCAAAATAGGGATATTGTCACCTAGAAGCATTTACTCAGATTTCGCAGCTTTTCATAATGCCAGGTTTTGATATGAGGGATATTTCACAGATAAATGATCTTATAGCGTGTTCTACCTGACAGATATGTAATTTCCATAGCTTACCTGACCGTGTCATTCCATCTTCCAAACACATTAATTGCATCACAGACTTGAAAAACATTCATTAATGAATTGTGAGCATGTGGATTACCGAAATCTCATTCACCATTAAAGGCATATGTGCATCTACAGAATTTACTCTGATTTTGCATTTTTTTTTGCCAGTTATAAATGAGGCAGATGGCTCAGTAAAATACACTTTGAGCTTGATGTACACAGTAGACATCTAGTTTACATAGTCTCCTCACCAGGCTAATCTGTGTTCTGAACACGTTACATGCATCACGGTTTCGAAAAAACATTCATTACTGAGTTGTGAGCACGAGGATTAATGAACATTCATCACCAAAATGGGCATATTGACACCAAAGTAATTTTACTCTAATTTCCCAGCTTTTTCCTAACACCAGTTTTGAAATTGGGGTAGATTTCTCAGAAAAATTCTCTTGGAGCGAATTCTTCCCAATTGACATTGAATTTACATAGTTTCCTCACCGTGATATTCCGCGTTCTAAACCTGTTACATGCATCAAGGATAAGACAAACATTCATTACTGAGGTGAGAACATGTGGATTACCAAACTTTCAACACCATGCAGGGCATATTTACACCAAGAAACATTTACCCTGATTTCACAGAAATTTACAATAGCCAGTTTCAGAAATGAGGCATATTTTGCAGAAAAATGCTCTTTTATCGACTTCTACCCGATAGACATGTAACTTACATAGTTTACCTGACTGTGACATTCTGTGCTCCAAACACATTACATGCATCACGGATTCGACAAACAGTTATTACTGATTTGTGAGCATGTGATTACCGAGCTTTCATTCACCATTCAAGGAATATTAACACTTGGAATTATTTACTCTGAGTTCCCAGCTATTTTCTAATGCCAGTTTTGAAAAAAAGTCAGTTTTCACAGAAATACCGTCTTACATCGAGTTCTATCCAACAGAAATGTAATTGACAGAGATTCCCTCACCGTGTAATTCCATGTTCCGTATATGCTACACGCATCACGGATTAGACACATATTCACTAATGAGTTGTTCGCATGTGAATTACTGGACTTTCACCTACTATGAAAGTCATATTTACACCGAGAAGCATTTTATATTATTTCGCAGCATTTTCTTAACTGCAGTTTAGAAAATGAGGAATATTGCGCAGAATAATCCTCTTTGAGTGTGTTGTATCCAATAGAAATTTTATTTATATTGTTTCACTCACCGTGACTTTCAATTTTCTGAACACGATACATGCATCACGGATTCGACAAACATTTTTAATGAGTTGTGAGCATTTTTCATGAATTACCTAACTTTCATCCTCCATAGAAGGCACATTAACAACTAGATATATTTATTCTCAGTTTGCAGGTTATTCATAATGCTGGATTCCAAAATCAGGCAGTTTTCTCAAAAAAATCCTCTTGGAGCGAATTCTAACCAATAGTCATGTAGTTTAATTTTCTTCCTCCACCGTGACATTCTGTGTTACGAACACACTACATGCAAAACGGATTCGAAAAAACATTCATGAATGGGTTGTGAGCATGTAGATTACTGAACTTTCATCCCCATACATGGCAGAGTTACACCTAGAAAATTTTTCTCTGATTTCCCAGCTTTTTCCTAACACCAATTTCGAAAATGAGGTAGATATCACAGAAAAATTCTCTTGGAGCGAGTTCTACCCATTCGGCATGTAATTTACATAGTTTCCTCAGCATGATATTCCGTGTTCCGCACACGTATCATGCATCACGGATACGACAAACATGCATTACTGAGGTGAGAACATGTGGATTAACAAACTTTCAACACCATACAGGGCATATTTACACCAAGAAACATTTACTCTGAGTTCACAGTATTTTCCTAAAGACAGTTTCGAAAATGAGGGAGATTTCACACACAAATGCTCTTGGAGCGACTTCTATCCAATAAAAATGTAACTCACATAATTTCCCTCACTGTGACATTCCGTGTTCCGAACATACTACAACCATCAAGGATTTCACAAACATTCATTACTGAGATGTGTTTATGTGTATTGAGATCTTTCATCCACCATGCAAGGCATATTTATACCTAGTAATTTTTACCAGATTTTGCAAAAATTTCCTAAAGCCAGTTTCAAAATTCATGAAGATTTCGCAGAAAAATTCTCTTGGGGAGAGTCCGTTCAAATAGTATTTTAATTTACATAATTTCCCTCACCAAGATATTCCGTGTTCAGAGCACGCTACATTCATGACGGATTTGACAAACATTACTTACTGAGTTGTAAGCATGGGAATTACTGATCTTTCATCCACCATAAAAGGCATATTGTCACCTAGAAGCATTTACTCAGATTTCGCAGCTTTTCCTAAAATCAGTTTCGGAAATGAGGCATATTTCGCGGAAAAATGCTCTTGTAGGGAGCTCTTCCCTATAGATATGTAATTTACATAGCTTAACTGATTGTGTCATTCCGTCTTCTGATCACGTTAAATACAACAGGTATAAGAAAAACATTCATTACTGAGTTGTGAGCATGTGGATAACCGAACTTTCAATCACCATTCAAGGCATATAAAAACCTAGAAATATTTATTTTGAGTTCGCATCTTTTTTCTAATACCAGTATCAAAAATCAGGCAGTTTGCACAAAAATATTCTTGTGGAGGGTGTTATACCCATTAGACATGTAATTTACATAGTGGCACTCACCGTGAATACACGTGTTCTGAACACACTACATGTATGACTGATTCGTCAAACATTTATTTCTGAGTTGTGAACATGTGGATTACTGAACTTTCATTCACCATAGAAGGCATATTTACACATAGAAACACTTACTCTTGTGTCGCAGGTTTTTCCTAATGTCACATCCGAAAATGCGGTAGATTTCACAGAAAAATTCTCTTGGAGCGATTTATAACCAATAGACATGTAATTTACACAGTTTCCCTCACCATGAAGTTCCGTGTTCAGAACAGGCTTTATGTATCACGGATTCGACAAACAATCATTACTGAGTTCTGAGAATGTGGATTAGAGAACTTTCATCCACCGTACAAGGCATTTTACACCTAGAAACATTTAGTCTGTGTGCGCAGATTTTCCCTAATATCAGATTCGAAAATCAGGCAGTTTTCATAGAAAAATACTCTTGGAGCGAGTTCTACCCAATAGACATGTAATATAATTTCTTTCCCTCACCGTGACATTCTGTGTTCCGAAAATGCTACACGCATTACAGATTCGACAAACAATGGTTACTGAGCTGTGAGCATGTGGATTACTGAAATTTCATTCACCACAAAAGGAATCCTTACACATAGAAGTATTTACCTTGATTTTGCAGCTTATTCTTATCGACAGGTTAGAAAATGAGAAAGATTGTGCAGAAAAATCCTCTTTGAGTGGGTTCTACACACGAGACATGTAAATTACATTGTTTCCCAGAACGTGACATCCGTGTTACCAACACAATACAAGCATCCCGGTTCCGACAAAAATTCATTACTGAGATGTGAGCATGTGTATTACAAACTTTCATTCACCATGCATGGCATATTTATTCCTAGAATTATTTACTCAGATTTCGCAGGTTTTTCATAACGCCTGTTTCAGAAATCATGAAGTTGTTGCAGTAAAATCCTCTTGGTGAGAGTTCTACCAAATAGAAATTTAATTTACACAGTTTCCCTAACCATGATATTCTGTGTTTCGAACACGCTACATGCATGACGGATTGCACAAACATTCTTTAATGAGTTGTGAGCATGTGGATTACCGATCTTTCATCCACCAAAATAGGGATATTGTCACCTAGAAGCATTTACTCAGATTTCGTAGCTTTACATAATGCCAGTTTTTGATATGAGGGATATTTCACAGATAAATGGTCTTATAGCGTGTTCTACCCGACAGATATGTAATTTCCATAGCTTACCTGACCGTGTCATTCCATCTTCCAAACACATTAATTGCATCACAGACTTGAAAAACATTCATTAATGAATTGTGAGCATGTGGATTACCGAAATCTCATTCACCATTAAAGGCATATGTGCATCTACAGAATTTACTCTGATTTTGCATTTTTTTTTTTGCCAGTTTAAAAATGAGGCAGATGGCTCAGTAAAATACACTTTGAGCTTGATGTACACAGTAGATATCTAGTTTACATAGTCTCCTCACCATTATATTCTGTGTTCTGAACACGTTACATGCATCAGGGTTTCGAAAAAACATTCATTACTGAGTTGTGAGCACGAGGATTAATGAACATTCATCACCAAAATGGGCATATTGACACCGAAGTAATTTTACTCTAATTTCCCAGCTTTTTCCTAACACCAGTTTTGAAATTGAGGTAGATTTTACAGAAATATTCTCTTGGAGAGAGTTCTTCAAAATCGACATTGAATTTACATAGTTTCCTCACCGTGATATTCCGTGTTCCGAACCTGTTACATGCATCAAAGATACGACAAACATTCATTACTGAGGTGAGAACATGTGGATTACCAAAGTTTAAACACCATACAGGGCATATTTACACCAAGAAATATTTACCCTGATTTCCCCGAATTTTCCAAAAGCCAGTTTCGGAAATGAGGCATATTTTGCAGAAAAATGCTCTTTTATCGACTTCTACCCGATAGACATTTAACTTACATAGTTTACCTGACTGTGACATTCTATGTTCCGAACACATTACATGCATCACGGATTCGACAAACAGTTATTACTGATTTGTGAGCATGTGGATTACCGAGCTTTCATTCACCATTCAAGGAATGTTAACACTTAGAATTATTTACCCTGAGTTCCCAGCTATTTTCTAATGCCAGTTTTGCAAACCAAGCAGTTTTCACAGACAAACCGTCTTACATCGTGTTCTATCCAACAGAAATGTAATTGACAGAGATTCCCTCACCGTGTAATTCCATGTTCCGTATATGCTACATGCATCACGGATTCGACACATATTCCCTACTGAGTTGTTAGCATGTGGATTACTGAACTTTCACCTACTATTAAAGGCATATTTACACCGAGAAGCATTTTATCAGAAAAATCCTCTTTGAGTGTGTTGTATCCACTAGAACTTTTATTTAAATTGTTTCACTCACCGTGACTTTCCATGTTCTGAACACGATACATGCATCACGGATTCGACAAACATTTTTAATGAGTTGTGAGCATTTTTCACGAATTACCGAACTTTCATCCTCCATACAAGGCATATTAACAACTAGATATATTTATTCTCAGTTTGCAGGTTATTCATAACGCTGGATTCCAAAATCAGGCAGTTTTCTCAAAAAAATCCTCTTGGAGCGAATTCTAACCAATAGACATGTAATTTAATTTTCTTCCTCCACCGTGACATTCCGTGTTACGAACACGCTACATGCAACACGGATTCGAAAAAACATTCATGACTGAGTTGTGAGCATGTGGATTACTGAACTTTCATCCCCATAAATGGCAGAGTTACACCTAGAAAATTTTTCTCTGATTTCCCAGCTTTTTCCAAAAACCAGTTTCGAAAATGAGGTAGATATCACAGAAAAATTCTCTTGGAGCGAGTTCTACCCATTCGGCATGTAATTTACTTAGATTCCTCAGCGTGATATTCTGTGTTCCGAACACGTAACATGCATCACGGATACGACAAACATGCATTACAGAGGTGAGGACATGTGGATTAACAAACTTTCAACACCATACAGGGCATATTTACACCAAGAAACATTTACTCTGAGTTCACAATATTTTCCTAAAGACAGTTTCGAAAATGAGGGAGATTTCACACACAAATGCTCTTGGAGCGATTTCTACCCAATAAAAGTGTAATTTACATAATTTCCCTCACTGTGAAATTCAGTGTTCCGAACATTCTACAAGCATCAAAATTTCACAAGCATTCATTACTGAGATGTGAGTAGGTGTATTGAGATCTTTCATCCACCATGCAAGGCATATTTATAACTAGAAATTTTTACCAGATTTTACAGAAATTTCCTAGAGCCAGTTTCAATATTCATGAAGATTTCGCAGAAAAATTCTATTGGGGCGAGTCCGTTCAAATAGTATTTTAATTTACATAGTTTCCCTCACCATGATATTCCTTGTTCCGAGCACGCTACATGCATGACGGATTTGACAAACATTACTTACTGAGTTGTAAGCATGAGGATTACCGATCTTTCATCCACCATAAAAGGCATATTGTCACCTAGAAGCATTTACTCAGATTTCGCAGCTTTTCCTACCACTAGTTTCGGAAATGAGGCATATTTTGCGGAAAAATCCTCTTGTAGGTAGTTCTTCCCGATAGATATGTAATTTACATAGTTTAACTGATTGTGTAATTCTGTCTTCCGATCACGTTAAATACAACACTGATTCAAAAAACATTCATTACTGAGTTGTGAGCATGTGGATAACCGAACTTTCAATCACCATTCAAGGCATATAAACACCTAGAAATATTTATTTTGAGTTCGCATCTTTTTTCTAATGCCAGTATCAAACATCCGGTAGTTTCCACAGAAATATCCTTGTGGAGGAATTTATACACAATAGATATGTAATTTAAATAGTTGCCCTCACCGTGAATATCCGTGTTCTGAACACACTACATGTATGACAGATTCGTCAAACATTTATTTCTGAGTTGTGAACATGTGGATTACTGAACGTTCATCCACCATAGAAGGCATATTTACACATAGAAACACATACTCTGTTTTCGCATGTTTTTCCTAATGTCACATCCGAAAATGCGGTAGATTTCACAGAAAAATTCTCTTGGAGCGATTTATAACCAATAGACCTGTATTTTACACAGTTTCCCTCACCATGAAGTTCCGTGTTCAGAACAGGCTTTATGTATCACGGATTCGACAAACAATCATTACTGAGATCTGAGAATGTGGTTAGAGAACTTTCATCCACCATACAAGGCATTTTACACCTAGAAACATTTAGTCTGTGTGCGCAGATTTTCCCTAATGTCAGATTTGAAAATCAGGCAGTTTTCATAGAAAAATACTCTTGGAGCGAGTTCTACCCAATAGACATGTAATATAATTTCTTTCCCTCACCGTGACATTCTGTGTTCCGAAAATGCTACACGAATTACGGATTCGACAAACAATGGTTATTGAGCTGTGAGCATGTGGATTACCGAACTTTCATTCACCATAAAAGGAATCCTTACACATAGAAGTATTTACCTTGATTTTGCAGCTTATTCTTATCGCCAGGTTAGAAAATGAGAAAGATTGTGCAGAAAAATCCTCTTTGAGTGGGTTCTACACACGAGACATGTAAATTACATTGTTTCCCAGAACGTGACATCCGTGTTACCAACACAATACAAGCATCCCGGTTCCGACAAAAATTCATTACTGAGATGTGAGCATGTGTATTACAAACTTTCATTCACCATGCATGGCATATTTATTCCTAGAAATATTTACTCAGATTTCGCAGGTTTTTCATAACGCCTGTTTCAGAAATCATGAAGTTGTTGCAGTAAAATCCTCTTGGTGCGAGTTCTACCAAATAGAAATTTAATTTACACAGTTTCCCTAACCATGATATTCTGTGTTTCGAACACGCTACATGCATGACGGATTGCACAAACATTCTTTAATGAGTTGTGAGCATGTGGATTACCGATCTTTCATCCACCAAAATAGGGATATTGTCACCTAGAAGCATTTACTCAGATTTCGCAGCTTTTCATAATGCCAGTTTTTGATATGAGGGATATTTCACAGATAAATGATCTTATAGTGTGTTCTACCCGACAGATATGTAATTTCCATAGCTTACCTGACCGTGTCATTCCATCTTCCAAACACATTAATTGCATCACAGACTTGAAAAACATTCATTAATGAATTGTGAGCATGTGGATTACCGAAATCTCATTCACCATTAAAGGTATATGTGCATCTACAGAATTTACTCTGATTTTGCATTTTTTTTTTGCCAGTTATAAATGAGGCAGATGGCTCAGTAAAATACACTTTGAGCTTGATGTACACAGTAGACATCTAGTTTACATAGTCTCCTCACCATGCTAATCTGTGTTCTGAACACGTTACATGCATCACGGTTTCGAAAAAACATTCATTACTGAGTTGTGAGCACGAGGATTAATGAACATTCATCACCAAAATGGGCATATTGACACCAAAGTAATTTTACTCTAATTTCCCAGCTTTTTCCTAACACCAGTTTTGAAATTGAGGTAGATTTCTCAGAAAAATTCTCTTGGAGCGAATTCTTCCCAATTGACATTGAATTTACATAGTTTCCTCACCGTGATATTCCGCGTTCTAAACCTGTTACATGCATCAAGGATAAGACAAACATTCATTACTGAGGTGAGAACATGTGGATTACCAAACTTTCAACACCATGCACGGCGTATTTACACCAAGAAACATTTACCCTGATTTCACAGAAATTTACAATAGCCAGTTTCAGAAATGAGGCATATTTTGCAGAAAAATGCTCTTTTATCGACTTCTACCCGATAGACATGTAACTTACATAGTTTACCTGACTGTGACATTCTGTGCTCCAAACACATTACATGCATCACGGATTCGACAAACAGTTATTACTGATTTGTGAGCATGTGATTACCGAGCTTTCATTCACCATTCAAGGAATATTAACACTTGGAATTATTTACTCTGAGTTCCCAGCTATTTTCTAATGCCAGTTTTGAAAAAAAGTCAGTTTTCACAGAAATACCGTCTTACATCGAGTTCTATCCAACAGAAATGTAATTGACAGAGATTCCCTCACCATGTAATTCCATGTTCCGTATATGCTACACGCATCACGGATTAGACACATATTCACTAATGAGTTGTTCGCATGTGAATTACTGGACTTTCACCTACTATGAAAGTCATATTTACACCGAGAAGCATTTTATATTATTTCGCAGCATTTTCTTAACTGCAGTTTAGAAAATGAGGAATATTGCGCAGAATAATCCTCTTTGAGTGTGTTGTATCCAATAGAAATTTTATTTATATTGTTTCACTCACCGTGACTTTCAATTTTCTGAACACGATACATGCATCACGGATTCGACAAACATTTTTAATGAGTTGTGAGCATTTTTCATGAATTACCTAACTTTCATCCTCCATAGAAGGCACATTAACAACTAGATATATTTATTCTCAGTTTGCAGGTTATTCATAATGCTGGATTCCAAAATCAGGCAGTTTTCTCAAAAAAATCCTCTTGGAGCGAATTCTAACCAATAGACATGTAGTTTAATTTTCTTCCTCCACCGTGACATTCTGTGTTACGAACACACTACATGCAAAACGGATTCGAAAAAACATTCATGAATGGGTTGTGAGCATGTAGATTACTGAACTTTCATCCCCATACATGGCAGAGTTACACCTAGAAAATTTTTCTCTGATTTCCCAGCTTTTTCCTAACACCAATTTCGAAAATGAGGTAGATATCACAGAAAAATTCTCTTGGAGCGAGTTCTACCCATTCGGCATGTAATTTACATAGTTTCCTCAGCATGATATTCCGTGTTCCGCACACGTATCATGCATCACGGATACGACAAACATGCATTACTGAGGTGAGAACATGTGGATTAACAAACTTTCAACACCATACAGGGCATATTTACACCAAGAAACATTTACTCTGAGTTCACAGTATTTTCCTAAAGACAGTTTCGAAAATGAGGGAGATTTCACACACAAATGCTCTTGGAGCGACTTCTATCCAATAAAAATGTAACTCACATAATTTCCCTCACTGTGACATTCCGTGTTCCGAACATACTACAACCATCAAGGATTTCACAAACATTCATTACTGAGATGTGTTTATGTGTATTGAGATCTTTCATCCACCATGCAAGGCATATTTATACCTAGTAATTTTTACCAGATTTTGCAAAAATTTCCTAAAGCCAGTTTCAAAATTCATGAAGATTTCGCAGAAAAATTCTCTTGGGGAGAGTCCGTTCAAATAGTATTTTAATTTACATAATTTCCCTCACCAAGATATTCCGTGTTCAGAGCACGCTACATTCATGACGGATTTGACAAACATTACTTACTGAGTTGTAAGCATGGGAATTACCGATCTTTCATCCACCATAAAAGGCATATTGTCACCTAGAAGCATTTACTCAGATTTCGCAGCTTTTCCTAAAATCAGTTTCGGAAATGAGGCATATTTCGCGGAAAAATGCTCTTGTAGGGAGCTCTTCCCTATAGATATGTAATTTACATAGCTTAACTGATTGTGTCATTCCGTCTTCTGATCACGTTAAATACAACAGGTATAAGAAAAACATTCATTACTGAGTTGTGAGCATGTGGATAACCGAACTTTCAATCACCATTCAAGGCATATAAAAACCTAGAAATATTTATTTTGAGTTCGCATCTTTTTTCTAATACCAGTATCAAAAATCAGGCAGTTTGCACAAAAATATTCTTGTGGAGGGTGTTATACCCATTAGACATGTAATTTACATAGTGGCACTCACCGTGAATACACGTGTTCTGAACACACTACATGTATGACTGATTCGTCAAACATTTATTTCTGAGTTGTGAACATGTGGATTACTGAACTTTCATTCACCATAGAAGGCATATTTACACATAGAAACACTTACTCTTGTGTCGCAGGTTTTTCCTAATGTCACATCCGAAAATGCGGTAGATTTCACAGAAAAATTCTCTTGGAGCGATTTATAACCAATAGACATGTAATTTACACAGTTTCCCTCACCATGAAGTTCCGTGTTCAGAACAGGCTTTATGTATCACGGATTCGACAAACAATCATTACTGAGTTCTGAGAATGTGGATTAGAGAACTTTCATCCACCGTACAAGGCATTTTACACCTAGAAACATTTAGTCTGTGTGCGCAGATTTTCCCTAATATCAGATTCGAAAATCAGGCAGTTTTCATAGAAAAATACTCTTGGAGCGAGTTCTACCCAATAGACATGTAATATAATTTCTTTCCCTCACCGTGACATTCTGTGTTCCGAAAATGCTACACGCATTACGGATTCGACAAACAATGGTTACTGAGCTGTGAGCATGTGGATTACCGAACTTTCTTTCACCATAAAAGGAATCCTTACACATAGAAGTATTTACCTTGATTTTGCAGCTTATTCTTATCGCCAGGTTAGAAAATGAGAAAGATTGTGCAGAAAAATCCTCTTTGAGTGGGTTCTACACACGAGACATGTAAATTACATTGTTTCCCAGAACGTGACATCCGTGTTACCAACACAATACAAGCATCCCGGTTCCGACAAAAATTCATTACTGAGATGTGAGCATGTGTATTACAAACTTTCATTCACCATGCATGGCATATTTATTCCTAGAATTATTTACTCAGATTTCGCAGGTTTTTCATAACGCCTGTTTCAGAAATCATGAAGTTGTTGCAGTAAAATCCTCTTGGTGAGAGTTCTACCAAATAGAAATTTAATTTACACAGTTTCCCTAACCATGATATTCTGTGTTTCGAACACGCTACATGCATGACGGATTGCACAAACATTCTTTAATGAGTTGTGAGCATGTGGATTACCGATCTTTCATCCACCAAAATAGGGATATTGTCACCTAGAAGCATTTACTCAGATTTCGCAGCTTTTCATAATGCCAGTTTTTGATATGAGGGATATTTCACAGATAAATGATCTTATAGTGTGTTCTACCCGACAGATATGTAATTTCCATAGCTTACCTGACCGTGTCATTCCATCTTCCAAACACATTAATTGCATCACAGACTTGAAAAACATTCATTAATGAATTGTGAGCATGTGGATTACCGAAATCTCATTCACCATTAAAGGTATATGTGCATCTACAGAATTTACTCTGATTTTGCATTTTTTTTTTGCCAGTTATAAATGAGGCAGATGGCTCAGTAAAATACACTTTGAGCTTGATGTACACAGTAGACATCTAGTTTACATAGTCTCCTCACCATGCTAATCTGTGTTCTGAACACGTTACATGCATCACGGTTTCGAAAAAACATTCATTACTGAGTTGTGAGCACGAGGATTAATGAACATTCATCACCAAAATGGGCATATGGACACCAAAGTAATTTTACTCTAATTTCCCAGCTTTTTCCTAACACCAGTTTTGAAATTGAGGTAGATTTCTCAGAAAAATTCTCTTGGAGCGAATTCTTCCCAATTGACATTGAATTTACATAGTTTCCTCACCGTGATATTCCGCGTTCTAAACCTGTTACATGCATCAAGGATAAGACAAACATTCATTACTGAGGTGAGAACATGTGGATTACCAAACTTTCAACACCATGCACGGCGTATTTACACCAAGAAACATTTACCCTGATTTCACAGAAATTTACAATAGCCAGTTTCAGAAATGAGGCATATTTTGCAGAAAAATGCTCTTTTATCGACTTCTACCCGATAGACATGTAACTTACATAGTTTACCTGACTGTGACATTCTGTGCTCCAAACACATTACATGCATCACGGATTCGACAAACAGTTATTACTGATTTGTGAGCATGTGATTACCGAGCTTTCATTCACCATTCAAGGAATATTAACACTTGGAATTATTTACTCTGAGTTCCCAGCTATTTTCTAATGCCAGTTTTGAGAAAAAGTCAGTTTTCACAGAAATACCGTCTTACATCGAGTTCTATCCAACAGAAATGTAATTGACAGAGATTCCCTCACCGTGTAATTCCATGTTCCGTATATGCTACACGCATCACGGATTAGACACATATTCACTAATGAGTTGTTCGCATGTGAATTACTGGACTTTCACCTACTATGAAAGTCATATTTACACCGAGAAGCATTTTATATTATTTCGCAGCATTTTCTTAACTGCAGTTTAGAAAATGAGGAATATTGCGCAGAATAATCCTCTTTGAGTGTGTTGTATCCAATAGAAATTTTATTTATATTGTTTCACTCACCGTGACTTTCAATTTTCTGAACACGATACATGCATCACGGATTCGACAAACATTTTTAATGAGTTGTGAGCATTTTTCATGAATTACCTAACTTTCATCCTCCATAGAAGGCACATTAACAACTAGATATATTTATTCTCAGTTTGCAGGTTATTCATAATGCTGGATTCCAAAATCAGGCAGTTTTCTCAAAAAAATCCTCTTGGAGCGAATTCTAACCAATAGACATGTAGTTTAATTTTCTTCCTCCACCGTGACATTCTGTGTTACGAACACACTACATGCAAAACGGATTCGAAAAAACATTCATGAATGGGTTGTGAGCATGTAGATTACTGAACTTTCATCCCCATACATGGCAGAGTTACACCTAGAAAATTTTTCTCTGATTTCCCAGCTTTTTCCTAACACCAATTTCGAAAATGAGGTAGATATCACAGAAAAATTCTCTTGGAGCGAGTTCTACCCATTCGGCATGTAATTTACATAGTTTCCTCAGCATGATATTCCGTGTTCCGCACACGTATCATGCATCACGGATACGACAAACATGCATTACTGAGGTGAGAACATGTGGATTAACAAACTTTCAACACCATACAGGGCATATTTACACCAAGAAACATTTACTCTGAGTTCACAGTATTTTCCTAAAGACAGTTTCGAAAATGAGGGAGATTTCACACACAAATGCTCTTGGAGCGACTTCTATCCAATAAAAATGTAACTCACATAATTTCCCTCACTGTGACATTCCGTGTTCCGAACATACTACAACCATCAAGGATTTCACAAACATTCATTACTGAGATGTGTTTATGTGTATTGAGATCTTTCATCCACCATGCAAGGCATATTTATACCTAGTAATTTTTACCAGATTTTGCAAAAATTTCCTAAAGCCAGTTTCAAAATTCATGAAGATTTCGCAGAAAAATTCTCTTGGGGAGAGTCCGTTCAAATAGTATTTTAATTTACATAATTTCCCTCACCAAGATATTCCGTGTTCAGAGCACGCTACATTCATGACGGATTTGACAAACATTACTTACTGAGTTGTAAGCATGGGAATTACCGATCTTTCATCCACCATAAAAGGCATATTGTCACCTAGAAGCATTTACTCAGATTTCGCAGCTTTTCCTAAAATCAGTTTCGGAAATGAGGCATATTTCGCGGAAAAATGCTCTTGTAGGGAGCTCTTCCCTATAGATATGTAATTTACATAGCTTAACTGATTGTGTCATTCCGTCTTCTGATCACGTTAAATACAACAGGTATAAGAAAAACATTCATTACTGAGTTGTGAGCATGTGGATAACCGAACTTTCAATCACCATTCAAGGCATATAAAAACCTAGAAATATTTATTTTGAGTTCGCATCTTTTTTCTAATACCAGTATCAAAAATCAGGCAGTTTGCACAAAAATATTCTTGTGGAGGGTGTTATACCCATTAGACATGTAATTTACATAGTGGCACTCACCGTGAATACACGTGTTCTGAACACACTACATGTATGACTGATTCGTCAAACATTTATTTCTGAGTTGTGAACATGTGGATTACTGAACTTTCATTCACCATAGAAGGCATATTTACACATAGAAACACTTACTCTTGTGTCGCAGGTTTTTCCTAATGTCACATCCGAAAATGCGGTAGATTTCACAGAAAAATTCTCTTGGAGCGATTTATAACCAATAGACATGTAATTTACACAGTTTCCCTCACCATGAAGTTCCGTGTTCAGAACAGGCTTTATGTATCACGGATTCGACAAACAATCATTACTGAGTTCTGAGAATGTGGATTAGAGAACTTTCATCCACCGTACAAGGCATTTTACACCTAGAAACATTTAGTCTGTGTGCGCAGATTTTCCCTAATATCAGATTCGAAAATCAGGCAGTTTTCATAGAAAAATACTCTTGGAGCGAGTTCTACCCAATAGACATGTAATATAATTTCTTTCCCTCACCGTGACATTCTGTGTTCCGAAAATGCTACACGCATTACGGATTCGACAAACAATGGTTACTGAGCTGTGAGCATGTGGATTACCGAACTTTCTTTCACCATAAAAGGAATCCTTACACATAGAAGTATTTACCTTGATTTTGCAGCTTATTCTTATCGACAGGTTAGAAAATGAGAAAGATTGTGCAGAAAAATCCTCTTTGAGTGGGTTCTACACACGAGACATGTAAATTACATTGTTTCACAGAACGTGACATCCGTGTTACCAACACAATACAAGCATCCCGGTTCCGACAAAAATTCATTACTGAGATGTGAGCATGTGTATTACAAACTTTCATTCACCATGCATGGCATATTTATTCCTAGAATTATTTACTCAGATTTCGCAGGTTTTTCATAACGCCTGTTTCAGAAATCATGAAGTTGTTGCAGTAAAATCCTCTTGGTGAGAGTTCTACCAAATAGAAATTTAATTTACACAGTTTCCCTAACCATGATATTCTGTGTTTCGAACACGCTACATGCATGACGGATTGCACAAACATTCTTTAATGAGTTGTGAGCATGTGGATTACCGATCTTTCATCCACCAAAATAGGGATATTGTCACCTAGAAGCATTTACTCAGATTTCGTAGCTTTACATAATGCCAGTTTTTGATATGAGGGATATTTCACAGATAAATGGTCTTATAGCGTGTTCTACCCGACAGATATGTAATTTCCATAGCTTACCTGACCGTGTCATTCCATCTTCCAAACACATTAATTGCATCACAGACTTGAAAAACATTCATTAATGAATTGTGAGCATGTGGATTACCGAAATCTCATTCACCATTAAAGGCATATGTGCATCTACAGAATTTACTCTGATTTTGCATTTTTTTTTTGCCAGTTATAAATGAGGCAGATGGCTCAGTAAAATACACTTTGAGCTTGATGTACACAGTAGACATCTAGTTTACATAGTCTCCTCACCATGCTAATCTGTGTTCTGAACACGTTACATGCATCACGGTTTCGAAAAAACATTCATTACTGAGTTGTGAGCACGAGGATTAATGAACATTCATCACCAAAATGGGCATATTGACACCGAAGTAATTTTACTCTAATTTCCCAGCTTTTTCCTAACACCAGTTTTGAAATTGAGGTAGATTTTACAGAAATATTCTCTTGGAGAGAGTTCTTCAAAATCGACATTGAATTTACATAGTTTCCTCACCGTGATATTCCGTGTTCCGTACCTGTTACATGCATCAAAGATACGACAAACATTCATTACTGAGGTGAGAACATGTGGATTACCAAAGTTTAAACACCATACAGGGCATATTTACACCAAGAAATATTTACCCTGATTTCACCGAATTTTCCAAAAGCCAGTTTCGGAAATGAGGCATATTTTGCAGAAAAATGCTCTTTTATCGACTTCTACCCGATAGACATTTAACTTACATAGTTTACCTGACTGTGACATTCTATGTTCCGAACACATTACATGCATCACGGATTCGACAAACAGTTATTACTGATTTGTGAGCATGTGGATTACCGAGCTTTCATTCACCATTCAAGGAATATTAACACTTAGAATTATTTACCCTGAGTTCCCAGCTATTTTCTAATGCCAGTTTTGCAAACCAAGCAGTTTTCACAGACAAACCGTCTTACATCGTGTTCTATCCAACAGAAATGTAATTGACAGAGATTCCCTCACCGTGTAATTCCATGTTCCGTATATGCTACATGCATCACGGATTCGACACATATTCCCTACTGAGTTGTTAGCATGTGGATTACTGAACTTTCACCTACTATTAAAGGCATATTTACACCGAGAAGCATTTTATCAGAAAAATCCTCTTTGAGTGTGTTGTATCCAATAGAACTTTTATTTAAATTGTTTCACTCACCGTGACTTTCCATGTTCTGAACACGATACATGCATCACGGATTCGACAAACATTTTTAATGAGTTGTGAGCATTTTTCACGAATTACCGAACTTTCATCCTCCATACAAGGCATATTAACAACTAGATATATTTATTCTCAGTTTGCAGGTTATTCATAACGCTGGATTCCAAAATCAGGCAGTTTTCTCAAAAAAATCCTCTTGGAGCGAATTCTAAAAAATAGACATGTAATTTAATTTTCTTCCTCCACCGTGACATTCCGTGTTACGAACACGCTACATGAAACACGGATTCGAAAAAACATTCATGACTGAGTTGTGAGCATGTGGATTACTGAACTTTCATCCCCATAAATGGCAGAGTTACACCTAGAAAATTTTTCTCTGATTTCCCAGCTTTTTCCAAAAACCAGTTTCGAAAATGAGGTAGATATCACAGAAAAATTCTCTTGGAGCGAGTTCTACCCATTCGGCATGTAATTTACTTAGATTCCTCAGCGTGATATTCTGTGTTCCGAACACGTAACATGCATCAAGGATACGACAAACATGCATTACAGAGGTGAGGACATGTGGATTAACAAACTTTCAACACCATATAGGGCATATTTATACCAAGAAACATTTACTCTGAGTTCACAATATTTTCCTAAAGACAGTTTCGAAAATGAGGGAGATTTCACACACAAATGCTCTTGGAGCGATTTCTACCCAATAAAAGTGTAATTTAAATAATTTCCCTCACTGTGAAATTCAGTGTTCCGAACATTCTACAAGCATCAAAATTTCACAAGCATTCATTACTGAGATGTGAGTATGTGTATTGAGATCTTTCATCCACCATGCAAGGCATATTTATACCTAGAAATTTTTACCAGATTTTACAGAAATTTCCTAGAGCCAGTTTCAATATTCATGAAGATTTCGCAGAAAAATTCTCTTGGGGCGAGTCCGTTCAAATAGTATTTTAATTTACATAGTTTCCCTCACCATGATATTCCTTGTTCCGAGCACGCTACATGCATGACGGATTTGACAAACATTACTTACTGAGTTGTAAGCATGAGGATTACCGATCTTTCATCCACCATAAAAGGCATATTGTCACCTAGAAGCATTTACTCAGATTTCGCAGCTTTTCCTACCACTAGTTTCGGAAATGAGGCATATTTTGCGGAAAAATCCTCTTGTTGGTAGTTCTTCCCGATAGATATGTAATTTACATAGTTTAACTGATTGTGTAATTCTGTCTTCCGATCACGTTAAATACAACACTGATTCAAAAAACATTCATTACTGAGTTGTGAGCATGTGGATAACCGAACTTTCAATCACCATTCAAGGCATATAAACACCTAGAAATATTTATTTTGAGTTCGCATCTTTTTTCTAATGCCAGTATCAAACATCCGGTAGTTTCCACAGAAATATCCTTGTGGAGGAATTTATACACAATAGATATGTAATTTAAATAGTTGCCCTCACCGTGAATATCCGTGTTCTGAACACACTACATGTATGACAGATTCGTCAAACATTTATTTCTGAGTTGTGAACATGTGGATTACTGAACGTTCATCCACCATAGAAGGCATATTTACACATAGAAACACATACTCTGTTTTCGCATGTTTTGCCTAATGTCACATCCGAAAATGCGGTAGATTTCACAGAAAAATTCTCTTGGAGCGATTTATAACCAATAGACATGTAATTTACACAGTTTCCCTCACCATGAAGTTCCGTGTTCAGAACAGGCTTTATGTATCACGGATTCGACAAACAATCATTACTGAGATCTGAGAATGTGGTTAGAGAACTTTCATCCACCATACAAGGCATTTTACACCTAGAAACATTTAGTCTGTGTGCGCAGATTTTCCCTAATGTCAGATTCGAAAATCAGGCAGTTTTCATAGAAAAATACTCTTGGAGCGAGTTCTACCCAATAGACATGTAATATAATTTCTATCCCTCACCGTGACATTCGGTGTTCCGAAAATGCTACACGCATTACGGATTCGACAAACAATGGTTACTGAGCTGTGAGCATGTGGATTACCGAACTTTCATTCACCATAAAAGGAATCCTTACACATAGAAGTATTTACCTTGATTTTGCAGCTTATTCTTATCGGCAGGTTAGAAAATGAGAAAGATTGTGCAGAAAAATCCTCTTTGAGTGGGTTCTACACACGAGACATGTAAATTACATTGTTTCCCAGAACGTGACATCCGTGTTACCAACACAATACAAGCATCCCGGTTTCGACAAAAATTCATTACTGAGATGTGAGCATGTGTATTACAAACTTTCATTCACCATGAATGGCATATTTGTTCCTAGAAATATTTACTCAGATTTCGCAGGTTTTTCATAACGCCTGTTTCAGAAATCATGAAGTTGTTGCAGTAAAATCCTCTTGGTGCGAGTTCTACCAAATAGAAATTTAATTTACACAGTTTCCCTAACCATGATATTCTGTGTTTTGAACACGCTACATGCTTGACGGATTGCACAAACATTCTTTAATGAGTTGTGAGCATGTGGTTTACCGATCTTTCATCCACCAAAATAGGGATATTGTCACCTAGAAGCATTTACTCAGATTTTGCAGCTTTTCATAATGCCAGTTTTTGATATGAGGGATATTTCACAGATAAATGGTCTTATAGCGTGTTCTACCCGACAGATATATAATTTCCATAGCTTACCTGACCGTGTCATTCCATCTTCCAAACACATTAATTGCATCACAGACTTGAAAAACATTCATTAATGAATTGTGAGCATGTGGATTACCGAAATCTCATTCACCATTAAAGGCATATGTGCATCTACAGAATTTACTCTGATTTTGCATTTTTTTTTGCCAGTTATAAATGAGGCAGATGGCTCAGTAAAATACACTTTGAGCTTGATGTACACACTAGACATCTAGCTTACATAGTCTCCTCACCATTATATTCTGTGTTCTGAACACGTTACATGCATCAGGGTTTCGAAAAAACATTCATTACTGAGTTGTGAGCACGAGGATTAATGAACATTCATCACCAAAATGGGCATATTGACACCGAAGTTATTTTACTCTAATTTCCCAGCTTTTTCCTAACACCAGTTTTGAAATTGAGGTAGATTTTACAGAAATATTCTCTTGGAGAGAGTTCTTCAAAATCGACATTGAATTTACATAGTTTCCTCACCGTGATATTCCGTGTTCCGAACCTGTTACATGCATCAAAGATACGACAAACATTCATTACTGAGGTGAGAACATGTGGATTACCAAAGTTTAAACACCATACAGGGCATATTTACACCAAGAAATATTTACCCTGATTTCACCGAATTTTCCAAAAGCCAGTTTCGGAAATGAGGCATATTTTGCAGAAAAATGCTCTTTTATCGACTTCTACCCGATAGACATGTAACTTACATAGTTTACCTGACTGTGACATTCTATGTTCCGAACACATTACATGCATCACGGATTCGACAAACAGTTATTACTGATTTGTGAGCATGTGGATTACCGAGCTTTCATTCACCATTCAAGGAATATTAACACTTAGAATTATTTACCCTGAGTTCCCAGCTATTTTCTAATGCCAATTTTGCAAACCAAGCAGTTTTCACAGACAAACCGTCTTACATCGTGTTCTATCCAACAGAAATGTAATTGACAGAGATTCCCTCACCGTGTAATTCCATGTTCCGTATATGCTACATGCATCACGGATTCGACACATAATCCCTACTGAGTTGTTAGCATGTGGATTACTGAACTTTCACCTACTATTAAAGGCATATTTACACCGAGAAGCATTTTATCAGAAAAATCCTCTTTGAGTGTGTTGTATCCACTAGAACTTTTATTTAAATTGTTTCACTCACCGTGACTTTCCATGTTCTGAACACGATACATGCATCACGGATTCGACAAACATTTTTAATGAGTTGTGAGCATTTTTCATGAATTACCGAACTTTCATCCTCCATACAAGGCATATTAACAACTAGATATATTTATTCTCAGTTTGCAGGTTATTCATAACACTGGATTCCAAAATCAGGCAGTTTTCTCAAAAAAATCCTCTTGGAGCGAATTCTAACCAATAGACATGTAATTTAATTTTCTTCCTCCACCGTGACATTCCGTGTTACGAACACGCTACATGCAACACGGATTCGAAAACACATTCATGACTGAGTTGTGAGCATGTGGATTACTGAACTTTCATCCCCATAAATGGCAGAGTTACACCTAGAAAATTTTTCTCTGATTTCCCAGCTTTTTCCAAAAACCAGTTTCGAAAATGAGGTAGATATCACAGAAAAATTCTCTTGGAGCGAGTTCTACCCATTCGGCATGTACTTTACTTAGTTTCCTCAGCGTGATATTCTGTGTTCCGAACACGTAACATGCATCACGGATACGACAAACATGCATTACAGAGGTGAGAACATGTGGATTAACAAACTTTCAACACCATACAGGGCATATTTACACCAAGAAACATTTACTCTGAGTTCACAATATTTTCCTAAAGAAAGTTTGGAAAATGAGGGAGATTTCACACACAAATGCTCTTGGAGCGATTTCTACCCAATAAAAGTGTAATTTACATAATTTCCCTCACTGTGAAATTCAGTGTTCCGAACATTCTACAAGCATCAAGAATTTCACAAGCATTCATTACTGAGATGTGAGTATGCGTATTGAGATCTTTCATCCACAATGCAAGGCATATTTATACCTAGAAATTTTTACCAGATTTTACAGAAATTTCCTAGAGCCAGTTTCAATATTTATGAAGATTTCGCAGAAAAATTCTCTTGGGGCGAGTCCGTTCAAATAGTATTTTAATTTACATAGTTTCCCTCACCATGATATTCCTTGTTCCGAGCACGCTACATGCATGACGGATTTGACAAACATTACTTACTGAGTTGTAAGCATGAGGATTACCGATCTTTCATCCACCATAAAAGGCATATTGTCACCTAGAAGCATTTACTCAGATTTCGCAGCTTTTCCTAACACCAGTTTCGGAAATGAGGCATATTTTGCGGAAAAATCCTCTTGTAGGTAGTTCTTCCCGATAGATATGTAATTTACATAGTTTAACTGATTGTGTAATTCCGTCTTCCGATCACGTTAAATACAACAAGGATTCGAAAAACATTCCTTACTGAGTTGTGAGCATGTGGATAACCGAACTTTCAATCACCATTCAAGGCATATAAACACCTAGAAATATTTATTTTGAGTTCGCATCTTTTTTCTAATGCCAGTATCAAAAATCAGGCAGTTTCCACAGAAATATCCTTGTGGAGGAATTTATACACAATAGATATGTAATTTAAATAGTTGCCCTCACCGTGAATATCCGTGTTCTGAACACACTACATGTATGACAGATTCGTCAAGCATTTATTTCTGAGTTGTGAACATGTGGATTACTGAACGTTCATCCACCATAGAAGGCATATTTACACATAGAAACACATACTCTGTTTTCGCATGATTTTCCTAATGTCACATCCGAAAATGCGGTAGATTTCACAGAAAAATTCTCTTGGAGCGATTTATAACCAATAGACCTGTAATTTACACAGTTTCCCTCACCATGAAGTTCCGTGTTCAGAACAGGCTTTATGTATCACGGATTCGACAAACAATAATTACTGAGATCTGAGAATGTGGTTAGAGAACTTTCATCCACCATACAAGGCATTTTACACCTAGAAACATTTAGTCTGTGTGCGCAGATTTTCCCTAATGTCAGATTCGAAAATCAGGCAGTTTTCATAGAAAAATACTCTTGGAGCGAGTTCTACCCAATAGACATGTAATATAATTTCTTTCCCTCACCGTGACATTCGGTGTTCCGAAAATGCTACACGCATTACGGATTCGACAAACAATGGTTACTGAGCTGTGAGCATGTGGATTACCGAACTTTCATTCACCATAAAAGGAATCCTTACACATAGAAGTATTTACCTTGATTTTGCAGCTTATTCTTATCGCCAGGTTAGAAAATGAGAAAGATTGTGCAGAAAAATCCTCTTTGAGTGGGTTCTACACACGAGACATGTAAATTACATTGTTTCCCAGAACGTGACAACCGTGTTACCAACACAATACAAGCATCCCGGTTTCGACAAAAATTCATTACTGAGATGTGAGCATGTGTATTACAAACTTTCATTCACCATGCATGGCATATTTATTCCTAGAAATATTTACTCAGATTTCGCAGGTTTTTCATAACGCCTGTTTCAGAAATCATGAAGTTGTTGCAGTAAAATCCTCTTGGTGCGAGTTCTACCAAATAGAAATTTAATTTACACAGTTTCCCTAACC
The DNA here is from genome assembly GCF_036321535.1 of Camelus dromedarius. Taxonomy (NCBI): domain Eukaryota; kingdom Metazoa; phylum Chordata; class Mammalia; order Artiodactyla; family Camelidae; genus Camelus; species Camelus dromedarius. The sequence goes on along the minus strand of NW_026989821.1, from coordinate 544,651 downwards.
ATGATATTCTGTGTTTCGAACACGCTACATACATGAAGGATTGCACAAACATTCTTTAATGAGTTGTGAGCATGTGGATTACCGATCTTTCATCCACCAAAATAGGGATATTGTCACCTAGAAGCATTTACTCAGATTTCGCAGCTTTTCATAATGCCAGTTTTTGATATGAGGGATATTTCACAGATAAGTGCTCTTATAGCGTGTTCTACCCGACAGATATGTAATTTCCATAGCTTACCTGACCGTGTCATTCCATCTTCCAAACACATTAATTGCATCACAGACTTGAAAAACATTCATTAATGAATTGTGAGCATGTGGATTACCGAAATCTCATTCACCATTAAAGGCATATTGCATCTATAGAATTTACTCTGATTTTGCATTTTTTTTTTGCAAGTTTAAAAATGAGGCAGATGGCTCAGTAAAATACACTTTGAGCTTGATGTACACAGTAGACATCTAGTTTACATAGACTCCTCACCATTATATTCTGTGTTCTGAACACGTTACATGCATCAGGGTTTCTAAAAAACATTCATTACTGAGTTGTGAGCACGAGGATTAATGAACATTCATCACCAAAATGGGCATATTGACACCGAAGTAATTTTACTCTAATTTCCCAGCTTTTTCCTAACACCAGTTTTGAAATTGAGGTAGATTTTACAGAAATATTCTCTTGGAGAGAGTTCTTCAAAATCGACATTGAATTTACATAGTTTCCTCACCGTGATATTCCGTGTTCCGAACCTGTAACATGCATCAAAGATACGACAAACATTCATTACTGAGGTGAGAACATGTGGATTACCAAAGTTTAAACACCATACAGGGCATATTTACACCAAGAAATATTTACCCTGATTTCACCGAATTTTCCAAAAGCCAGTTTCGGAAATGAGGCATATTTTGCAGAAAAATGCTCTTTTATCGACTTCTACCCGATAGACATGTAACTTACATAGTTTACCTGACTGTGACATTCTATGTTCTGAACACATTACATGCATCATGGATTCGACAAACAGTTATTACTGATTTGTGAGCATGTGGATTACCGAGCTTTCATTCACCATTCAAGGAATATTAACACTTAGAATTATTTACCCTGAGTTCCCAGCTATTTTCTAATGCCAGTTTTGAAAACCAAGCAGTTTTCACAGACAAACCGTCTTACATCGTGTTCTATCCAACAGAAATGTAATTGACAGAGATTCCCTCACCGTGTAATTCCATGTTCCGTATATGCTACATGCATCACGGATTCGACACATATTCCCTACTGAGTTGTTAGCATGTGGATTACTGAACTTTCACCTACTATTAAAGGCATATTTACACCGAGAAGCATTTTATCAGAAAAATCCTCTTTGAGTGTGTTGTATCCACTAGAACTTTTATTTAAATTGTTTCACTCACCGTGACTTTCCATGTTCTGAACACGATACATGCATCACGGATTCGACAAACATTTTTAATGAGTTGTGAGCATTTTTCATGAATTACCGAACTTTCATCCTCCATACAAGGCATATTAACAACTAGATATATTTATTCTCAGTTTGCAAGTTATTCATAAAACTGGATTCCAAAATCAGGCAGTTTTCTCAAAAAAATCCTCTTGGAGCGAATTCTAACCAATAGACATGTAATTTAATTTTCTTCCTCCACCGTGACATTCCGTGTTACGAACACGCTACATGCAACACGGATTCGAAAAAACATTCATGACTGAGTTGTGAGCATGTGGATTACTGAACTTTCATCCCCATAAATGGCAGAGTTACACCTAGAAAATTTTTCTCTGATTTCCCAGCTTTTTCCTAAAACCAGTTTCGAAAATGAGGTAGATATCACAGAAAAATTCTCTTGGAGCGAGTTCTACCCATTCGGCATGTAATTTACTTAGTTTCCTCAGCGTGATATTCTGTGTTCCGAACACGTAACATGCATCACGGATACGACAAACATGCATTACAGAGGTGAGAACATGTGGATTAACAAACTTTCAACACCATACAGGGCATATTTACACCAAGAAACATTTACTCTGAGTTCACAATATTTTCCTAAAGACAGTTTCGAAAATGAGGGAGATTTCACACACAAATGCTCTTGGAGCGATTTCTACCCAATAAAAGTGTAATTTACATAATTTCCCTCACTGTGAAATTCAGTGTTCCGAACATTCTACAAGCATCAAGAATTTCACAAGCATTCATTACTGAGATGTGAGTATGCGTATTGAGATCTTTCATCCACCATGCAAGGCATATTTATACCTAGAAATTTTTACCAGATTTTACAGAAATTTCCTAGAGCCAGTTTCAATATTTATGAAGATTTCGCAGAAAAATTCTCTTGGGGCGAGTCCGTTCAAATAGTATTTTAATTTACATAGTTTCCCTCACCATGATATTCCTTATTCCGAGCACGCTACATGCATGACGGATTTGACAAACATTACTTACTGAGTTGTAAGCATGAGGATTACCGATCTTTCATCCACCATAAAAGGCATATTGTCACCTAGAAGCATTTACTCAGATTTCGCAGCTTTTCCTAACATCAGTTTTGGAATTGAGGCATATTTCGCAGAAAAATGCTCTTGTAGGGAGCACTTCCCTATAGATATGTAATTTACATAGCTTAACTGATTGTGTCATTCCGTCTTCCGATCACGTTAAATAGAACACGGATTGGAAAAACATTCATTACTGAGTTGTGAGCATGTGGATAACCGAACTTTCAATCACGATTCAAGGCATATAAACACCAAGAAATATCTATTTTGAGTTCGCATCTTTTTTCTAATGCCAGTATCAAAAATCAGGCAGTTTCCACAGAAATATCCTTGTGGAGGAAGTTATACACAATAGACGTGTAATTTACATAGTTGCCCTCACCGTGAATATCCGTGTTCTGAACATACTACATGCATGACGGATTCGTCAAACATTTATTTCTGAGTTGTGAACATGTGGATTAATGAACTTTCATCCACCATAGAAGGCATATTTACACATAGAAACACTTACTCTGTTTTCGCAGGTTTTTCCTAATGCCACATCCGAAAATGCGGTAGATATCTCAGAAGAATGCTCTTGGAGCGATTTATAACCAATAGACTTGTAATTTACACAGTTTCTCTTACCATGAAGTTCCGTGTTCAGAACAGGCTTTATGTATCACGGATTCGACAATCATTACTGAGATCTGAGAATGTGGATTAGAGAACTTTCATCCACCATACAAGGCATTTTACACCTAGAAACACTAAGTCTGTGTGCGCAGATTTTCCCTACAGTCAGATTCGAAAATCAGGCAGTTTTCATAGAAAAATACTCTTGGAGCGTGTTCTACCCAATAGACATGTAATATAATTTCTTTCCCTCACCGTGACATTCGGTGTTCCGAAAATGCTACACGCATTACGGATTCGACAAACAATGTTTACTGAGCTGTGAGCATGTTGATTACCGAACTTTCATTCACCATAAAAGGAATCCTTACACATAGAAGTATTTACCTTGATTTTGCAGCTTATTCTTATCGCCAGGTTAGAAAATTAGAAAGATTGTGCTGAAAAATTCTCTTTGAGTGTGTTCTACACACGAGACCTGTAAATTACATTGTTTTCCAGAACGTGACATCCGTGTTCCCAACACAATACAAGCATCCCGGATTCGACAAAAATTCATTACTGAGATGTGAGCATGTGTATTACAAACTTTCATTCACCAGGAATGGCATATTTATTCCTAGAAATATTTTCTCATTTTTCGCTGGTTTTTCATAATGCCTGTTTCAGAAATCATGAAGTTTTTGCAGTAAAATCCTCTTGGTGCGAGTTCTACCAAATAGAAATTTAATTTACACAGTTTCCCTAACCATGATATTCTGTGTTTCGAACACGCTACATACATGAAGGATTTCACAAACATTCTTTAATGAGTTGTGAGCATGTGGAGTACCGAACTTTCATCCACCATAAAAGCCATATTGTCACCTAGAAGCATTTACTCAGATTTTGCAGATTTTCCTAACGCCAGTTTTGGATATGAGGAATATTTCACAGATAAATTGCCTTATAGCGAGTTCTACCCGACAGATATGTAATTTCCATAGCTTAGCTGACCGTGTCATTCCATCTTCCAAACACATTAATTGCATCACAGACTTGAAAAACATTCATTACTGAGTTGTGAGCATGTGGATTACCGAAATCTCATTCACCATTAAAGGCATATGTGCACCTACAGAATTTACTATGATTTTGCAGCTTTTTCTAATGCCAGTTTAAAAATGAGGCAGATGGCTCCGTAAAATACACTTTGAGATTGATATACCCACTAGACATCTAGTTAACATAGTCTCTTCACCATGATATACTGTGTTCCGAACACGTTACATGCATCAGGGTTTCGAAAAAACATTCATTACTGAGTTGTGAGCACGAGGATTAATGAGCATTCACCACCAAAATGGACATATGGACACCGAAGAAATTTTACTCTTATTTCCCAGATATTTCCTAACACAATTATTGAAATTGAGGTAGATTTCACAGAAAAATTCTCTTGGAGCGGGTTCTTCCCAATCGACATTGAATTTACATAGTTTCCTCACCATGATATTCCACGTTCTGAACATGTTACATGCATCTAGGATACGACAAACATTCATTACTGAGGTGAGAACATGTGGATTACCAAACTTTCAACACCATGCAGGGCATATTTACACCAAGAAACATTTACCCTGATTTCACAGACTTTTCCAATAGCCAGTTTCGGAAATGAGGCATATTTTGCAGAAAAATGCTCTTTTATCGACTTCTACCCGATAGACATGTAATTTACGTAGTTAACCTGACCGTGACATTCTGTGCTCCGAAAACATGACATGCATCACGGATTCGACAAACAGTTATTACTGATTTGTGAGCATGGGCATTACCCAGCTTTCATTCACCATTCAAGGAATATTAACACTTGGAATTATTTACTCTGAGTTCCCAGCTATTTTCTAATGCCAGTTTTGAAAAACAGGCAGTTTTCACAGAAAAACCGTCTTACATCGAGTTCTATCCAACAGAAATGTAATTGACAGAGATTCCCTCACCGTGTAATTCCATGTTCCTTATATGCTACATGCATCACGGATTCGACACATATTCACTACTGAGTTGTTAACATGTGGATTACTGAACTTTCACCTACTATGTATGGTATATTTACACCGAGAAGCATTTTATATTATTTCGCGGCATTTTATTAAATCCAGTTTAGAAAATGTGGCATATTGCGCAGAAAAATCCTCTTTGAGTGTGTTGTATCCACTAGAACTTTTATTTAAATTGTTTCACTCACCGTGACTTTCCATGTTCCGAGCACGATACATGAATCACGGATTCGACAAATATTTTTAATGAGTTGTGAGCATTTTTCATGAATTACCGAACTTTCGTACTCCATACAAGGCATATTAACAACTAGATATATTTATTCTCAGTTTGCAGGTTATTCATAATGCTGGATTCCAAAATCAGGCAGTTTTCTCAAAACAATCCTCTTGGAGCAAATTCTAACCAATAGACATGTAATTAACTTTTCTTCCTCCACCGTGACATTCTGTGTTACGAACACACTACATGCAACACGATTCGAAAAAACATTCATGACTGAGTTGTGAGCATGTGGATTACTGAACTTTCATCCCCATACATGGCAGAGTTACACCTAGAAAATTTTCTCTGATTTCTCAGCTTTTTCCTAACACCAGTTTCGAAAATTAGCTAGATATCACAGATAAATTCTCTTGGAGCGAGTACTTCCCATTCAGCATGTAATATAAATAATTTCCTCAGCGTGATATTCCGTGTTCTGAACATGTAACATGCATCAAGGATACGACAAACATGCATTACACAGGTGAGAACATGTGGATTAACAAACTTTCAACACCATACAGGGCATATTTACACCAAGAAACATTTACACTGTGTTCACAGTATTTTCCTAAAGACAGTTTCGAAAATGAGGGAGATTTCACACACAAATGCTCTTGGAGCAACTTCTACCCAATAGAAATGTAATTTACATAATTTCCCTCACCGTGACATTAAGTGTTCCGAACATTCTACAAGCATCAAGGATTTCACAAGCATTCATTACTGAGATGTGACTATGTGTATTGAGATCTTTCATCCACCATGCAAGGCATATTTATACCTAGAAATTTTTACCAGATTTCGCAGAAATTTCCTAACGCCAATTTCAAAATTCATGAAGATTGCGCAGATATATTCTCTTGGAGCGAGTCCATTCAAATAGTATTTTAATTTACATAGTTTCCCTCACCATGATATTCCGTGTTCCGAGCACGCTACATGCATGACAGATTTGACAAACATTACTTACTGAGTTGTAAGCATGAGGATTACCGATCTTTCATCCACCATAAAAGCATATTGTCACCTAGAAACATTTACTCAGATTTCGCAGCTTTTCCTAACATCAGTTTTGGAATTGAGGCATATTTCGCAGAAAAATGCTCTTGTAGGGAGCTCTTCCCTATAGATATGTAATTTACATAGCATAAGTTATTGTGTCATTCCGTCTTCCGATCACGTTAAATAGAACACGGATTCGAAAAACATTCATTACTGAGTTGTGAGCATGTGGATAACCGAACTTTCAATCACGATTCAAGGCATATAAACACCTAGAAATATCTATTTTGAGTTCGCATCTTTTTTCTAATGCCAGTATAAAAAATCAGGCAGTTTCCACAGAAATATCCTTGTGGAGGAAGTTATACACAATAGACGTGTAATTTACATAGTTGCCCTCACCGTGAATATCCGTGTTCTGAACATACTACATGCATGACGGATTCGTCAAACATTTATTTCTGAGTTGTGAACATGTGGATTAATGAACTTTCATCCACCATAGAAGGCATATTTACACATAGAAACACATACTCTGTTTTCGCAGGTTTTTCCTAATGCCACATCCGAAAATGCGGTAGATATCTCAGAAGAATGCTCTTGGAGCGATTTACAACCAATAGACATTTAATTTACACAGTTTCTCTCACCATGAAGTTCCGTGTTCAGAACAGGCTTTATGTATCACGGATTCGACAAACAATCATTACTGAGATATGAGAATGTGGATTAGAGAACTTTCATCCACCATACAAGGCATTTTACACCTAGAAACACTTAGTCTGTGTGCGCAGATTTTCCCTAATGTCAGATTCGAAAATCAGGCAGTTTTCATAGAAAAATACTCTTGGAGCGTGTTCTACCCAATAGACATGTAATATAATTTCTTTCCCTCACCGTGACATTCGGTGTTCCGAAAATGCTACACGCATTACGGATTCGACAAACAATGGTTACTGAGCTGTGAGCATGTGGATTACCGAAATTTCATTCACCACAAAAGGAATCCTTACACATAGAATTATTTACCTTGATTTTGCAGGTTATTCTTATCGCCAGGTTAGAAAATTAGAAAGATTGTGCTGTAAAATTTTCTTTGAGTGTGTTCTACACACGAGACCTGTAAATTACACTGTTTTCCAAAACGTTACATCCGTGTTCCCAACACAATACAAGTATCCCGGATTCGACAAAAATTCATTACTTAGATGTGAGCATGTGTATTACAAACTTTCATTCACCATGAATGGCATATTTGTTCCTAGAATTATTTTCTCATTTTTCGCAGGTTTTTCATAACGCCTGTTTCAGAAATCATGAAGTTTTTGCAGTAAAATCCTCTTGGTGCGAGTTCTACCAAATAGAAATTTAATTTACACAGTTTCCCTAACCATGATATTCTGTGATTCGAACACGCTACATACATGACGGTTTGCACAAACATTCTTTAATGAGTTGTGAGCATGTGGAGTACCGAACTTTCATCCAACATAAAAGCCATATTGTCACCTAGAAGCATTTACTCAGATTTTGCAGATTTTCCTGACGCCAGTTTTGGATATGAGGAATATTTCACAGATAAATTGCCTTATAGCGAGTTCTACCCGACAGATATGTAATTTCCATAGCTTAGCTGACCGTGTCTTTCCATCTTCCAAACACATTAATTGCATCACAGACTTGAAAAACATTCATTACTGAGTTGTGAGCATGAGGATTACCGAAATCTCATTCACCATTAAAGGCATATGTGCACCTACAGAATTTACTATGATTTTGCAGCTTTTTCTAATGCCAGTTTAAAAATGAGGCAGATGGCTCCGTAAAATACACTTTGAGATTGATATACCCACTAGACATCTAGTTAACATAGTCTCTTCACCATGATATACTGTGTTCCGAACACGTTACATGCATCACGGTTTCGAAAATCATTGATTACTGAGTTGTGAGCACGAGGATTAATGAACATTCATCACCAATATGGGCATATTGACACCAAAGGAATTTTACTCTAATTTCCCAGCTTTTTCCTAACACCAGTTTTGAAATTGAGGTAGATTTTACAGAAAAATTCTCTTGGAGCGAGTTCTTCAAAATCGACTTTGAATTTACATAGTTTCCTCACTGTGATATTCCGTGTTCCGAACCTGTTACATGCATCAAAGATACGACAAACATTCATTACTGAGGTGAGAACATGTGGATTACTAAAGTTTAAACACCATACAGGGCATATTTACACCAAGAAACTTTAACCCTGATTTCACCGAATTTTCCAAAAGCCAGTTTCGGAAATGAGGCATGTTTTACAGAAAAATGCTCTTTTATCGACTTCTACCCGATAGATATGTAACTTACATAGTTTACCTGACTGTGACATTCTGTGTTCCGAACACATTTCATGCATCACGGATTCGACAAACAGTTATTACTGATTTGTGAGCATGTGGATTACCGAGCTTTCATTCACCATTCAAGGAATATTAACACTTAGAATTATTTACTCTGAGTTCCCAGCTATTTTCTAATGCAGTTTTGAAAACCAAGCAGTTTTCACAGAAAAACAGTCTTACATCGAGTTCTATACAACAGAAATGTAATTGACAGAGATTCCCTCACCGTGTCATTCCATGTTCCGTATATGCTACATGCATCACGGATTCGACACATATTCCCTACTGAGTTGTTAGCATGCAGATTACTGAACATTCACCTACTATTAAAGGCATATTTACACCGAGAAGCATTTTATCAGAAAAATCCTCTTTGAGTGTGTTGTATCCACTAGAACTTTTATTTAAATTGTTTCACTCACCGTGACTTTCCATGTTCTGAAAACGATACATGCATCACGGATTCGACAAACATTTTTAATGAGTTGTGAGCATTTTTCATGAATTACCGAACTTTCATCCTCCATACAAGGCATATTAACATCTAGATATATTTATTCTCAGTTTTCAGGTTATTCATAATGCTGGATTCCAAAATCAGGCAGTTTTCTCAAAAAAATCCTCTTGGAGCGAATTCTAACCAATAGACATGTAGGTTAATTTTCTTCCTCCACCGTGACATTCTGTGTTACGAACACACTACATGCAACACGGATTCGAAAAAACATTCATGACTGAGTTGTGAGCATGTGGATTACTGAACTTTCATCCCCATACATGGCGGAGTTACACCTAGAAAATTTTTCTCTGATTTCCCAGCTTTTTCCTAACACCATTTTCGAAAATGAGGTAGATATCACAGAAAAATTCTCTTGGAGCGAGTTCTACCCATTCGGCATGTAACTTACATAGTTTCCTCAGCGTGATATTCTGTGTTCTGGACACGTATCATGCATCACGGATATGACAAACATGCATTACAGAGGTGAGAACATGTGGATTAACAAACTTTCAACACCATACAGGGCATATTTACACCAAGAAACATTTACTCTGAGTTCACATAATTTTCCTAAAGACAGTTTCGAAAATGAGGGAGATTTCACACACAAATGCTCTTGGAGCGACTTCTACCCAATAAAAATGTAATTTACATAATTTCCCTCACTGTGACATTCCGTGTTCCGAAAATTCTACAACCAACAGGGATTTCACAAGCATTCATTACTGAGATGTGAGTATGTGTATTGAGATCTTTCATCCACCATGCAAGGCATATTTATACCTAGAAATTTTTACCAGATTTTGCAGAAATTTCCTAAAGCCAGTTTCAAAATTCATGAAGATTTCCCAGAAAAATTCTCTTGGGGAGAGTCCGTTCAAATAGTATTTTAATTTACATAGTTTCCCTCACCATGATATTCCGTGTTCCGAGCACGCTACATGCATGACGAATTTGACAAACATTACTTACTGAGTTGTAAGCATGAGGATTACCGATCTTTCATCCACCATAAAAGGCATATTGTCACCTAGAAGCATTTACTCAGATTTCGCAGCTTTTCCTAACATCAGTTTCGGAAATGAGGCATATTTCGTGGAAAAATGCTCTTGTAGGGAGCACTTCCCTATAGATATGTAATTTACATAGCTTAACTGATTGTGTCATTCCGTCTTCCGATCACGTTATATAGAACACGGATTCGAAAAACATTCATTACTGAGTTGTGAGCATGTGGATAACCGAACTTCCAATCACCATTCAAGGCCTATAAACACCTAGAAATATTTATTTTGAGTTCGCATCTTTTTTCTAATGCCAGTATGAAAAATCAGGCAGTTTCCACAAAAATATACTTGTGGAGGATGTTATACACATTAGACATGTAATTTACATAGTGGCACTCACCGTGAATATCCGTGTTCTGAACACACTACATGTATGACGGATTCGTCAAACATTTATTTCTGAGATGTGAACATGTGGATTACTGAAATTTCATTGACCATAGAAGGCATATTTACACATAGAATCACTTAATTTTGTGTCGCATGTTTTTCCTAATACCACATCCGATAATGAGGTAGATTTCACAGAAAAATCCTCTTGGAGCGATTTATAACCAATAGACATGTAATTTACACAGTTTCTCTCACCATGAATTTCCGTGTTCAGAACAGGCTTTATGTATCACGGATTCGACAAACAATCATTACTGAGTTCTGAGAATGTGGATTAGAGAACTTTCATCCACCATACAAGGCATTTTACACCTAGAAACATTTAGTCTGTGTGCGCAGATTTTCCCTAATGTCAGATTCGAAAATCAGGCAGTTGTCATAGAAAAATTCTCTTGTAGCGAGTTCTACCCAATAGACATGTAATAAAATTTCTTTCCCTCACCGTGACATTCGGTGTTCCGAAAATGCTACACGCATTACGGATTCGACAAACAATGGTTACTGAGCTGTGAGCATGTGGATTACCGAACTTTCATTCACCATAAAAGGAATCCTTACACATAGAAGTATTTACTTTGATTTTGCAGCATATTCTTATCGCCAGGTTAGAAAATGAGAAAGATTGTGCAGAAAAATCCTCTTTGAGTGGGTTCTACACACGAGACCTGTAAATTACATTGTTTTCCAGAACGTGACATCCGTGTTCCCAACACAATACAAGCATCCCGGTTCCGACAAAAATTCATTACTGAGATGTGAGCATGTGTATTACAAACTTTCATTCACCATGCATGGCATATTTATTCCTAGAAATATTTACTCAGATTTCGCAGGTTTTTCATAACGCCTGTTTCAGAAATCATGAAGTTTTTGCAGTAAAATCCTCTTGGTGCGAGTTCTACCAAATAGAAATTTAATTTACACAGTTTCCCTAACCATGATATTCTGTTTTTCGAACACGCTACATACTTGAAGGATTGCACAAACATTCTTTAAAGAGTTGTGAGCATGTGGAGTACTGAACTTTCATCCACCATAAAAGCCATATTGTCACCTAGAAGCATTTACTCAGATTTTGCAGATTTTCCTAACGCCAATTTTGGATATGAGGAATATTTCACAGATAAATTGCCTTATAGCAAGTTCTACCCGACAGATATGTAATTTCCATAGCTTAGCTGACCGTGTCATTCCATCTTCCAAACACATTAATTGCATCACAGACTTAAAAAACATTCATTACTGATTTGTGAGCATGTGGATTACCGAAATCTCATTCACCATTAAAGGCATATGTGCACCTACAGAATTTAATCTGATTTTGCAGATTTTTCTAATGCCAGTTTAAAAATGAGGCAGATGGCTCCGTAAAATACACTTTGAGATTGATATACCCACTAGACATCTAGTTAACATAGTCTCTTCACCATGATATACTGTTTTCCAAACACATTACATGCATCAGGGTTTCGAAAAAACATTCATTACTGAGTTGTGAGCACGAGGATTAATGAGCATTCACCACCAAAATGGGCATATGGACACCGAAGAAATTTTACTCTTATTTCCCAGATTTTTCCTAACAACAGTTTTGAAATTGAGGTAGATTTCACAGAAAAATTCTCTTGGAGCTTGTTCTTCCCAATCGACATTGAATTTACATTGTTTCCTCACCGTGATATTCCGTGTTCTGAACACGTAACATGCATCAAGGATACGACAAACATGCATTACACAGGTGAGAACATGTGGATTAACAAACTTTCAACACCATACAGGGCATATTTACACCAAGAAACATTTACACTGTGTTCACAGTATTTTCCTAAAGACAGTTTCGAAAATGAGGGAGATTTCACACACAAATGCTCTTGGAGCAACTTCTACCCAATAGAAATGTAATTTACATAATTTCCCTCACCGTGACATTAAGTGTTCCGAACATTCTACAAGCATCAAGGATTTCACAAGCATTCATTACTGAGATGTGACTATGTGTATTGAGATCTTTCATCCACCATGCAAGGCATATATATACCTAGAAATTTTTACCAGATTTCGCAGAAATTTCCTAACGCCAATTTCAAAATTCATGAAGATTGCGCAGATATATTCTCTTGGGGAGAGTCCGTTCAAATAGTATTTTAATTTACATAGTTTCCCTCACCATGATATTCCGTGTTCCAAGCACGCTACATGCATGACGGATTTGACAAACATTACTTACTGAGTTGTAAGCATGAGGATTACCGATCTTTCATCCACCATAAAAGGCATATTGTCACCTAGAAGCATTTACTCAGATTTCGCAGCTTTTCCTAACATCAGTTTCGGAATTGAGGCATATTTCGCAGAAAAATGCTCTTGTAGGGAGCACTTCCCTATAGATATGTAATTTACATAGCTTAAGTAATTGTGTCATTCCGTCTTCCGATCACGTTAAATAGAACACGGATTCGAAAAACATTCATTACTGAGTTGTGAGCATGTGGATAACCGAACTTTCAATCACGATTCAAGGCATATAAACACCTAGAAATATCTATTTTGAGTTCGCATCTTTTTTCTAATGCCAGTATCAAAAATCAAGCAGTTTCCACAGAAATATCCTTGTGGAGGAAGTTATACACAATAGACGTGTAATTTACATAGTTGCCCTCACCGTGAATATCCGTGTTCTGAACATACTACATGCATGACGGATTCGTCAAACATTTATTTCTGAGTTGTGAACATGTGGATTAATGAACTTTCATCCACCATAGAAGGCATATTTACACATAGAAACACTTACTCTGTTTTCGCAGGTTTTTCCTAATGCCACATCCGAAAATGCGGTAGATATCTCAGAAGAATGCTCTTGGAGCGATTTATAACCAATAGACATGTAATTTACACAGTTTCTCTTACCATGAAGTTCCGTGTTCAGAACAGGCTTTATGTATCACGGATTCGACAAACAATCATTACTGAGATCTGAGAATGTGGATTAGAGAACTTTCATCCACCATACAAGGCATTTTACACCTAGAAACATTTAGTCTGTGTGCGCAGATTTTCCCTAATGTCAGATTCGAAAATCAGGCAGTTTTCATAGAAAAATACTCTTGGAGCGAGTTCTACCCAATAGATATGTAATATAATTTCTTTCCCTCACCGTGACATTCGGTGTTCCGAAAATGCTACACGCATTACGGATTCGACAAACAATATTTACTGAGATGTGAGCATGTGGATTACCGAACTTTCATTCACCATAAAAGGAATCCTTACACATAGAAGTATTTACCTTAATTTTGCAGCTTATTCTTATCGCCAGGTTAGAAAATGAGAAAGATTGTGCTGAAAAATTCTCTTTGAGTGTGTTCTACACACGAGACCTGTAAATTACATTGTTTTCCAGAACGTGACATCCGTGTTCCCAACACAATACAAGCATCCCGGATTCGACAAAAATTCATTACTGAGATGTGAGCATGTGTATTACAAACTTTAATTCACCAGGAATGGCATATTTATTCCTAGAAATATTTTCTCATATTTCGCTGGTTTTTCTTAACGCCTGTTTTAGAAATCATGAAATTTTTGCAATAAAATCCTCTTGGTGCGAGTTCTACCAAATAGAAATTTAATTTACACAGTTTCCCTAACCATGATATTCTGTGTTTCGAATACGCTACATACATGAAGTATTGCACAAACATTCTTTAATGAGTTGTGAGCATGTGGAGTACCGAACTTTCATCCACCATAAAAGCCATATTGTCACCTAGAATCATTCACTCAGATTTTGCAGATTTTCCGAACGCCAGTTTTGGATATGAGGAATATTTCACAGATAAATTGCCTTATAGCGAGTTTTACCCGACAGATATGTAATTTCCATAGCTTAGCTGACCGTGTCATTCCATCTTCCAAACACATTAATTGCATCACAGAATTGAAAAAAATTCATTATTGAGTTGTGAGCATGTGGATTACCGAAATCTCATTCACCATTAAAGGCATATGTGCACCTACAGAATTTACTATGATTTTGCAGCTTTTTCTAATGCCAGTTTAAAAATGAGGCAGATGGCTCCGTAAAATACACTTTGAGATTGATATACCCACTAGACATCTAGTTAACATAGTCTCTTCACCATGATATACTCTGTTCCGAACACGTTACATGCATCAGGGTTTCGAAAAAACATTCATTACTGAGTTGTGAGCACGAGGATTAATGAGCATTCACCACCAAAATGGGCATATGGACACCGAAGAAATTTTACTCTTATTTCCCAGATTTTTCCTAACACCAGTTTTGAAATTGAGGTAGATTTCACAGAAAAATTCTCTTGGAGCGGGTTCTTCCCAATCGACATTGAATTTACATAGTTTCCTCACCGTGATATTCCGCGTTCTGAACCTGTTACATGCATCTAGGATACGACAAACATTCATTACTGAGGTGAGAACATGTGGATTACCAAACTTTCAACACCATGCAGGGCATATTTACACCAAGAAACATTTACCCTGATTTCACAGACTTATCCAATAGCCAGTTTCGGAAATGAGGCATATTTTGCAGAAAAATGCTCTTTTATCGAGTTCTACCCGATAGACATGTAATTTACAAAGTTTACCTAACCGTGACATTCTGTGTTCCGAACACATTACATGCATCACGGATTCGACAAACAGTTATTACTGATTTGTGAGCATGGGCATTACCCAGCTTTCATTCACCATTCAAGGAATATTAACACTTGGAATTATTTACTCTGAGTTCCCAGCTATTTTCTAATGCCAGTTTTGAAAAACAGGCAGTTTTCACAGAAAAACCGTCTTACATCGAGTTCTATCCAACAGAAATGTAATTGACAGAGATTCCCTCACCGTGTAATTCCATGTTCCTTATATGCTACATGCAACACGGTTTCGACACATATTCACTACTGAGTTGTTAACATGTGGATTACTGAACTTTCACCTACTATGAAAGGTATATTTACACCGAGAAGCATTTTATATTATTTCACAGCATTTTCTTAAATCCAGTTTAGAAAATGTGGCATATTGCGCAGAAAAATACTCTTTGAGTGTGTTGTATCCACTAGAACTTTTATTTAAATTGTTTCACTCACCGTGACTTTCCATGTTCTGAAAACGATACATGCATCACGGATTCGACAAACATTTTTAATGAGTTGTGAGCATTTTTCATGAATTACCGAACTTTCATCCTCCATACAAGGCATATTAACAACTAGATATATTTATTCTCAGTTTGCAGGTTATTCATAATGCTGGATTCCAAAATCAGGCAGTTTTCTCAAAACAATCCTCTTGGAGCGAATTCTAACCAATAGACATGTAGGTTAATTTTCTTCCTCCACAGTGACATTCTGTGTTACGAACACACTACATGCAACACGGATTCGAAAAAACATTCATGACTGAGTTGTGAGCATGTGGATTACTGAACTTTCATCCCCATACATGGCAGAGTTACACCTAGAAAATTTTTCTCTGATTTCCCAGCTTTTTCCTAACACCAGTTTCGAAAATGAGGTAGATATCACAGAAAAATTCTCTTGGAGCGAGTTCTACCCATTCGGCATGTAATTTACATAGTTTCCTCAGCGTGATATTCCGTGTTCTGGACACGTATCATGCATCACGGATATGACAAACATGCATTACAGAGGTGAGAACATGTGGATTAACAAACTTTCAACACCATACAGGGCATATTTACACCAAGAAACATTTACTCTGAGTTCACATTATTTTCCTAAAGACAGTTTCGAAAATGAGGGAGATTTCACACACAAATGCTCTTGGAGCGACTTCTACCCAATAAAATGTAATTTACATAATTTCCCTCACTGTGACATTCCGTGTTCCGAAAATTCTACAACCAACAGGGATTTCACAAGCATTCATTACTGAGATGTGAGTATGTGTATTGAGATCTTTCATCCACCATGCAAGGCATATTTATACCTAGAAATTTTTACCAGATTTTGCAGAAATTTCCTAAAGCCAGTTTCAAAATTCATGAAGATTTCCCAGAAAAATTCTCTTGGGGAGAGTCCGTTCAAATAGTATTTTAATTTACATAGTTTCCCTCACCATGATATTCCGTGTTCCGAGCACGCTACATGCATGACGAATTTGGCAAACATTACTTACTGAGTTGTAAGCATGAGGATTACCGATCTTTCATCCACCATAAAAGGCATATTGTCACCTAGAAGCATTTACTCAGATTTCGCAGCTTTTCCTAACATCAGTTTCGGAAATGAGGCATATTTCGTGGATAAATGCTCTTCTTGGGAGCTCTTCCCTATAGATATGTAATTTACATAGCTTAACTGATTGTGTCATTCCGTCTTCCGATCACGTTAAATAGAACACGGATTCGAAAAACATTCATTACTGAGTTGTGAGCATGTGGATAACCGAACTTCCAATCACCATTCAAGGCCTATAAACACCTAGAAATATTTATTTTGAGTTCGCATCTTTTTTCTAATGCCAGTATGAAAAATCAGGCAGTTTCCACAAAAATATACTTGTGGAGGTTGTTATACACATTAGACATGTAATTTACATAGTGGCACTCACCGTGAATATCCGTGTTCTGAACACACTACATGTATGACGGATTCGTCAAACATTTATTTCTGAGATGTGAACATGTGGATTACTGAACTTTCATTGACCATAGAAGGCATATTTACACATAGAATCACTTAAACTTGTGTCACATGTTTTTCCTAATGCCACATCGGATAATGAGGTAGATTTCACAGAAAAATCCTCTTGGAGCGATTTATAACCAATAGACATGTAATTTACACAGTTTCCCTCACCATGAAGTTCCGTGTTCAGAACAGGCTTTATGTATCACGGATTCGACAAACAATCATTACTGAGTTCTGAGAATGTGGATTAGAGAACTTTCATCCACCATACAAGGCATTTTACACCTAGAAACATTTAGTCTGTGTGCGCAGATTTTCCCTAATGTCAGATTCGAAAATCAGGCAGTTGTCATAGAAAAATTCTCTTGTAGCGAGTTCTACCCAATAGACATGTAATAAAATTTCTTTCCCTCACCGTGACATTCGGTGTTCCGAAAATGCTACAAGCATTACGGATTCAACAAACAATGGTTACTGAGCTGTGAGCATGTGGATTACAGAACTTTCATTCACCATAAAAGGAATCCTTACACATAGAAGTATTTACTTTGATTTTGCAGCTTATTCTTATCACCAGGTTAGAAAATGAGAAAGATTGTGCAGAAAAATCCTCTTTGAGTGGGTTCTACACACGAGACCTGTAAATTACATTGTTTTCCAGAACGTGACATCCGTAATCCCAACACAATACAAGCATCCAGGTTCCGACAAAAATTCATTACTGAGATGTGAGCATGTGTATAACAAACTTTCATTCACCATGCATGGCATATTTATTCCTAGAAATATTTACTCAGATTTCGCAGGTTTTTCATAACACCTGTTTCAGAAATCATGAAGTTGTTGCAGTAAAATCCTCTTGGTGCGAGTTCTACCAAATAGAAATTTAATTTACACAGTTTCCCTAACCATGATATTCTGTGTTTCGAACACGCTACATGCATGACGGATTGCACAAACATTCTTTAATGAGTTGTGAGCATGTGGAGTACCGATCTTTCATCCACCATAAAAGGCATATTATCACCTAGAAGCATTTACTCAGATTTCGCAGCTTTTCATAATGCCAGTTTTTGATATGAGGGATATTTCACAGATAAATGGTCTTATAGCGTGTTCTACCCGACAGATTTGTAATTTCCATAGCTTATCTGACCGTGTCATTCCATCTTCCAAACACAGTAATTGCATCACAGACTTGAAAAACATTCATTACTGAGTTGTGAGCATGTGGATTACCGAAATCTCATTCACCAATAAGGCATATGTGCACATACAGAATTTACTATGATTTTGCAGCTTTTTCTAATGCCAGTTTAAAAATGAGGCAGATGGCTCAGTAAAATACACTTTTAGCTTGATGTACACACTAGACATCTAGTTTACATAGACTCCACACCATGCTAATCTGTGTTCTGAACACGTTACATGCATCACGATTTCAAAAAAACATTCATTACTGAGTTGTGAGCACGAGGATTAATGAACATTCATCACCAAATTGGGCATATTGACACCAAAGGAATTTTACTCTAATTTCCCAGCTTTTTCCTAACACCAGTTTTGAAATTGAGGTAGATTTTACAGAAAAATTCTCTTGGAGCGAGTTCTTCAAAATCGACATTGAATTTACATAGTTTCCTCACTGTGATATTCCGTGTTCCGAACCTGTTACATGCATCAAAGATACGACAAACATTCATTACTGAGGTGAGAACATGTGGATTACCAAAGTTTAAACACCATACAGGGCATATTTACACCAAGAAACATTTACCCTGATTTCACCGAATTTTCCAAAAGTCACTTTCGGAAATGAGGCATGTTTTACAGAAAAATGCTCTTTTATCGACTTCTACCCGATAGATATGTAACTTACATAGTTTACCTGACTGTGACATTCTGTGTTCCGAACACATTTCATGCATCACGGATTCGACAAACAGTTATTACTGATTTGTGAGCATGTGGATTACCGAGCTTTCATTCACCATTCAAGGAATATTAACACTTAGAATTATTTACTCTGAGTTCCCAGCTATTTTCTAATGCAGTTTTGAAAACCAAGCAGTTTTCACAGAAAAACAGTCTTACATCGAGTTCTATACAACAGAAATGTAATTGACAGAGATTCCCTCACCGTGTAATTCCATGTTCCGTATATGCTACATGCATCACGGATTCGACACATATTCCCTACTGAGTTGTTAGCATGTGGATTACTGAACTTTCACCTACTATTAAAGGCATATTTACACCGAGAAGCATTTTATCAGAAAAATCCTCTTTGAGTGTGTTGTATCCACTAGAACTTTTATTTAAATTGTTTCACTCACCGTGACTTTCCATGTTCTGAACACGATACATGCATCACGGATTCGACAAACATTTTTAATGAGTTGTGAGCATTTTTCATGAATTACCGAACTTTCATCCTCCATACAAGGCATATTAACAACTAGATATATTTATTCTCAGTTTGCAGGTTATCCATAACTCTGGATTCCAAAATCAGGCAGTTTTCTCAAAAAAATCCTCTTGGAGCGAATTCTTACCAATAGACTTGTAGTTTAATTTTCTTCCTCCACCGTGACATTCTGTGTTACGAACACACTACATGCAACACGGATTCGAAAAAACATTCATGACTGAGTTGTGAGCATGTGGATTACTGAACTTTCATCCCCATACATGGCAGAGTTACACCTAGAAAATTTTTCTCTGATTTCCCAGGTTTTTCCTAACACCAGTTTCGAAAATGAGGTAGATATCACAGAAAAATTCTCTTGGAGCGAGTTCTACCCATTCGGCATGTAATTTACATAGTGTCCTCAGCGTGAGATTCCGTGTTCCGAACACGTATCCTGTATCACGGATAGGACAAACATGCATTACCGAGGTGAGAACATGTGGATTAACAAACTTTCAACAGCATACAGGGCATATTTACACCAAGAAACATTTACTATGAGTTCACATTATTTTCCTAAAGACAGTTTCGTGAATGAGGGAGATTTCACACACAAATGCTCTTGGAGCGACTTCTACCCAATAAAAATGTAATTTACATTATTTCCCTCACTGTGACATTCCGTGTTCCGAAAATTCTACAACCAACAGTGATTTCACAAGCATTCATTACTGAGATGTGAGTATGTGTATTGAGATCTTTCATCCACCATGCAAGGCATATTTATACCTAGAAATTTTTACCAGATTTTGCAGAAATTTCCTAAAGCCAGTTTCAAAATTCATGAAGATTTCGCAGAAAAATGCTCTTGGGGAGAGTCCGTTCAAATAGTATTTTAATTTACATAGTTTCCTCACCATGATATTCCGTGTTCTGAGCACGCTACATGAATGACGGATTTGACAAACATTACTTACTGAGTTGTAAGCATGAGGATTACCGATCTTTCATCCACCATAAAAGGCATATTGTCACCTAGAAGCATTTACTCAGATTTCGCAGCTTTTCCTAACATCAGTTTCAGAAATGAGGCATATTTTGCGGAAAAATGCTCTTGTAGGGAGCTCTTCCCTATAGATATGTAATTTACATAGCTTAACTGACTGTGCCATTCCGTCTTTCGATCACGATAAATAGAACACCGATTCGAAAAACATTCATTACTGAGTTGTGAGCATGTGGATAACCGAACATCCAATCATCATTCAAGGCCTATAAACACCTAGAAATATTTATTTTGAGTTCGCATCTTTTTTCTAATGCCAGTATGAAAAATCAGGCAGTTTCCACAAAAATGTACTTGTGGAGGATGTTATACACATTAGACATGTAATTTACATAGTGGCACTCACCGTGAATATCCGTGTTCTGAACACACTACATGTATGACGGATTCGTCAAACATTTATTTCTGAGTTGTGAACATCTGGATTACTGAACTTTCATTGACCATAGAAGGCATATTTACAGATAGAATCACTTAATCTTGTGTCGCATGTTTTTCCTAATGCCACATCCGAAAATGAGGTAGATTTCACAGAAAAATCCTCTTGGAGCGATTTATAACCAATAGACATGTAATTTACACAGTTTCTCTCACCATGAAGTTCCGTGTTCAGAACAGGCTTTATGTATCACGGATTCGACAAACAATCATTACTGAGTTCTGAGAATGTGGATTAGAGAACTTTCATCCACCATACAAGGCATTTTACACCTAGAAACATTTAGTCTGTGTGCGCAGATTTTCCCTAATGTCAGATTATAAAATCAGGCAGTTTTCATAGAAAAATACTCTTGGAGCGAGTTCTACCCAATAGACATGTAATAAAATTTCTTTCCCTCACCGTGACATTCGGTGTTCCGAAAATGCTACACGCATTACTGATTCGACAAACAATGGTTACTGAGCTGTGAGCATGTGAATTACCGATCTTTCATTCACCATAAAAGGAATCCTTACACATAGAAGTATTTACGTTGATTTTGCAGCTTATTCTTATCGCCAGGTTAGAAAATGAGAAAGATTGTGCAGAAAAATCCTCTTTGAGTGGGTTCTACACACGAGACCTGTAAATTACATTGTTTTCCAGAACGTGACATCCATGTTCCCAACACAATACAAGCATCCCGGTTCCGACAAAAATTCATTACTGAGATGTGAGCATGTGTATTACAAACTTTCATTCACCATGCATGGCATATTTATTCCTAGAAATATTTACTCAGATTTCGCAGGTTTTTCATAACGCCTGTTTCAGAAATCATGAAGTTGTTGCAGTAAAATCCTCTTGGTGCGAGGTCTACCAAATAGAAATTTAATTTACACAGTTTCCCTAACCATGATATTCTGTGTTTCGAACACTCTACATGCATGACGGATTGCACAAACATTCTTTAATGACTTGTGAGCATGTGGAGTACCGATTTTTCATCCACCATAAAAGGCATATTGTCACCTAGAAGCATTTACTCAGATTTCGCAGCTTTTCCTAACATCAGTTTCGGAATTGAGGCATATTTCACGGAAAAATGCTCTTGTAGGGAGCTCTTCCCTATAGATATGTAATTTACATTGCTTAACTGATTGTGTCATTCCGTCTTCTGATCACGTTAAATACAACACGGATTCGAAAAACATTCATTACTGAGTTGTGAGCATGTGGATAACCGAACTTTCAATCACCATTCAAGGCATATAATCACCTAGAAATATTTATTTTGAGTTCGCATCTTCTTTCTAATGCCAGTATCAAAAGTCAGGCAGTTTCCACAGAAATATCCTTGTGGAGGAAGTTATACACAATAGACGTGTAATTTACATAGTTGCCCTCACCGTGAATATCCGTGTTCTGAACACACTACATGCATAACGCATACATCAAACATTTATTTCTGAGTTGTGAACATGTTGATTACTGAACTTTCATCCACCAAAGAAGGCATATTTACACATAGAAACACTTACTCTGTTTTCGCAGGTTTTTCCTAATGCCACATCCGATAATGCAGTAGATATCTCAGAAGAATCGTCTTGGAGCGATTTATAACCAATAGACATGTAATTTACACATTTCCCTCACCATGACTTTCTGTGTTCAGAACAGGCTTTATGTATCACGGATTCAACAAGCAATCATTACTGAGATCTGAGAATGTGGATTAGAGAACTTTCATCCACCATACAAGGCATTTTACACCTAGAAACACTTATTATGTGTGCGCAGATTTTCCCTAATGTCAGATTATAAAATCAGGCAGTTTTCATAGAAAAATACTCTTGGAGCGAGTTCTACCCAATAGACATGTAATATAATTTCTTTCCCTCACCGTGACATTCGGTGTTCCGAAAATGCTACACGCATTACGGATTCGACAAACAATGGTTACTGAGCTGTGAGCATGTGGATTACCGAACTTTCATTCACCACAAAAGGAATCCTTACACATAGAATTATTTACCTTGATTTTGCAGCTTATTCTTATCGCCAGGTTAGAAAATTAGAAAGATTGTGCTGTAAAATTCTCTTTGAGTGTGTTCTACACACGAGAACTGTAAATTACACTGTTTTCCAAAACGTTACATCCGTGTTCCCAACACAATACAAGCATCCCGGATTCGACAAAAATTCATTACTTAGATGTGTGCATGTGTATTACAAACTTTCATTCACCATGAATGGCATATTTGTTCCTAGAATTATTTTCTCATTTTTCGCAGGTTTTTCATAACGCCTGTTTCAGAAATCATGAAGTTTTTGCAGTAAAATCCTCTTGGTGCGAGTTCTACCAAATAGAAATTTGATTTACACAGTTTCCCTAACCATGATATTCTGTGTTTCGAACACGCTACATACATGACGGTTTGCACAAACATTCTTTAATGAGTTGTGAGCATGTGGAGTACCGAACTTTCATCCACCATAAAAGCCATATTGTCACCTAGAAGCATTTACTCAGATTTTGCAGATTTTCCTAACGCCAGTTTTGGATATGAGGAATATTTCACAGATAAATTGCCTTATAGCGAGTTCTACCCGACAGATATGTAATTTCCATAGCTTAGCTGACCGTGTCTTTCCATCTTCCAAACACATTAATTGCATCACAGACTTGAAAAACATTCATTACTGAGTTGTGAGCATGTGGATTACCGAAATCTCATTCACCATTAAAGGCATATGTGCACCTACAGAATTTACTATGATTTTGCAGCTTTTTCTAATGCCAGTTTAAAAATGAGGCAGATGGCTCCGTAAAATACACTTTGAGATTGATATACCCACTAGACATCTAGTTAACATAGCCTCTTCACCATGATATACTGTGTTCCGAACACGTTACATGCATCACGTTTTCGAAAATCATTCATTACTGAGTTGTGAGCACGAGGATTAATGAACATTCATCACCAAAATGGGCATATTGACACCGAAGTAATTTTACTCTAATTTCCCAGCTTTTTCCTAACACCAGTTTTGAAATTGAGGTAGATTTTACAGAAAAATTCTCTTGGAGCGAGTTCTTCAAAATCGACATTGAATTTACATAGTTTACTCACTGTGATATTCCGTGTTCCGAACCTGTTATATGCATCAAGGATACGACAAACATTCATTACTGAGGTGAGAACATGTGGATTACCAAAGTTTAAACACCATACAGGGCATATTTACACCAAGAAACATTTACCCTGATTTCACCGAATTTTCCAAAAGCCAGTTTCGGAAATGAGGCATGTTTTACAGAAAAATGCTCTTTTATCGACTTCTACCCGATAGATATGTAACTTACATAGTTTACCTGACTGTGACATTCTGTGTTCCGAACACATTTCATGCATCACGGATTTGACAAACAGTTATTACTGATTTGTGAGCATGTGGATTACCGAGCTTTCATTCACCATTCAAGGAATATTAACACTTAGAATTATTTACTCTGAGTTCCCAGCTATTTTCTAATGCAGTTTTGAAAACCAAGCAGTTTTCACAGAAAAACAGTCTTACATCGAGTTCTATACAACAGAAATGTAATTGACAGAGATTCCCTCACCGTGTAATTCCATGTTCCGTATATGCTACATGCATCACGGATTCGACACATATTCCCTACTGAGTTGTTAGCATGTGGATTACTGAACTTTCACCTACTATTAAAGGCATATTTACACCGAGAACATTTTATCAGAAAAATCCTCTTTGAGTGTGTTGTATCCACTAGAACTTTTATTTAAATTGTTTCACTCACCGTGACTTTCCATGTTCTGAAAACGATACATGCATCACGGATTCGACAAACATTTTTAATGAGTTGTGAGCATTTTTCATGAATTACCGAACTTTCATCCTCCATACAAGGCATACTAACAACTAGATATATTTATTCTCAGTTTGCAGGTTATTCATAATGCTGGATTCCAAAATCAGGCAGTTTTCTCAAAAAAATCCTCTTGGAGCGAATTCTAACCAATAGACATGTAGGATAATTTTCTTCCTCCACAGTGACATTCTGTGTTACGAACACACTACATGCAACACGGATTCGAAAAAACATTCATGACTGAGTTGTGAGCATGTGGATTACTGAACTTTCATCCCCATACATGGCAGAGTTACACCTAGAAAATTTTTCTCTGATTTCCCAGCTTTTTCCTAACACCAGTTTCGAAAATGAGGTAGATATCACAGAAAAATTCTCTTGGAGCGAGTTCTACCCATTCGGCATGTAATTTACATAGTTTCCTCAGCGTGATATTCCGTGTTCCGGACACGTATCATGCATCACGGATATGACAAACATGCATTACAGAGGTGAGAACATGTGGATTAACAAACTTTCAACACCATACAGGGCATATTTACACCAAGAAACATTTACTCTGAGTTCACATTATTTTCCTAAAGACAGTTTCGAAAATGAGGGAGATTTCACACACAAATGCTCTTGGAGCGACTTCTACCCAATAAAATGTAATTTACATAATTTCCCTAACTGTGACATTCCGTGTTCCGAAAATTCTACAACCAACAGGGATTTCACAAGCATTCATTACTGAGATGTGAGTATGTGTATTGAGATCTTTCATCCACCATGCAAGGCATATTTATACCTAGAAATTTTTACCAGATTTTGCAGAAATTTCCTAAAGCCAGTTTCAAAATTCATGAAGATTTCGCAGAAAAATTCTCTTGGGGAGAGTCCGTTCAAATAGTATTTTAATTTACATAGTTTCCCTCACCATGATATTCCGTGTTCCGAGCACGCTACATGCATGACGAATTTGGCAAACATTACTTACTGAGTTGTAAGCATGAGGATTACCGATCTTTCATCCACCATAAAAGGCATATTGTCACCTAGAAGCATTTACTCAGATTTCGCAGCTTTTCCTAACATCAGTTTCGGAAATGAGGCATATTTCTTGGAAAAATGCTCTTGTAGGGAGCTCTTCCCTATAGATATGTAATTTATATAGCTTAACTGATTGTGTCATTCCGTCTTCCGATCACGTTAAATACAACACGGATTCGAAAAACATTCATTACTGAGTTGTGAGCATGTGGATAACCGAACTTCCAATCACCATTCAAGGCCTATAAACACCTAGAAATATTTATTTTGAGTTCGCATCTTTTTTCTAATGCCAGTATGAAAAATCAGGCAGTATCCACAAAAATATACTTGTGGAGGATGTTATACACATTAGACATGTAATTTACATAGTGGCACTCACCGTGAATATCCGTGTTCTGAACACACTACATGTATGACGGGTTCATCAAACATTTATTTCTGAGATGTGAACATGTGGATTACTGAACTTTCATTGACCATAGAAGGCATATTTACACATAGAATCACTTAATCTTGTGTCGCATGCTTTTCCTAATGTCACATCCGATAATGAGGTAGATTTCACAGAAAAATCCTCTTGGAGCGATTTATAACCAATAGACATGTAATTTACACAGTTTCTCTCACCATGAATTTCCGTGTTCAGAACAGGCTTTATTTATCACGGATTCGACAAACAATCATTACTGAGTTCTGAGAATGTGGATTAGAGAACTTTCATCCACCATACAAGGCATTTTACACCTAGAAACATTTAGTCTGTGTGCACAGATAATCCCTAATGTTAGATTCGAAAATCAGGCAGTTGTCATGGAAAAATTCTCTTGGAGCGAGTTCTACCCAATAGACAAGTAATAAAATTTCTTTCCCTCACCGTGACATTTGGTGTTCCGAAAATGCTACACGCATTACTGATTCGACAAACAATGGTTACTGAGCTGTGAGCATGTGGATTACCGAACTTTCATTCACCATAAAAGGAATCCTTACACATAGAAGTATTTACTTTGATTTTGCAGCTTATTCTTATCACCAGGTTAGAAAATGAGAAAGATTGTGCAGAAAAATCCTCTTTGAGTGGGTTCTACACACGAGACCTGTAAATTACATTGTTTTCCAGAACGTGACATCCGTGTTCCCAACACAATACAAGCATCCCGGTTCCGACAAAAATTCATTACTGAGATGTGAGCATGTGTATTACAAACTTTCATTCACCATGCATGGCATATTTATTCCTAGAAATATTTACTCAGATTTCGCAGGTTTTTCTTAACGCCTGTTTCAGAAATCATGAAGTTGTTGCAGTAAAATCCTCTTGGTGCGAGTTCTACCAAATAGAAATTTAATTTACACAGTTTCCCTAACCATGATATTCTGTGTTTCGAACACGCTACATGCATGACGGATTGCACAAACATTCTTTAATGAGTTGTGAGCATGTGGAGTACCGATCTTTCATCCACCATAAAAGGCATATTGTCACCTTGAAGCATTTACTCAGATTTCGCAGCTTTTCATAATGCCAGTTTTTGATATGAGGGATATTTCACAGATAAATGGTCTTATAGCGTGTTCTACCCGACAGATTTGTAATTTCCATAGCTTATCTGACCATGTCATTCCATCTTCCAAAAACATTAATTGCATCACAGACTTGAAAAACATTCATTACTGAGTTGTGAGCATGTGGATTACCGAAATCTCATTCACCAATAAGGCATATGTGCACATACAGAATTTACTATGATTTTGCAGCTTTTTCTAATGCCAGTTTAAAAATGAGTCAGATGGCTCAGTAAAATACACTTTTAGCTTGATGTACACACTAGACATCTAGTTTACATAGACTCCACACCATGCTAATCTGTGTTCTGAACACGTTACATGCATCACGGTTTCAAAAAAACATTCATTACTGAGTTGTGAGCACGAGGATTAATGAACATTCATCACCAAAATGGGCATATTGACACCAAAGGAATTTTACTCTAATTTCCCAGCTTTTTCCTAACACCAGTTTTGAAATTGAGGTAGATTTTACAGAAAAATTCTCTTGGAGCGAGTTCTTCAAAATCGACATTGAATTTACATAGTTTCCTCACTGTGATATTCCGTGTTCCGAACCTGTTACATGCATCAAAGATACGACAAACATTCATTACTGAGGTGAGAACATGTGGATTACCAAAGTTTAAACACCATACAGGGCATATTTACACCAAGAAACATTTACCCTGATTTCACCGAATTTTCCAAAAGCCAGTTTCGGAAATGAGGCATGTTTTACAGAAAAATGCTCTTTTATCGACTTCTACCCGATAGATATGTAACTTACATAGTTTACCTGACTGTGACATTCTGTGTTCCGAACACATTTCATGCATCACGGATTCGACAAACAGTTATTACTAATTTGTGAGCATGTGGATTACCGAGCTTTCGTTCACCATTCAAGGAATATTAACACTTAGAATTATTTACTCTGAGTTCCCAGCTATTTTCTAATGCAGTTTTGAAAACCAAGAGTTTTCACAGAAAAACAGTCTTACATCGAGTTCTATACAACAGAAATGTAATTGACAGAGATTCCCTCACCGTGTAATTCCATGTTCCGTATATGCTACATGCATCACGGATTCGACACATATTCCCTACTGAGTTGTTAGCATGTGGATTACTGAACTTTCACCTACTATTAAAGGCATATTTACACCGAGAAGCATTTTATCAGAAAAATCCTCTTTGAGTGTGTTGTATCCACTAGAACTTTTATTTAAATTGTTTCACTCACCGTGACTTTCCATGTTCTGAACACGATACATGCATCACGGATTCGACAAACATTTTTAATGAGTTGTGAGCATTTTTCATGAATTACCGAACTTTCATCCTCCATACAAGGCATATTAACAACTAGATATATTTATTCTCAGTTTGCAGGTTATCCATAATTCTGGATTCCAAAATCAGGCAGTTTTCTCAAAAAAATCCTCTTGGAGCGAATTCTAACCAATAGACTTGTAGTTTAATTTTCTTCCTCCACCGTGACATTCTGTGTTACGAACACACTACATGCAACACGGATTCGAAAAAACATTCATGACTGAGTTGTGAGCATGTGGATTACTGAACTTTCATCCCCATACATGGCAGAGTTACACCTAGAAAATTTTTCTCTGATTTCCCAGGTTTTCCCTAACACCAGTTTCGAAAATGAGGTAGATATCACAGAAAAATTCTCTTGGAGCGAGTTCTACCCATTCGGCATGTAATTTACATAGTGTCCTCAGCGTGAGATTCCGTGTTCCGAACACGTATCCTGTATCACGGATACGACAAACATGCATTACCGAGGTGAGAACATGTGGATTAACAAACTTTCAACACCATACAGGGCATATTTACACCAAGAAACATTTACTCTGAGTTCACATTATTTTCCTAAAGACAGTTTCGATAATGAGGGAGATTTCACACACAAATGCTCTTGGAGCGACTTCTACCCAATAAAAATGTAATTTACATTATTTCCCTCACTGTGACATTCCGTGTTCCGAAAATTCTACAACCAACAGGGATTTCACAAGCATTCATTACTGAGATGTGAGTATGTGTATTGAGATCTTTCATCCACCATGCAAGGCATATTTATAGCTAGAAATTTTTACCAGATTTTGCAGAAATTTCCTAAAGCCAGTTTCAAAATTCATGAAGATTTCGCAGAAAAATTCTCTTGGGGAGAGTCCGTTCAATTAGTATTTTAATTTACATAGTTTCCCTCACCATGATATTCCGTGTTCTGAGCACGCTACATGCATGACACATTTGACAAACATTACTTACTGAGTTGTAAGCATGAGGATTACCGATCTTTCATCCACCATAAAAGGCATATTGTCACCTAGAAGCATTTACTCAGATTTCGCAGCTTTTCCTAACATCAGTTCGGAAATGAGGCATATTTCGCGGAAAAATGCTCTTGTAAGGAGCTCTTCCCTATAGATATGTAATTTACATAGCTTAACTGATTGTGTCATTCCGTCTTCCGATCACGTTAAATAGAACACGGATTCGAAAAACATTCATTACTGAGTTGTGAGCATGTGGATAACCGAACTTCCAATCACCATTCAAGGCCTATAAACACCTAGAAATATTTATTTTGTGTTCGCATCTTTTTTCTAATGCCAGTATCAAAAGTCAGGCAGTTTCCACAGAAATATCCTTGTGGAGGAAGTTATACACAATAGACGTGTAATTTACATAGTTGCCCTTACCGTGAATATCCGTGTTCTGAACACACTACATGCATAACGCATACGTCAAACATTTATTTCTGAGTTGTGAACATGTTGATTACTGAACTTTCATCCACCATAGAAGGCATATATACACATAGAAACACTTACTCTGTTTTCGCAGGTTTTTCCTAATGCCACATCCGAAAATGCAGTAGATATCTCAGAAGAATCGTCTTGGGGCGATTTATAACCAATAGACATGTAATTTACACATTTCACTCACCAAGACTTTCTGTGTTCAGAACAGGCTTTATGTATCACGGATTCGACAAACAATCATTACTGAGTTCTGAGAATGTGGATTAGAGAACTTTCATCCACCATACAAGGCATTTTACACCTAGAAACACTTAGTCTGTGTGCGCAGATTTTCCCTAATGTCAGATTCGAAAATCAGGCAGTTTTCATAGAAAAATACTCTTGGAGCGAGTTCTACCCAATAGACATGTAATATAATTTCTTTCCCTCACCATGACATTCGGTGTTCCGAAAATGCTACACGCATTACGGATTCGACAAACAATGGTTACTGAGCTGTGAGCATGTGGATTACCGAACTTTCATTCACCATAAAAGGAATCCTTACACATAGAATTATTTACCTTGATTTTGCAGCTTATTCTTATCGCCAGGTTAGAAAATGAGAAAGATTGTGCTGAAAAATTATCTTTGAGTGTGTTCTACACACGAGACATGTAAATTACATTGTTTCCCAGAACGTGACATCCGTGTTCCCAACACAATACAAGCATACAAGATTCGACAAAAATTCATTACTGAGATGTGAGCATGTGTATTACAAACTTTCATTCACCATGAATGGCATATTTATTCCTAGAAATATTTTCTCATTTTTCGCAGGTTTTTCATAACGCCTGTTTCAGAAATCATGAAGTTTTTGTGGTAAAATCCTCCTGGTGCGAGTTCTACCAAATAGAAATTTAATTTACACAGTTTCCCTAACCATGATATTCTGTGTTTCGAACACGCTACATGCATGACGGATTGCACAAACATTCTTTAATGAGTTGTGAGCATGTGGAGTACCGATCTTTCATCCACCATAAAAGGCATATTGTCACCTAGAAGCATTTACTCAGATTTCGCAGCTTTTCATAATGCCAGTTTTTGATATGAGGGATATTTCACAGATAAATGGTCTTATATCGTGTTCTACCCGACAGGTTTGTAATTTCCATAACTTATCTGACAGTGTCATTCCATCTTCCAAACACATTAATTGCATCACAGAATTGAAAAACATTCAGTAATTAGTTGTGAGCATGTGGATTACCGAAATCTCATTCACCATTAAAGGCATATGTGCACATACAGAATTTACTATGATTTTGCAGCTTTTTCTAATGCCAGTTTAAAAATGAGGCAGATGGCTCAGTAAAATACACTTTTAGCTTGATGTACACACTAGACATCTAGTTTACATAGTCTCCTCACCATGCTAATCTGTGTTCTGAACACGTTACATGCATCACGGTTTCGAAAAAACATTCATTACTGAGTTGTGAGCACGAGGATTAATGAACATTCATCACCAAAATGGGCATATTGACACCAAAGTAATTTTACTCTAATTTCCCAGCTTTTTCCTAACACCAGTTTTGAAATTGAGGTAGATTTCTCAGAAAAATTCTCTTGGAGCGAATTCTTCCCAATTGACATTGAATTTACATAGTTTCCTCACCGTGATATTCCGCGTTCTAAACCTGTTACATGCATCAAGGATAAGACAAACATTCATTACTGAGGTGAGAACATGTGGATTACCAAACTTTCAACACCATGCAGGGCATATTTACACCAAGAAACATTTACCCTGATTTCACAGAAATTTACAATAGCCAGTTTCAGAAATGAGGCATATTTTGCAGAAAAATGCTCTTTTATCGACTTCTACCCGATAGACATGTAACTTACATAGTTTACCTGACTGTGACATTCTGTGCTCCAAACACATTACATGCATCACGGATTCGACAAACAGTTATTACTGATTTGTGAGCATGTGATTACCGAGCTTTCATTCACCATTCAAGGAATATTAACACTTGGAATTATTTACTCTGAGTTCCCAGCTATTTTCTAATGCCAGTTTTGAAAAAAAGTCAGTTTTCACAGAAATACCGTCTTACATCGAGTTCTATCCAACAGAAATGTAATTGACAGAGATTCCCTCACCGTGTAATTCCATGTTCCGTATATGCTACACGCATCACGGATTAGACACATATTCACTAATGAGTTGTTCGCATGTGAATTACTGGACTTTCACCTACTATGAAAGTCATATTTACACCGAGAAGCATTTTATATTATTTCGCAGCATTTTCTTAACTGCAGTTTAGAAAATGAGGAATATTGCGCAGAATAATCCTCTTTGAGTGTGTTGTATCCAATAGAAATTTTATTTATATTGTTTCACTCACCGTGACTTTCAATTTTCTGAACACGATACATGCATCACGGATTCGACAAACATTTTTAATGAGTTGTGAGCATTTTTCATGAATTACCTAACTTTCATCCTCCATAGAAGGCACATTAACAACTAGATATATTTATTCTCAGTTTGCAGGTTATTCATAATGCTGGATTCCAAAATCAGGCAGTTTTCTCAAAAAAATCCTCTTGGAGCGAATTCTAACCAATAGACATGTAGTTTAATTTTCTTCCTCCACCGTGACATTCTGTGTTACGAACACACTACATGCAAAACGGATTCGAAAAAACATTCATGAATGGGTTGTGAGCATGTAGATTACTGAACTTTCATCCCCATACATGGCAGAGTTACACCTAGAAAATTTTTCTCTGATTTCCCAGCTTTTTCCTAACACCAATTTCGAAAATGAGGTAGATATCACAGAAAAATTCTCTTGGAGCGAGTTCTACCCATTCGGCATGTAATTTACATAGTTTCCTCAGCATGATATTCCGTGTTCCGCACACGTATCATGCATCACGGATACGACAAACATGCATTACTGAGGTGAGAACATGTGGATTAACAAACTTTCAACACCATACAGGGCATATTTACACCAAGAAACATTTACTCTGAGTTCACAGTATTTTCCTAAAGACAGTTTCGAAAATGAGGGAGATTTCACACACAAATGCTCTTGGAGCGACTTCTATCCAATAAAAATTTAACTCACATAATTTCCCTCACTGTGACATTCCGTGTTCCGAACATACTACAACCATCAAGGATTTCACAAACATTCATTACTGAGATGTGTTTATGTGTATTGAGATCTTTCATCCACCATGCAAGGCATATTTATACCTAGTAATTTTTACCAGATTTTGCAAAAATTTCCTAAAGCCAGTTTCAAAATTCATGAAGATTTCGCAGAAAAATTCTCTTGGGGAGAGTCCGTTCAAATAGTATTTTAATTTACATAATTTCCCTCACCAAGATATTCCGTGTTCAGAGCACGCTACATTCATGACGGATTTGACAAACATTACTTACTGAGTTGTAAGCATGGGAATTACCGATCTTTCATCCACCATAAAAGGCATATTGTCACCTAGAAGCATTTACTCAGATTTCGCAGCTTTTCCTAACATCAGTTTCGGAAATGAGGCATATTTCGCGGAAAAATGCTCTTGTAGGGAGCTCTTCCCTATAGATATGTAATTTACATAGCTTAACTGATTGTGTCATTCCGTCTTCTGATCACGTTAAATACAACAGGTATAAGAAAAACATTCATTACTGAGTTGTGAGCATGTGGATAACCGAACTTTCAATCACCATTCAAGGCATATAAAAACCTAGAAATATTTATTTTGAGTTCGCATCTTTTTTCTAATACCAGTATCAAAAATCAGGCAGTTTGCACAAAAATATTTTTGTGGAGGGTGTTATACCCATTAGACATGTAATTTACATAGTGGCACTCACCGTGAATACACGTGTTCTGAACACACTACATGTATGACTGATTCGTCAAACATTTATTTCTGAGTTGTGAACATGTGGATTATTGAACTTTCATTCACCATAGAAGGCATATTTACACATAGAAACACTTACTCTTGTGTCGCAGGTTTTTCCTAATGTCACATCCGAAAATGCGGTAGATTTCACAGAAAAATTCTCTTGGAGCGATTTATAACCAATAGACATGTAATTTACACAGTTTCCCTCACCATGAAGTTCCGTGTTCAGAACAGGCTTTATGTATCACGGATTCGACAAACAATCATTACTGAGTTCTGAGAATGTGGATTAGAGAACTTTCATCCACCGTACAAGGCATTTTACACCTAGAAACATTTAGTCTGTGTGCGCAGATTTTCCCTAATATCAGATTCGAAAATCAGGCAGTTTTCATAGAAAAATACTCTTGGAGCGAGTTCTACCCAATAGACATGTAATATAATTTCTTTCCCTCACCGTGACATTCTGTGTTCCGAAAATGCTACACGCATTACGGATTCGACAAACAATGGTGACTGAGCTGTGAGCATGTGGATTACCGAACTTTCATTCACCACAAAAGGAATCCTTACACATAGAATTATTTACCTTGATTTTGCAGCTTATTCTTATCGCCAGGTTAGAAAATTAGAAAGATTGTGCTGTAAAATTCTCTTTGAGTGTGTTCTACACACGAGAACTGTAAATTACACTGTTTTCCAAAACGTTACATCCGTGTTCCCAACACAATACAAGCATCCCGGATTCGACAAAAATTCATTACTTAGATGTGTGCATGTGTATTACAAACTTTCATTCACCATGAATGGCATATTTGTTCCTAGAATTATTTTCTCATTTTTCGCAGGTTTTTCATAACGCCTGTTTCAGAAATCATGAAGTTTTTGCAGTAAAATCCTCTTGGTGCGAGTTCTACCAAATAGAAATTTGATTTACACAGTTTCCCTAACCATGATATTCTGTGTTTCGAACACGCTACATACATGACGGTTTGCACAAACATTCTTTAATGAGTTGTGAGCATGTGGAGTACCGAACTTTCATCCACCATAAAAGCCATATTGTCACCTAGAAGCATTTACTCAGATTTTGCAGATTTTCCTAACGCCAGTTTTGGATATGAGGAATATTTCACAGATAAATTGCCTTATAGCGAGTTCTACCCGACAGATATGTAATTTCCATAGCTTAGCTGACCGTGTCTTTCCATCTTCCAAACACATTAATTGCATCACAGACTTGAAAAACATTCATTACTGAGTTGTGAGCATGTGGATTACCGAAATCTCATTCACCATTAAAGGCATATGTGCACCTACAGAATTTACTATGATTTTGCAGCTTTTTCTAATGCCAGTTTAAAAATGAGGCAGATGGCTCCGTAAAATACACTTTGAGATTGATATACCCACTAGACATCTAGTTAACATAGCCTCTTCACCATGATATACTGTGTTCCGAACACGTTACATGCATCACGTTTTCGAAAATCATTCATTACTGAGTTGTGAGCACGAGGATTAATGAACATTCATCACCAAAATGGGCATATTGACACCGAAGTAATTTTACTCTAATTTCCCAGCTTTTTCCTAACACCAGTTTTGAAATTGAGGTAGATTTTACAGAAAAATTCTCTTGGAGCGAGTTCTTCAAAATCGACATTGAATTTACATAGTTTACTCACTGTGATATTCCGTGTTCCGAACCTGTTATATGCATCAAGGATACGACAAACATTCATTACTGAGGTGAGAACATGTGGATTACCAAAGTTTAAACACCATACAGGGCATATTTACACCAAGAAACATTTACCCTGATTTCACCGAATTTTCCAAAAGCCAGTTTCGGAAATGAGGCATGTTTTTCAGAAAAATGCTCTTTTATCGACTTCTACCCGATAGATATGTAACTTACATAGTTTACCTGACTGTGACATTCTGTGTTCCGAACACATTTCATGCATCACGGATTTGACAAACAGTTATTACTGATTTGTGAGCATGTGGATTACCGAGCTTTCATTCACCATTCAAGGAATATTAACACTTAGAATTATTTACTCTGAGTTCCCAGCTATTTTCTAATGCAGTTTTGAAAACCAAGCAGTTTTCACAGAAAAACAGTCTTACATCGAGTTCTATACAACAGAAATGTAATTGACAGAGATTCCCTCACCGTGTAATTCCATGTTCCGTATATGCTACATGCATCACGGATTCGACACATATTCCCTACTGAGTTGTTAGCATGTGGATTACTGAACTTTCACCTACTATTAAAGGCATATTTACACCGAGAACATTTTATCAGAAAAATCCTCTTTGAGTGTGTTGTATCCACTAGAACTTTTATTTAAATTGTTTCACTCACCGTGACTTTCCATGTTCTGAAAACGATACATGCATCACGGATTCGACAAACATTTTTAATGAGTTGTGAGCATTTTTCATGAATTACCGAACTTTCATCCTCCATACAAGGCATACTAACAACTAGATATATTTATTCTCAGTTTGCAGGTTATTCATAATGCTGGATTCCAAAATCAGGCAGTTTTCTCAAAAAAATCCTCTTGGAGCGAATTCTAACCAATAGACATGTAGGATAATTTTCTTCCTCCACAGTGACATTCTGTGTTACGAACACACTACATGCAACACGGATTCGAAAAAACATTCATGACTGAGTTGTGAGCATGTGGATTACTGAACTTTCATCCCCATACATGGCAGAGTTACACCTAGAAAATTTTTCTCTGATTTCCCAGCTTTTTCCTAACACCAGTTTCGAAAATGAGGTAGATATCACAGAAAAATTCTCTTGGAGCGAGTTCTACCCATTCGGCATGTAATTTACATAGTTTCCTCAGCGTGATATTCCGTGTTCCGGACACGTATCATGCATCACGGATATGACAAACATGCATTACAGAGGTGAGAACATGTGGATTAACAAACTTTCAACACCATACAGGGCATATTTACACCAAGAAACATTTACTCTGAGTTCACATTATTTTCCTAAAGACAGTTTCGAAAATGAGGGAGATTTCACACACAAATGCTCTTGGAGCGACTTCTACCCAATAAAATGTAATTTACATAATTTCCCTAACTGTGACATTCCGTGTTCCGAAAATTCTACAACCAACAGGGATTTCACAAGCATTCATTACTGAGATGTGAGTATGTGTATTGAGATCTTTCATCCACCATGCAAGGCATATTTATACCTAGAAATTTTTACCAGATTTTGCAGAAATTTCCTAAAGCCAGTTTCAAAATTCATGAAGATTTCGCAGAAAAATTCTCTTGGGGCGAGTCCGTTCAAATAGTATTTTAATTTACATAGTTTCCCTCACCATGATATTCCGTGTTCCGAGCACGCTACATGCATGACGAATTTGGCAAACATTACTTACTGAGTTGTAAGCATGAGGATTACCGATCTTTCATCCACCATAAAAGGCATATTGTCACCTAGAAGCATTTACTCAGATTTCGCAGCTTTTCCTAACATCAGTTTCGGAAATGAGGCATATTTCTTGGAAAAATGCTCTTGTAGGGAGCTCTTCCCTATAGATATGTAATTTATATAGCTTAACTGATTGTGTCATTCCGTCTTCCGATCACGTTAAATACAACACGGATTCGAAAAACATTCATTACTGAGTTGTGAGCATGTGGATAACCGAACTTCCAATCACCATTCAAGGCCTATAAACACCTAGAAATATTTATTTTGAGTTCGCAACTTTTTTCTAATGCCAGTATGAAAAATCAGGCAGTATCCACAAAAATATACTTGTGGAGGATGTTATACACATTAGACATGTAATTTACATAGTGGCACTCACCGTGAATATCCGTGTTCTGAACACACTACATGTATGACGGATTCATCAAACATTTATTTCTGAGATGTGAACATGTGGATTACTGAACTTTCATTGACCATAGAAGGCATATTTACACATAGAATCACTTAATCTTGTGTCGCATGCTTTTCCTAATGTCACATCCGATAATGAGGTAGATTTCACAGAAAAATCCTCTTGGAGCGATTTATAACCAATAGACATGTAATTTACACAGTTTCTCTCACCATGAATTTCCGTGTTCAGAACAGGCTTTATTTATCACGGATTCGACAAACAATCATTACTGAGTTCTGAGAATGTGGATTAGAGAACTTTCATCCACCATACAAGGCATTTTACACCTAGAAACATTTAGTCTGTGTGCACAGATAATCCCTAATGTTAGATTCGAAAATCAGGCAGTTGTCATGGAAAAATTCTCTTGGAGCGAGTTCTACCCAATAGACAAGTAATAAAATTTCTTTCCCTCACCGTGACATTTGGTGTTCCGAAAATGCTACACGCATTACTGATTCGACAAACAATGGTTACTGAGCTGTGAGCATGTGGATTACCGAAATTTCATTCACCATAAAAGGAATCCTTACACATAGAAGTATTTACTTTGATTTTGCAGCTTATTCTTATCACCAGGTTAGAAAATGAGAAAGATTGTGCAGAAAAATCCTCTTTGAGTGGGTTCTACACACGAGACCTGTAAATTACATTGTTTTCCAGAACGTGACATCCGTGTTCCCAACACAATACAAGCATCCCGGTTCCGACAAAAATTCATTACTGAGATGTGAGCATGTGTATTACAAACTTTCATTCACCATGCATGGCATATTTATTCCTAGAAATATTTACTCAGATTTCGCAGGTTTTTCTTAACGCCTGTTTCAGAAATCATGAAGTTGTTGCAGTAAAATCCTCTTGGTGCGAGTTCTACCAAATAGAAATTTAATTTACACAGTTTCCCTAACCATGATATTCTGTGTTTCGAACACGCTACATGCATGACGGATTGCACAAACATTCTTTAATGAGTTGTGAGCATGTGGAGTACCGATCTTTCATCCACCATAAAAGGCATATTGTCACCTTGAAGCATTTACTCAGATTTCGCAGCTTTTCATAATGCCAGTTTTTGATATGAGGGATATTTCACAGATAAATGGTCTTATAGCGTGTTCTACCCGACAGATTTGTAATTTCCATAGCTTATCTGACCATGTCATTCCATCTTCCAAAAACATTAATTGCATCACAGACTTGAAAAACATTCATTACTGAGTTGTGAGCATGTGGATTACCGAAATCTCATTCACCAATAAGGCATATGTGCACATACAGAATTTACTATGATTTTGCAGCTTTTTCTAATGCCAGTTTAAAAATGAGTCAGATGGCTCAGTAAAATACACTTTTAGCTTGATGTACACACTAGACATCTAGTTTACATAGACTCCACACCATGCTAATCTGTGTTCTGAACACGTTACATGCATCACGGTTTCAAAAAAACATTCATTACTGAGTTGTGAGCACGAGGATTAATGAACATTCATCACCAAAATGGGCATATTGACACCAAAGGAATTTTACTCTAATTTCCCAGCTTTTTCCTAACACCAGTTTTGAAATTGAGGTAGATTTTACAGAAAAATTCTCTTGGAGCGAGTTCTTCAAAATCGACATTGAATTTACATAGTTTCCTCACCGTGATATTCCGTGTTCCGAACCTGTTACATGCATCAAAGATACGACAAACATTCATTACTGAGGTGAGAACATGTGGATTACCAAAGTTTAAACACCATACAGGGCATATTTACACCAAGAAACATTTACCCTGATTTCACCGAATTTTCCAAAAGCCAGTTTCGGAAATGAGGCATGTTTTACAGAAAAATGCTCTTTTATCGACTTCTACCCGATAGATATGTAACTTACATAGTTTACCTGACTGTGACATTCTGTGTTCCGAACACATTTCATGCATCACGGATTCGACAAACAGTTATTACTGATTTGTGAGCATGTGGATTACCGAGCTTTCATTCACCATTCAAGGAATATTAACACTTAGAATTATTTACTCTGAGTTCCCAGCTATTTTCTAATGCAGTTTTGAAAACCAAGAGTTTTCACAGAAAAACAGTCTTACATCGAGTTCTATACAACAGAAATGTAATTGACAGAGATTCCCTCACCGTGTAATTCCATGTTCCGTATATGCTACATGCATCACGGATTCGACACATATTCCCTACTGAGTTGTTAGCATGTGGATTACTGAACTTTCACCTACTATTAAAGGCATATTTACACCGAGAAGCATTTTATCAGAAAAATCCTCTTTGAGTGTGTTGTATCCACTAGAACTTTTATTTAAATTGTTTCACTCACCGTGACTTTCCATGTTCTGAACACGATACATGCATCACGGATTCGACAAACATTTTTAATGAGTTGTGAGCATTTTTCATGAATTACCGAACTTTCATCCTCCATACAAGGCATATTAACAACTAGATATATTTATTCTCAGTTTGCAGGTTATCCATAATTCTGGATTCCAAAATCAGGCAGTTTTCTCAAAAAAATCCTCTTGGAGCGAATTCTAACCAATAGACTTGTAGTTTAATTTTCTTCCTCCACCGTGACATTCTGTGTTACGAACACACTACATGCAACACGGATTCGAAAAAACATTCATGACTGAGTTGTGAGCATGTGGATTACTGAACTTTCATCCCCATACATGGCAGAGTTACACCTAGAAAATTTTTCTCTGATTTCCCAGCTTTTTCCTAACACCAGTTTCGAAAATGAGGTAGATATCACAGAAAAATTCTCTTGGAGCGAGTTCTACCCATTCGGCATGTAATTTACATAGTGTCCTCAGCGTGAGATTCCGTGTTCCGAACACGTATCCTGTATCACGGATACGACAAACATGCATTACCGAGGTGAGAACATGTGGATTAACAAACTTTCAACACCATACAGGGCATATTTACACCAAGAAACATTTACTCTGAGTTCACATTATTTTCCTAAAGACAGTTTCGATAATGAGGGAGATTTCACACACAAATGCTCTTGGAGCGACTTCCACCCAATAAAAATGTAATTTACATTATTTCCCTCACTGTGACATTCCGTGTTCCAAAAATTCTACAACCAACAGGGATTTCACAAGCATTCATTACTGAGATGTGAGTATGTGTATTGAGATCTTTCATCCACCATGCAAGGCATATTTATACCTAGAAATTTTTACCAGATTTTGCAGAAATTTCCTAAAGCCAGTTTCAAAATTCATGAAGATTTCGCAGAAAAATTCTCTTGGGGAGAGTCCGTTCAAATAGTATTTTAATTTACATAGTTTCCCTCACCATGATATTCCGTGTTCTGAGCACGCTACATGCATGACACATTTGACAAACATTACTTACTGAGTTGTAAGCATGAGGATTACCGATCTTTCATCCACCATAAAAGGCATATTGTCACCTAGAAGCATTTACTCAGATTTCGCAGCTTTTCCTAACATCAGTTCGGAAATGAGGCATATTTCGCGGAAAAATGCTCTTGTAAGGAGCTCTTCCCTATAGATATGTAATTTACATAGCTTAACTGATTGTGTCATTCCGTCTTCCGATCACGTTAAATAGAACACGGATTCGAAAAACATTCATTACTGAGTTGTGAGCATGTGGATAACCGAACTTCCAATCACCATTCAAGGCCTATAAACACCTAGAAATATTTATTTTGTGTTCGCATCTTTTTTCTAATGCCAGTATCAAAAGTCAGGCAGTTTCCACAGAAATATCCTTGTGGAGGAAGTTATACACAATAGACGTGTAATTTACATAGTTGCCCTTACCGTGAATATCCGTGTTCTGAACACACTACATGCATAACGCATACGTCAAACATTTATTTCTGAGTTGTGAACATGTTGATTACTGAACTTTCATCCACCATAGAAGGCATATTTACACATAGAAACACTTACTCTGTTTTCGCAGGTTTTTCCTAATGCCACATCCGAAAATGCAGTAGATATCTCAGAAGAATCGTCTTGGGGCGATTTATAACCAATAGACATGTAATTTACACATTTCACTCACCAAGACTTTCTGTGTTCAGAACAGGCTTTATGTATCACGGATTCGACAAACAATCATTACTGAGTTCTGAGAATGTGGATTAGAGAACTTTCATCCACCATACAAGGCATTTTACACCTAGAAACACTTAGTCTGTGTGCGCAGATTTTCCCTAATGTCAGATTCGAAAATCAGGCAGTTTTCATAGAAAAATACTCTTGGAGCGAGTTCTAACCAATAGACATGTAATATAATTTCTTTCCCTCACCATGACATTCGGTGTTCCGAAAATGCTACACGCATTACGGATTCGACAAACAATGGTTACTGAGCTGTGAGCATGTGGATTACCGAACTTTCATTCACCATAAAAGGAATCCTTACACATAGAATTATTTACCTTGATTTTGCAGCTTATTCTTATCGCCAGGTTAGAAAATGAGAAAGATTGTGCTGAAAAATTATCTTTGAGTGTGTTCTACACACGAGACATGTAAATTACATTGTTTCCCAGAACGTGACATCCGTGTTCCCAACACAATACAAGCATACAAGATTCGACAAAAATTCATTACTGAGATGTGAGCATGTGTATTACAAACTTTCATTCACCATGAATGGCATATTTATTCCTAGAAATATTTTCTCATTTTTCGCAGGTTTTTCATAACGCCTGTTTCAGAAATCATGAAGTTTTTGTGGTAAAATTCTCCTGGTGCGAGTTCTACCAAATAGAAATTTAATTTACTCAGTTTCCCTAACCATGATATTCTGTGTTTCGAACACGCTACATGCATGACGGATTGCACAAACATTCTTTAATGAGTTGTGAGCATGTGGAGTACCGATCTTTCATCCACCATAAAAGGCATATTGTCACCTAGAAGCATTTACTCAGATTTCGCAGCTTTTCATAATGCCAGTTTTTGATATGAGGGATATTTCACAGATAAATGGTCTTATATCGTGTTCTACCCGACAGGTTTGTAATTTCCATAACTTATCTGACAGTGTCATTCCATCTTCCAAACACATTAATTGCATCACAGAATTGAAAAACATTCAGTAATTAGTTGTGAGCATGTGGATTACGAAATCTCATTCACCATTAAAGGCATATGTGCACATACAGAATTTACTATGATTTTGCAGCTTTTTCTAATGCCAGTTTAAAAATGAGGCCGATGGCTCAGTAAAATACACTTTTAGCTTGATGTACACACTAGACATCTAGTTTACATAGTCTCCTCACCATGCTAATCTGTGTTCTGAACACGTTACATGCATCACGGTTTCGAAAAAACATTCATTACTGAGTTGTGAGCACGAGGATTAATGAACATTCATCACCAAAATGGGCATATTGACACCAAAGTAATTTTACTCTAATTTCCCAGCTTTTTCCTAACACCAGTTTTGAAATTGAGGTAGATTTCTCAGAAAAATTCTCTTGGAGCGAATTCTTCCCAATTGACATTGAATTTACATAGTTTCCTCACCGTGATATTCCGCGTTCTAAACCTGTTACATGCATCAAGGATAAGACAAACATTCATTACTGAGGTGAGAACATGTGGATTACCAAACTTTCAACACCATGCAGGGCATATTTACACCAAGAAACATTTACCCTGATTTCACAGAAATTTACAATAGCCAGTTTCAGAAATGAGGCATATTTTGCAGAAAAATGCTCTTTTATCGACTTCTACCCGATAGACATGTAACTTACATAGTTTACCTGACTGTGACATTCTGTGCTCCAAACACATTACATGCATCACGGATTCGACAAACAGTTATTACTGATTTGTGAGCATGTGATTACCGAGCTTTCATTCACCATTCAAGGAATATTAACACTTGGAATTATTTACTCTGAGTTCCCAGCTATTTTCTAATGCCAGTTTTGAAAAAAAGTCAGTTTTCACAGAAATACCGTCTTACATCGAGTTCTATCCAACAGAAATGTAA
The DNA here is from genome assembly GCF_036321535.1 of Camelus dromedarius. Lineage (NCBI taxonomy): Eukaryota > Metazoa > Chordata > Mammalia > Artiodactyla > Camelidae > Camelus > Camelus dromedarius. Next base: position 500,071 of record NW_026989821.1, on the reverse strand, counting down.
TTGACAGAGATTCCCTCACCGTGTAATTCCATGTTCCGTATATGCTACACGCATCACGGATTAGACACATATTCACTAATGAGTTGTTCGCATGTGAATTACTGGGCTTTCACCTACTATGAAAGTCATATTTACACCGAGAAGCATTTTATATTATTTCGCAGCATTTTCTTAACTGCAGTTTAGAAAATGAGGAATATTGCGCAGAATAATCCTCTTTGAGTGTGTTGTATCCAATAGAAATTTTATTTATATTGTTTCACTCACCGTGACTTTCAATTTTCTGAACACGATACATGCATCACGGATTCGACAAACATTTTTAATGAGTTGTGAGCATTTTTCATGAATTACCTAACTTTCATCCTCCATAGAAGGCACATTAACAACTAGATATATTTATTCTCAGTTTGCAGGTTATTCATAATGCTGGATTCCAAAATCAGGCAGTTTTCTCAAAAAAATCCTCTTGGAGCGAATTCTAACCAATAGACATGTAGTTTAATTTTCTTCCTCCACCGTGACATTCTGTGTTACGAACACACTACATGCAAAACGGATTCGAAAAAACATTCATGAATGGGTTGTGAGCATGTAGATTACTGAACTTTCATCCCCATACATGGCAGAGTTACACCTAGAAAATTTTTCTCTGATTTCCCAGCTTTTTCCTAACACCAATTTCGAAAATGAGGTAGATATCACAGAAAAATTCTCTTGGAGCGAGTTCTACCCATTCGGCATGTAATTTACATAGTTTCCTCAGCATGATATTCCGTGTTCCGCACACGTATCATGCATCACGGATACGACAAACATGCATTACTGAGGTGAGAACATGTGGATTAACAAACTTTCAACACCATACAGGGCATATTTACACCAAGAAACATTTACTCTGAGTTCACAGTATTTTCCTAAAGACAGTTTCGAAAATGAGGGAGATTTCACACACAAATGCTCTTGGAGCGACTTCTATCCAATAAAAATGTAACTCACATAATTTCCCTCACTGTGACATTCCGTGTTCCGAACATACTACAACCATCAAGGATTTCACAAACATTCATTACTGAGATGTGTTTATGTGTATTGAGATCTTTCATCCACCATGCAAGGCATATTTATACCTAGTAATTTTTACCAGATTTTGCAAAAATTTCCTAAAGCCAGTTTCAAAATTCATGAAGATTTCGCAGAAAAATTCTCTTGGGGAGAGTCCGTTCAAATAGTATTTTAATTTACATAATTTCCCTCACCAAGATATTCCGTGTTCAGAGCACGCTACATTCATGACGGATTTGACAAACATTACTTACTGAGTTGTAAGCATGGGAATTACCGATCTTTCATCCACCATAAAAGGCATATTGTCACCTAGAAGCATTTACTCAGATTTCGCAGCTTTTCCTAAAATCAGTTTCGGAAATGAGGCATATTTCGCGGAAAAATGCTCTTGTAGGGAGCTCTTCCCTATAGATATGTAATTTACATAGCTTAACTGATTGTGTCATTCCGTCTTCTGATCACGTTAAATACAACAGGTATAAGAAAAACATTCATTACTGAGTTGTGAGCATGTGGATAACCGAACTTTCAATCACCATTCAAGGCATATAAAAACCTAGAAATATTTATTTTGAGTTCGCATCTTTTTTCTAATACCAGTATCAAAAATCAGGCAGTTTGCACAAAAATATTCTTGTGGAGGGTGTTATACCCATTAGACATGTAATTTACATAGTGGCACTCACCGTGAATACACGTGTTCTGAACACACTACATGTATGACTGATTCGTCAAACATTTATTTCTGAGTTGTGAACATGTGGATTACTGAACTTTCATTCACCATAGAAGGCATATTTACACATAGAAACACTTACTCTTGTGTCGCAGGTTTTTCCTAATGTCACATCCGAAAATGCGGTAGATTTCACAGAAAAATTCTCTTGGAGCGATTTATAACCAATAGACATGTAATTTACACAGTTTCCCTCACCATGAAGTTCCGTGTTCAGAACAGGCTTTATGTATCACGGATTCGACAAACAATCATTACTGAGTTCTGAGAATGTGGATTAGAGAACTTTCATCCACCGTACAAGGCATTTTACACCTAGAAACATTTAGTCTGTGTGCGCAGATTTTCCCTAATATCAGATTCGAAAATCAGGCAGTTTTCATAGAAAAATACTCTTGGAGCGAGTTCTACCCAATAGACATGTAATATAATTTCTTTCCCTCACCGTGACATTCTGTGTTCCGAAAATGCTACACGCATTACGGATTCGACAAACAATGGTGACTGAGCTGTGAGCATGTGGATTACCGAACTTTCTTTCACCATAAAAGGAATCCTTACACATAGAAGTATTTACCTTGATTTTGCAGCTTATTCTTATCGCCAGGTTAGAAAATGAGAAAGATTGTGCAGAAAAATCCTCTTTGAGTGGGTTCTACACACGAGACATGTAAATTACATTGTTTCCCAGAACGTGACATCCGTGTTACCAACACAATACAAGCATCCCGGTTCCGACAAAAATTCATTACTGAGATGTGAGCATGTGTATTACAAACTTTCATTCACCATGCATGGCATATTTATTCCTAGAATTATTTACTCAGATTTCGCAGGTTTTTCATAACGCCTGTTTCAGAAATCATGAAGTTGTTGCAGTAAAATCCTCTTGGTGCGAGTTCTACCAAATAGAAATTTAATTTACACAGTTTCCCTAACCATGATATTCTGTGTTTCGAACACGCTACATGCATGACGGATTGCACAAACATTCTTTAATGAGTTGTGAGCATGTGGATTACCGATCTTTCATCCACCAAAATAGGGATATTGTCACCTAGAAGCATTTACTCAGATTTCGTAGCTTTACATAATGCCAGTTTTTGATATGAGGGATATTTCACAGATAAATGATCTTATAGCGTGTTCTACCCGACAGATATGTAATTTCCATAGCTTACCTGACCGTGTCATTCCATCTTCCAAACACATTAATTGCATCACAGACTTGAAAAACATTCATTAATGAATTGTGAGCATGTGGATTACCGAAATCTCATTCACCATTAAAGGCATATGTGCATCTACAGAATTTACTCTGATTTTGCATTTTTTTTTGCCAGTTATAAATGAGGCAGATGGCTCAGTAAAATACACTTTGAGCTTGATGTACACAGTAGACATCTAGTTTACATAGTCTCCTCACCATGCTAATCTGTGTTCTGAACACGTTACATGCATCACGGTTTCGAAAAAACATTCATTACTGAGTTGTGAGCACGAGGATTAATGAACATTCATCACCAAAATGGGCATATTGACACCAAAGTAATTTTACTCTAATTTCCCTGCTTTTTCCTAACACCAGTTTTGAAATTGAGGTAGATTTCTCAGAAAAATTCTCTTGGAGCGAATTCTTCCCAATTGACATTGAATTTACATAGTTTCCTCACCGTGATATTCCGCGTTCTAAACCTGTTACATGCATCAAGGATAAGACAAACATTCATTACTGAGGTGAGAACATGTGGATTACCAAACTTTCAACACCATGCATGGCGTATTTACACCAAGAAACATTTACCCTGATTTCACAGAAATTTACAATAGCCAGTTTCAGAAATGAGGCATATTTTGCAGAAAAATGCTCTTTTATCGACTTCTACCCGATAGACATGTAACTTACATAGTTTACCTGACTGTGACATTCTGTGCTCCAAACACATTACATGCATCACGGATTCGACAAACAGTTATTACTGATTTGTGAGCATGTGATTACCGAGCTTTCATTCACCATTCAAGGAATATTAACACTTGGAATTATTTACTCTGAGTTCCCAGCTATTTTCTAATGCCAGTTTTGAAAAAAAGTCAGTTTTCACAGAAATACCGTCTTACATCGAGTTCTATCCAACAGAAATGTAATTGACAGAGATTCCCTCACCGTGTAATTCCATGTTCCGTATATGCTACACGCATCACGGATTAGACACATATTCACTAATGAGTTGTTCGCATGTGAATTACTGGACTTTCACCTACTATGAAAGTCATATTTACACCGAGAAGCATTTTATATTATTTCGCAGCATTTTCTTAACTGCAGTTTAGAAAATGAGGAATATTGCGCAGAATAATCCTCTTTGAGTGTGTTGTATCCAATAGAAATTTTATTTATATTGTTTCACTCACCGTGACTTTCAATTTTCTGAACACGATACATGCATCACGGATTCGACAAACATTTTTAATGAGTTGTGAGCATTTTTCATGAATTACCTAACTTTCATCCTCCATAGAAGGCACATTAACAACTAGATATATTTATTCTCAGTTTGCAGGTTATTCATAATGCTGGATTCCAAAATCAGGCAGTTTTCTCAAAAAAATCCTCTTGGAGCAAATTCTAACCAATAGACATGTAGTTTAATTTTCTTCCTCCACCGTGACATTCTGTGTTACGAACACACTACATGCAAAACGGATTCGAAAAAACATTCATGAATGGGTTGTGAGCATGTAGATTACTGAACTTTCATCCCCATACATGGCAGAGTTACACCTAGAAAATTTTTCTCTGATTTCCCAGCTTTTTCCTAACACCAATTTCGAAAATGAGGTAGATATCACAGAAAAATTCTCTTGGAGCGAGTTCTACCCATTCGGCATGTAATTTACATAGTTTCCTCAGCATGATATTCCGTGTTCCGCACACGTATCATGCATCACGGATACGACAAACATGCATTACTGAGGTGAGAACATGTGGATTAACAAACTTTCAACACCATACAGGGCATATTTACACCAAGAAACATTTACTCTGAGTTCACAGTATTTTCCTAAAGACAGTTTCGAAAATGAGGGAGATTTCACACACAAATGCTCTTGGAGCGACTTCTATCCAATAAAAATGTAACTCACATAATTTCCCTCACTGTGACATTCCGTGTTCCGAACATACTACAACCATCAAGGATTTCACAAACATTCATTACTGAGATGTGTTTATGTGTATTGAGATCTTTCATCCACCATGCAAGGCATATTTATACCTAGTAATTTTTACCAGATTTTGCAAAAATTTCCTAAAGCCAGTTTCAAAATTCATGAAGATTTCGCAGAAAAATTCTCTTGGGGAGAGTCCGTTCAAATAGTATTTTAATTTACATAATTTCCCTCACCAAGATATTCCGTGTTCAGAGCACGCTACATTCATGACGGATTTGACAAACATTACTTACTGAGTTGTAAGCATGGGAATTACCGATCTTTCATCCACCATAAAAGGCATATTGTCACCTAGAAGCATTTACTCAGATTTCGCAGCTTTTCCTAAAATCAGTTTCGGAAATGAGGCATATTTCGCGGAAAAATGCTCTTGTAGGGAGCTCTTCCCTATAGATATGTAATTTACATAGCTTAACTGATTGTGTCATTCCGTCTTCTGATCACGTTAAATACAACAGGTATAAGAAAAACATTCATTACTGAGTTGTGAGCATGTGGATAACCGAACTTTCAATCACCATTCAAGGCATATAAAAACCTAGAAATATTTATTTTGAGTTCGCATCTTTTTTCTAATACCAGTATCAAAAATCAGGCAGTTTGCACAAAAATATTCTTGTGGAGGGTGTTATACCCATTAGACATGTAATTTACATAGTGGCACTCACCGTGAATACACGTGTTCTGAACACACTACATGTATGACTGATTCGTCAAACATTTATTTCTGAGTTGTGAACATGTGGATTACTGAACTTTCATTCACCATAGAAGGCATATTTACACATAGAAACACTTACTCTTGTGTCGCAGGTTTTTCCTAATGTCACATCCGAAAATGCGGTAGATTTCACAGAAAAATTCTCTTGGAGCGATTTATAACCAATAGACATGTAATTTACACAGTTTCCCTCACCATGAAGTTCCGTGTTCAGAACAGGCTTTATGTATCACGGATTCGACAAACAATCATTACTGAGTTCTGAGAATGTGGATTAGAGAACTTTCATCCACCGTACAAGGCATTTTACACCTAGAAACATTTAGTATGTGTGCGCAGATTTTCCCTAATATCAGATTCGAAAATCAGGCAGTTTTCATAGAAAAATACTCTTGGAGCGAGTTCTACCCAATAGACATGTAATATAATTTCTTTCCCTCACCGTGACATTCTGTGTTCCGAAAATGCTACACGCATTACGGATTCGACAAACAATGGTTACTGAGCTGTGAGCATGTGGATTACCGAACTTTCTTTCACCATAAAAGGAATCCTTACACATAGAAGTATTTACCTTGATTTTGCAGCTTATTCTTATCGCCAGGTTAGAAAATGAGAAAGATTGTGCAGAAAAATCCTCTTTGAGTGGGTTCTACACACGAGACATGTAAATTAAATTGTTTCCCAGAACGTGACATCCGTGTTACCAACACAATACAAGCATCCCGGTTCCGACAAAAATTCATTACTGAGATGTGAGCATGTGTATTACAAACTTTCATTCACCATGCATGGCATATTTATTCCTAGAATTATTTACTCAGATTTCGCAGGTTTTTCATAACGCCTGTTTCAGAAATCATGAAGTTGTTGCAGTAAAATCCTCTTGGTGCGAGTTCTACCAAATAGAAATTTAATTTACACAGTTTCCCTAACCATGATATTCTGTGTTTCGAACACGCTACATGCATGACGGATTGCACAAACATTCTTTAATGAGTTGTGAGCATGTGGATTACCGATCTTTCATCCACCAAAATAGGGATATTGTCACCTAGAAGCATTTACTCAGATTTCGTAGCTTTACATAATGCCAGTTTTTGATATGAGGGATATTTCACAGATAAATGGTCTTATAGCGTGTTCTACCCGACAGATATGTAATTTCCATAGCTTACCTGACCGTGTCATTCCATCTTCCAAACACATTAATTGCATCACAGACTTGAAAAACATTCATTAATGAATTGTGAGCATGTGGATTACCGAAATCTCATTCACCATTAAAGCCATATGTGCATCTACAGAATTTACTCTGATTTTGCATTTTTTTTTTTGCCAGTTTAAAAATGAGGCAGATGGCTCAGTAAAATACACTTTGAGCTTGATGTACACAGTAGACATCTAGTTTACATAGTCTCCTCACCATTATATTCTGTGTTCTGAACACGTTACATGCATCAGGGTTTCGAAAAAACATTCATTACTGAGTTGTGAGCACGAGGATTAATGAACATTCATCACCAAAATGGGCATATTGACACCGAAGTAATTTTACTCTAATTTCCCAGCTTTTTCCTAACACCAGTTTTGAAATTGAGGTAGATTTTACAGAAATATTCTCTTGGAGAGAGTTCTTCAAAATCGACATTGAATTTACATAGTTTCCTCACCGTGATATTCCGTGTTCCGAACCTGTTACATGCATCAAAGATACGACAAACATTCATTACTGAGGTGAGAACATGTGGATTACCAAAGTTTAAACACCATACAGGGCATATTTACACCAAGAAATATTTACCCTGATTTCACCGAATTTTCCAAAAGCCAGTTTCGGAAATGAGGCATATTTTGCAGAAAAATGCTATTTTATCGACTTCTACCCGATAGACATGTAACTTACATAGTTTACCTGACTGTGACATTCTATGTTCCGAACACATTACATGCATCACGGATTCGACAAACAGTTATTACTGATTTGTGAGCATGTGGATTACCGAGCTTTCATTCACCATTCAAGGAATATTAACACTTAGAATTATTTACCCTGAGTTCCCAGCTATTTTCTAATGCCAGTTTTGAAAACCAAGCAGTTTTCACAGACAAACCGTCTTACATCGTGTTCTATCCAACAGAAATGTAATTGACAGAGATTCCCTCACCGTGTAATTCCATGTTCTGTATATGCTACATGCATCACGGATTCGACACATATTCCCTACTGAGTTGTTAGCATGAGGATTACTGAACTTTCACCTACTATTAAAGGCATATTTACACCGAGAAGCATTTTATCAGAAAAATCCTCTTTGAGTGTGTTGTATCCACTAGAACTTTTATTTAAATTGTTTCACTCACCGTGACTTTCCATGTTCTGAACACGATACATGCATCACGGATTCGACAAACATTTTTAATGAGTTGTGAGCATTTTTCATGAATTACCGAACTTTCATCCTCCATACAAGGCATATTAACAACTAGATATATTTATTCTCAGTTTGCAGGTTATTCATAACACTGGATTCCAAAATCAGGCAGTTTTCTCAAAAAAATCCTCTTGGAGCGAATTCTAACCAATAGACATGTAATTTAATTTTCTTCCTCCACCGTGACATTCCGTGTTACGAACACGCTACATGCAACACGGATTCGAAAACACATTCATGACTGAGTTGTGAGCATGTGGATTACTGAACTTTCATCCCCATAAATGGCAGAGTTACACCTAGAAAATTTTTCTCTGATTTCCCAGCTTTTTCCAAAAACCAGTTTCGAAAATGAGGTAGATATCACAGAAAAATTCTCTTGGAGCGAGTTCTACCCATTCGGCATGTACTTTACTTAGTTTCCTCAGCGTGATATTCTGTGTTCCGAACACGTAACATGCATCACGGATACGACAAACATGCATTACAGAGGTGAGAACATGTGGATTAACAAACTTTCAACACCATACAGGGCATATTTACACCAAGAAACATTTACTCTGAGTTCACAATATTTTCCTAAAGACAGTTTCGAAAATGAGGGAGATTTCACACACAAATGCTCTTGGAGCGATTTCTACCCAATAAAAGTGTAATTTACATAATTTCCCTCACTGTGAAATTCAGTGTTCCGAACATTCTACAAGCATCAAGAATTTCACAAGCATTCATTACTGAGATGTGAATATGTGTATTGAGATTTTTCATCCACCATGCAAGGCATATTTATACCTAGAAATTTTTACCAGATTTTACACAAATTTCCTAGAGCCAGTTTCAATATTCATGAAGATTTCGCAGAAAAATTCTCTTGGGGCGAGTCCGTTCAAATAGTATTTTAATTTACATAGTTTCCCTCACCATGATATTCCTTGTTCCGAGCACGCTACATGCATGACGGATTTGACAAACATTACTTACTGAGTTGTAAGCATGAGGATTACCGATCTTTCATCCACCATAAAAGGCATATTGTCACCTAGAAGCATTTACTCAGATTTCGCAGCTTTTCCTAACACCAGTTTCGGAAATGAGGCATATTTTGCGGAAAAATCCTCTTGTAGGTAGTTCTTCCCGATAGATATGTAATTTACATAGTTTAACTGATTGTGTAATTCCGTCTTCCGATCACGATAAATACAACACGGATTCGAAAAACATTCATTACTGAGTTGTGAGCATGTGGATAACCGAACTTTCAATCACCATTCAAGGCATATAAATACCTAGAAATATTTATTTTGAGTTCGCATGTTTTTTCTAATGCCAGTATCAAAAATCAGGCAGTTTCCACAGAAATATCCTTGTGGAGGAATTTATACACAATAGATTTGTAATTTAAATAGTTGCCCTCACCGTGAATATCCGTGTTCTGAACACAATACATGTATGACAGATTCGTCAAACTTTTATTTCTGAGTTGAGAACATGTGGATAACTGAACTTTCATTGACCATAGAAGGCATATTTACCCATAGAATCACTTACTTTGTGTCGCAGGTTTTTCCTAATGTCACATCCGAAAATGCGGTAGATTTCACAGAAAAATTCTCTTGGAGCGATTTATAACCAATAGACCTGTAATTTACACAGTTTCCCTCACCATGAAGTTCCGTGTTCAGAACAGGCTTTATGTATCACGGATTCGAAAACAATCATTACTGAGATCTGAGAATGTGGTTAGAGAACTTTCATCCACCATACAAGGCATTTTACACCTAGAAACATTTAGTCTGTGTGCGCAGATTTTCCCTAATGTCAGATTCGAAAATCAGGCAGTTTTCATAGAAAAATACTCTTGGAGCGAGTTCTACCCAATAGACATGTAATATAATTTCTTTCCCTCACCGTGACATTCGGTGTTCCGAAAATGCTACACGCATTACGGATTCGACAAACAATGGTTACTGAGCTGTGAGCATGTGGATTACCGAACTTTCATTCACCATAAAAGGAATCCTTACACATAGAAGTATTTACCTTGATTTTGCAGCTTATTCTTATCGCCAGGTTAGAAAATGAGAAAGATTGTGCAGAAAAATCCTCTTTGAATGAGTTCTACACACGAGACATGTAAATTACATTGTTTACCAAAACGTGACATCCGTGTTACCAACACAATACAAGCATCCCGGTTTCGACAAAAATTCATTACTGAGATGTGAGCATGTGTATTACAAACTTTCATTCACCATGCATGGCATATTTATTCCTAGAAATATTTACTCAGATTTCGCAGGTTTTTCATAACGCCTGTTTCAGAAATCATGAAGTTGTTGCAGTAAAATCCTCTTGGTGCGAGTTCTACCAAATAGAAATTTAATTTACACAGTTTCCCTAACCATGATATTCTGTGTTTCGAACACGCTACATGCATGACGGATTGCACAAACATTCTTTAATGAGTTGTGAGCATGTGGATTACCGATCTTTCATCCACCAAAATAGGGATATTGTCACCTAGAAGCATTTACTCAGATTTCGCAGCTTTTCATAATGCCAGTTTTTGATATGAGGGATATTTCACAGATAAATGGTCTTATAGAGTGTTCTACCCGACAGATATGTAATTTCCATAGCTTACCTGACCGTGTCATTCCATCTTCCAAACACATTAATTGCATCACAGACTTGAAAAACATTCATTAATGAATTGTGAGCATGTGGATTACCGAAATCTCATTCACCATTAAAGCCATATGTGCATCTACAGAATTTACTCTGATTTTGCATTTTTTTTTTGCCAGTTTAAAAATGAGGCAGATGGCTCAGTAAAATACACTTTGAGCTTGATGTACACAGTAGACATCTAGTTTACATAGTCTCCTCACCATTATATTCTGTGTTCTGAACACGTTACATGCATCAGGGTTTCGAAAAAACATTCATTACTGAGTTGTGAGCACGAGGATTAATGAACATTCATCACCAAAATGGGCATATTGACACCGAAGTAATTTTACTCTAATTTCCCAGCTTTTTCCTAACACCAGTTTTGAAATTGAGGTAGATTTTACAGAAATATTCTCTTGGAGAGAGTTCTTCAAAATCGACATTGAATTTACATAGTTTCCTCACCGTGATATTCCGTGTTCCGAACCTGTTACATGCATCAAAGATACGACAAACATTCATTACTGAGGTGAGAACATGTGGATTACCAAAGTTTAAACACCATACAGGGCATATTTACACCAAGAAATATTTACCCTGATTTCACCGAATTTTCCAAAAGCCAGTTTCGGAAATGAGGCATATTTTGCAGAAAAATGCTATTTTATCGACTTCTACCCGATAGACATGTAACTTACATAGTTTACCTGACTGTGACATTCTATGTTCCGAACACATTACATGCATCACGGATTCGACAAACAGTTATTACTGATTTGTGAGCATGTGGATTACCGAGCTTTCATTCACCATTCAAGGAATATTAACACTTAGAATTATTTACCCTGAGTTCCCAGCTATTTTCTAATGCCAGTTTTGAAAACCAAGCAGTTTTCACAGACAAACCGTCTTACATCGTGTTCTATCCAACAGAAATGTAATTGACAGAGATTCCCTCACCGTGTAATTCCATGTTCTGTATATGCTACATGCATCACGGATTCGACACATATTCCCTACTGAGTTGTTAGCATGAGGATTACTGAACTTTCACCTACTATTAAAGGCATATTTACACCGAGAAGCATTTTATCAGAAAAATCCTCTTTGAGTGTGTTGTATCCACTAGAACTTTTATTTAAATTGTTTCACTCACCGTGACTTTCCATGTTCTGAACACGATACATGCATCACGGATTCGACAAACATTTTTAATGAGTTGTGAGCATTTTTCATGAATTACCGAACTTTCATCCTCCATACAAGGCATATTAACAACTAGATATATTTATTCTCAGTTTGCAGGTTATTCATAACACTGGATTCCAAAATCAGGCAGTTTTCTCAAAAAAATCCTCTTGGAGCGAATTCTAACCAATAGACATGTAATTTAATTTTCTTCCTCCACCGTGACATTCCGTGTTACGAACACGCTACATGCAACACGGATTCGAAAACACATTCATGACTGAGTTGTGAGCATGTGGATTACTGAACTTTCATCCCCATAAATGGCAGAGTTACACCTAGAAAATTTTTCTCTGATTTCCCAGCTTTTTCCAAAAACCAGTTTCGAAAATGAGGTAGATATCACAGAAAAATTCTCTTGGAGCGAGTTCTACCCATTCGGCATGTACTTTACTTAGTTTCCTCAGCGTGATATTCTGTGTTCCGAACACGTAACATGCATCACGGATACGACAAACATGCATTACAGAGGTGAGAACATGTGGATTAACAAACTTTCAACACCATACAGGGCATATTTACACCAAGAAACATTTACTCTGAGTTCACAATATTTTCCTAAAGACAGTTTCGAAAATGAGGGAGATTTCACACACAAATGCTCTTGGAGCGATTTCTACCCAATAAAAGTGTAATTTACATAATTTCCCTCACTGTGAAATTCAGTGTTCCGAACATTCTACAAGCATCAAGAATTTCACAAGCATTCATTACTGAGATGTGAATATGTGTATTGAGATTTTTCATCCACCATGCAAGGCATATTTATACCTAGAAATTTTTACCAGATTTTACACAAATTTCCTAGAGCCAGTTTCAATATTCATGAAGATTTCGCAGAAAAATTCTCTTGGGGCGAGTCCGTTCAAATAGTATTTTAATTTACATAGTTTCCCTCACCATGATATTCCTTGTTCCGAGCACGCTACATGCATGACGGATTTGACAAACATTACTTACTGAGTTGTAAGCATGAGGATTACCGATCTTTCATCCACCATAAAAGGCATATTGTCACCTAGAAGCATTTACTCAGATTTCGCAGCTTTTCCTAACACCAGTTTCGGAAATGAGGCATATTTTGCGGAAAAATCCTCTTGTAGGTAGTTCTTCCCGATAGATATGTAATTTACATAGTTTAACTGATTGTGTAATTCCGTCTTCCGATCACGATAAATACAACACGGATTCGAAAAACATTCATTACTGAGTTGTGAGCATGTGGATAACCGAACTTTCAATCACCATTCAAGGCATATAAATACCTAGAAATATTTATTTTGAGTTCGCATGTTTTTTCTAATGCCAGTATCAAAAATCAGGCAGTTTCCACAGAAATATCCTTGTGGAGGAATTTATACACAATAGATTTGTAATTTAAATAGTTGCCCTCACCGTGAATATCCGTGTTCTGAACACAATACATGTATGACAGATTCGTCAAACTTTTATTTCTGAGTTGAGAACATGTGGATAACTGAACTTTCATTGACCATAGAAGGCATATTTACCCATAGAATCACTTACTTTGTGTCGCAGGTTTTTCCTAATGTCACATCCGAAAATGCGGTAGATTTCACAGAAAAATTCTCTTGGAGCGATTTATAACCAATAGACCTGTAATTTACACAGTTTCCCTCACCATGAAGTTCCGTGTTCAGAACAGGCTTTATGTATCACGGATTCGAAAACAATCATTACTGAGATCTGAGAATGTGGTTAGAGAACTTTCATCCACCATACAAGGCATTTTACACCTAGAAACATTTAGTCTGTGTGCGCAGATTTTCCCTAATGTCAGATTCGAAAATCAGGCAGTTTTCATAGAAAAATACTCTTGGAGCGAGTTCTACCCAATAGACATGTAATATAATTTCTTTCCCTCACCGTGACATTCGGTGTTCCGAAAATGGTACACGCATTACGGATTCGACAAACAATGGTTACTGAGCTGTGAGCATGTGGATTACCGAACTTTCATTCACCATAAAAGGAATCCTTACACATAGAAGTATTTACCTTGATTTTGCAGCTTATTCTTATCGCCAGGTTAGAAAATGAGAAAGATTGTGCAGAAAAATCCTCTTTGAATGAGTTCTACACACGAGACATGTAAATTACATTGTTTACCAAAACGTGACATCCGTGTTACCAACACAATACAAGCATCCCGGTTTCGACAAAAATTCATTACTGAGATGTGAGCATGTGTATTACAAACTTTCATTCACCATGCATGGCATATTTATTCCTAGAAATATTTACTCAGATTTCGCAGGTTTTTCATAACGCCTGTTTCAGAAATCATGAAGTTGTTGCAGTAAAATCCTCTTGGTGCGAGTTCTACCAAATAGAAATTTAATTTACACAGTTTCCCTAACCATGATATTCTGTGTTTCGAACACGCTACATGCATGACGGATTGCACAAACATTCTTTAATGAGTTGTGAGCATGTGGATTACCGATCTTTCATCCACCAAAATAGGGATATTGTCACTTAGAAGCATTTACTCAGATTTCGCAGCTTTTCATAATGCCAGTTTTTGATATGAGGGATATTTCACAGATAAATGGTCTTATAGCGTGTTCTACCCGACAGATATGTAATTTCCATAGCTTACCTGACCGTGTCATTCCATCTTCCAAACACATTAATTGCATCACAGAATTGAAAAACATTCATTAATGAATTGTGAGCATGTGGATTACCGAAATCTCATTCACCATTAAAGGCATATGTGCATCTACAGAATTTACTCTGATTTTGCATTTTTTTTTTGCCAGTTTAAAAATGAGGCAGATGGCTCAGTAAAATACACTTTGAGCTTGATGTACACAGTAGACATCTAGTTTACATAGTCTCCTCACCATTATATTCTGTGTTCTGAACACGTTACATGCATCAGGGTTTCGAAAAAACATTCATTACTGAGTTGTGAGCACGAGGATTAATGAACATTCATCACCAAAATGGGCATATTGACACCGAAGTAATTTTACTCTAATTTCCCAGCTTTTTCCTAACACCAGTTTTGAAATTGAGGTAGATTTTACAGAAATATTCTCTTGGAGAGAGTTCTTCAAAATCGACATTGAATTTACATAGTTTCCTCACCGTGATATTCCGTGTTCCGAACCTGTTACATGCATCAAAGATACGACAAACATTCATTACTGAGGTGAGAACATGTGGATTACCAAAGTTTAAACACCATACAGGGCATATTTACACCAAGAAATATTTACCCTGATTTCACCGAATTTTCCAAAAGCCAGTTTCGGAAATGAGGCATATTTTGCAGAAAAATGTTATTTTATCGACTTCTACCCGATAGACATGTAACTTACATAGTTTACCTGACTGTGACATTCTATGTTCCGAACACATTACATGCATCACGGATTCGACAAACAGTTATTACTGATTTGTGAGCATGTGGATTACCAAGCTTTCATTCACCATTCAAGGAATATTAACACTTAGAATTATTTACCCTGAGTTCCCAGCTATTTTCTAATGCCAGTTTTGAAAACCAAGCAGTTTTCACAGACAAACCGTCTTACATCGTGTTCTATCCAACAGAAATGTAATTGACAGAGATTCCCTCACCGTGTAATTCCATGTTCCGTATATGCTACATGCATCACGGATTCGACACATATTCCCTACTGAGTTGTTAGCATGAGGATTACTGAACTTTCACCTACTATTAAAGGCATATTTACACCGAGAAGCATTTTATCAGAAAAATCCTCTTTGAGTGTGTTGTATCCACTAGAACTTTTATTTAAATTGTTTCACTCACCGTGACTTTCCATGTTCTGAACACGATACATGCATCACGGATTCGACAAACATTTTTAATGAGTTGTGAGCATTTTTCATGAATTACCGAACTTTCATCCTCCATACAAGGCATATTAACAACTAGATATATTTATTCTCAGTTTGCAGGTTATTCATAACACTGGATTCCAAAATCAGGCAGTTTTCTCAAAAAAATCCTCTTGGAGCGAATTCTAACCAATAGACATGTAATTTAATTTTCTTCCTCCACCGTGACATTCCGTGTTACGAACACGCTACATGCAACACGGATTCGAAAAAACATTCATGACTGAGTTGTGAGCATGTGGATTACTGAACTTTCATCCACAATAGAAGGCATATTTACACATAGAAACACATACTCTGTTTTCGCATGTTTTTCCTAATGTCACATCCGAAAATGCGGTAGATTTCACAGAAAAATTCTCTTGGAGCGATTTATAACCAATAGACATGTAATTTACACAGTTTCCCTCACCATGAAGTTCCGTGTTCAGAACAGGCTTTATGTATCACGGATTCGAAAACAATCATTACTGAGATCTGAGAATGTGGTTAGAGAACTTTCATCCACCATACAAGGCATTTTACACCTAGAAACATTTAGTCTGTGTGCGCAGATTTTCCCTAATGTCAGATTCGAAAATCAGGCAGTTTTCATAGAAAAATACTCTTGGAGCGAGTTCTACCCAATAGACATGTAATATAATTTCTTTCCCTCACCGTGACATTCGGTGTTCCGAAAATGGTACACGCATTACGGATTCGACAAACAATGGTTACTGAGCTGTGAGCATGTGGATTACCGAACTTTCATTCACCATAAAAGGAATCCTTACACATAGAAGTATTTACCTTGATTTTGCAGCTTATTCTTATCGCCAGGTTAGAAAATGAGAAAGATTGTGCAGAAAAATCCTCTTTGAATGAGTTCTACACACGAGACATGTAAATTACATTGTTTACCAAAACGTGACATCCGTGTTACCAACACAATACAAGCATCCCGGTTTCGACAAAAATTCATTACTGAGATGTGAGCATGTGTATTACAAACTTTCATTCACCATGCATGGCATATTTATTCCTAGAAATATTTACTCAGATTTCGCAGGTTTTTCATAACGCCTGTTTCAGAAATCATGAAGTTGTTGCAGTAAAATCCTCTTGGTGCGAGTTCTACCAAATAGAAATTTAATTTACACAGTTTCCCTAACCATGATATTCTGTGTTTCGAACACGCTACATGCATGACGGATTGCACAAACATTCTTTAATGAGTTGTGAGCATGTGGATTACCGATCTTTCATCCACCAAAATAGGGATATTGTCACCTAGAAGCATTTACTCAGATTTCGCAGCTTTTCATAATGCCAGTTTTTGATATGAGGGATATTTCACAGATAAATGGTCTTATAGCGTGTTCTACCCGACAGATATGTAATTTCCATAGCTTACCTGACCGTGTCATTCCATCTTCCAAACACATTAATTGCATCACAGACTTCAAAAACATTCATTAATGAATTGTGAGCATGTGGATTACCGAAATCTCATTCACCATTAAAGGCATATGTGCATCTACAGAATTTACTCTGATTTTGCATTTTTTTTTTGCCAGTTTAAAAATGAGGCAGATGGCTCAGTAAAATACACTTTGAGCTTGATGTACACAGTAGACATCTAGTTTACATAGTCTCCTCACCATTATATTCTGTGTTCTGAACACGTTACATGCATCAGGGTTTCGAAAAAACATTCATTACTGAGTTGTGAGCACGAGGATTAATGAACATTCATCACCAAAATGGGCATATTGACACCGAAGTAATTTTACTCTAATTTCCCAGCTTTTTCCTAACACCAGTTTTGAAATTGAGGTAGATTTTACAGAAATATTCTCTTGGAGAGAGTTCTTCAAAATCGACATTGAATTTACATAGTTTCCTCACCGTGATATTCCGTGTTCCGAACCTGTTACATGCATCAAAGATACGACAAACATTCATTACTGAGGTGAGAACATGTGGATTACCAAAGTTTAAACACCATACAGGGCATATTTACACCAAGAAATATTTACCCTGATTTCACCGAATTTTCCAAAAGCCAGTTTCGGAAATGAGGCATATTTTGCAGAAAAATGCTCTTTTATCGACTTCTACCCGATAGACATGTAACTTACATAGTTTACCTGACTGTGACATTCTAGGTTCCGAACACATTACATGCATCACGGATTCGACATTCAGTTATTACTGATTTGTGAGCATGTGGATTACCGAGCTTTCATTCACCATTCAAGGAATATTAACACTTAGAATTATTTACCCTGAGTTCCCAGCTATTTTCTAATGCCAGTTTTGAAAACCAAGCAGTTTTCACAGACAAACCGTCTTACATCGTGTTCTATCCAACAGAAATGTAATTGACAGAGATTCCCTCACCGTGTAATTCCATGTTCTGTATATGCTACATGCATCACGGATTCGACACATATTCCCTACTGAGTTGTTAGCATGAGGATTACTGAACTTTCACCTACTATTAAAGGCATATTTACACCGAGAAGCATTTTATCAGAAAAATCCTCTTTGAGTGTGTTGTATCCACTAGAACTTTTATTTAAATTGTTTCACTCACCGTGACTTTCCATGTTCTGAACACGATACATGCATCACGGATTCGACAAACATTTTTAATGAGTTGTGAGCATTTTTCATGAATTACCGAACTTTCATCCTCCATACAAGGCATATTAACAACTAGATATATTTATTCTCAGTTTGCAGGTTATTCATAACACTGGATTCCAAAATCAGGCAGTTTTCTCAAAAAAATCCTCTTGGAGCGAATTCTAACCAATAGACATGTAATTTAATTTTCTTCCTCCACCGTGACATTCCGTGTTACGAACACGCTACATGCAACACGGATTCGAAAAAACATTCATGACTGAGTTGTGAGCATGTGGATTACTGAACTTTCATCCCCATAAATGGCAGAGTTACACCTAGAAAATTTTTCTCTGATTTCCCAGCTTTTTCCAAAAACCAGTTTCGAAAATGAGGTAGATATCACAGAAAAATTCTCTTGGAGCGAGTTCTACCCATTCGGCATGTAATTTACTTAGTTTCCTCAGCATGATATTCTGTGTTCCGAACACGTAACATGCATCACGGATACGACAAACATGCATTACAGAGGTGAGAACATGTGGATTAACAAACTTTCAACACCATACAGGGCATATTTACACCAAGAAACATTTACTCTGAGTTCACAATATTTTCCTAAAGACAGTTTCGAAAATGAGGGAGATTTCACACACAAATGCTCTTGGAGCGATTTCTACCCAATAAAAGTGTAATTTACATAATTTCCCTCACTGTGAAATTCAGTGTTCCGAACATTCTACAAGCATCAAGAATTTCACAAGCATTCATTACTGAGATGTGAATATGTGTATTGAGATTTTTCATCCACCATGCAAGGCATATTTATACCTAGAAATTTTTACCAGATTTTACACAAATTTCCTAGAGCCAGTTTCAATATTCATGAAGATTTCGCAGAAAAATTCTCTTGGGGCGAGTCCGTTCAAATAGTATTTTAATTTACATAGTTTCCCTCACCATGATATTCCTTGTTCCGAGCACGCTACATGCATGACGGATTTGACAAACATTACTTACTGAGTTGTAAGCATGAGGATTACCGATCTTTCATCCACCATAAAAGGCATATTGTCACCTAGAAGCATTTACTCAGATTTCGCAGCTTTTCCTAACACCAGTTTCGGAAATGAGGCATATTTTGCGGAAAAATCCTCTTGTAGGTAGTTCTTCCCGATAGATATGTAATTTACATAGTTTAACTGATTGTGTAATTCCGTCTTCCGATCACGTTAAATACAACACGGATTCGAAAAACATTCATTACTGAGTTGTGAGCATGTGGATAACCGAACTTTCAATCACCATTCAAGGCATATAAATACCTAGAAATATTTATTTTGAGTTCGCATGTTTTTTCTAATGCCAGTATCAAAAATCAGGCAGTTTCCACAGAAATATCCTTGTGGAGGAATTTATACACAATAGATTTGTAATTTAAATAGTTGCCCTCACCGTGAATATCCGTGTTCTGAACACAATACATGTATGACAGATTCATCAAACTTTTATTTCTGAGTTGAGAACATGTGGATAACTGAACTTTCATTGACCATAGAAGGCATATTTACCCATAGAATCACTTACTTTGTGTCGCAGGTTTTTCCTAATGCCACATCCTAAAATGAGGTAGATTTCACAGAAAAATCCTCTTGGAGTGATTTATAACCAATAGACATGTAATTTACACAGTTCCCCTCACCATGTAGTTCCGTGTTCAGAACAGGCTTTATGTATCACGGATTCGACAAACAATTATTACTGAGATCTGAGAATGTATTTAGAGAACTTTCATCCACCATACAAGACATTTTACACCTAGAAACATTTAGTCTGTGTGCGCAGATTTTCCCTAATGTCAGATTCGAAAACCAGGCAGTTTTCATAGAAAAATACTCTTGGAGCGAGTTCTACCCAATAGACATGTAATATAATTTCTTTCCCTCACCGTGACATTCGGTGTTCCGAAAATGCTACACGCATTACGGATTCGACAAACAATGGTTACTGAGCTGTGAGCATGTGGATTACCGAACTTTCATTCACCATAAAAGGAATCCTTACACATAGAAGTATTTACCTTGATTTTGCAGCTTATTCTTATCGACAGGTTAGAAAATGAGAAAGATTGTGCAGAAAAATCCTCTTTGAATGAGTTCTACACACGAGACATGTAAATTACATTGTTTACCAAAACGTGACATCCGTGTTACCAACACAATACAAGCATCCCGGTTTCGACAAAAATTCATTACTGAGATGTGAGCATGTGTATTACAAACTTTCATTCACCATGCATGGCATATTTATTCCTAGAAATATTTACTCAGATTTCGCAGGTTTTTCATAACGCCTGTTTCAGAAATCATGAAGTTGTTGCAGTAAAATCCTCTTGGTGCGAGTTCTACCAAATAGAAATTTAATTTACACAGTTTCCCTAACCATGATATTCTGTGTTTCGAACACGCTACATGCATGACGGATTGCACAAACATTCTTTAATGAGTTGTGAGCATGTGGATTACCGATCTTTCATCCACCAAAATAGGGATATTGTCACCTAGAAGCATTTACTCAGATTTCGCAGCTTTTCATAATGCCAGTTTTTGATATGAGGGATATTTCACAGATAAATGGTCTTATAGCGTGTTCTACCCGACAGATATGTAATTTCCATAGCTTACCTGACCGTGTCATTCCATCTTCCAAACACATTAATTGCATCACAGACTTGAAAAACATTCATTAATGAATTGTGAGCATGTGGATTACCGAAATCTCATTCACCATTAAAGCCATATGTGCATCTACAGAATTTACTCTGATTTTGCATTTTTTTTTTTGCCAGTTTAAAAATGAGGCAGATGGCTCAGTAAAATACACTTTGAGCTTGATGTACACAGTAGACATCTAGTTTACATAGTCTCCTCACCATTATATTCTGTGTTCTGAACACGTTACATGCATCAGGGTTTCGAAAAAACATTCATTACTGAGTTGTGAGCACGAGGATTAATGAACATTCATCACCAAAATGGGCATATTGACACCGAAGTAATTTTACTCTAATTTCCCAGCTTTTTCCTAACACCAGTTTTGAAATTGAGGTAGATTTTACAGAAATATTCTCTTGGAGAGAGTTCTTCAAAATCGACATTGAATTTACATAGTTTCCTCACCGTGATATTCCGTGTTCCGAACCTGTTACATGCATCAAAGATACGACAAACATTCATTACTGAGGTGAGAACATGTGGATTACCAAACTTTCAACACCATACAGGGCATATTTACACCAAGAAATATTTACTCTGAGTTCACAATATTTTCCTAAAGACAGTTTCGAAAATGAGGGAGATTTCACACACAAATGCTCTTGGAGCGATTTCTACCCAATAAAAGTGTAATTTACATAATTTCCCTCACTGTGAAATTCAGTGTTCCGAACATTCTACAAGCATCAAGAATTTCACAAGCATTCATTACTGAGATGTGAATATGTGTATTGAGATTTTTCATCCACCATGCAAGGCATATTTATACCTAGAAATTTTTACCAGATTTTACACAAATTTCCTAGAGCCAGTTTCAATATTCATGAAGATTTCGCAGAAAAATTCTCTTGGGGCGAGTCCGTTCAAATAGTATTTTAATTTACATAGTTTCCCTCACCATGATATTCCTTGTTCCGAGCACGCTACATGCATGACCGATTTGACAAACATTACTTACTGAGTTGTAAGCATGAGGATTACCGATCTTTCATCCACCATAAAAGGCATATTGTCACCTAGAAGCATTTACTCAGATTTCACAGCTTTTCCTAACACCAGTTTCGGAAATGAGGCATATTTTGCGGAAAAATCCTCTTGTAGGTAGTTCTTCCCGATAGATATGTAATTTACATAGTTTAACTGATTGTGTAATTCCGTCTTCCGATCACGTTAAATACAACACGGATTCGAAAAACATTCATTACTGAGTTGTGAGCATGTGGATAACCGAACTTTCAATCACCATTCAAGGCATATAAATACCTAGAAATATTTAATTTGAGTTCGCATGTTTTTTCTAATGCCAGTATCAAAAATCAGGCAGTTTCCACAGAAATATCCTTGTGGAGGAATTTATACACAATAGATTTGTAATTTAAATAGTTGCCCTCACCGTGAATATCCGTGTTCTGAACACAATACATGTATGACAGATTCGTCAAACTTTTATTTCTGAGTTGAGAACATGTGGATAACTGAACTTTCATTGACCATAGAAGGCATATTTACCCATAGAATCACTTACTTTGTGTCGCAGGTTTTTCCTAATGCCACATCCTAAAATGAGGTAGATTTCACAGAAAAATCCTCTTGGAGTGATTTATAACCAATAGACATGTAATTTACACAGTTCCCCTCACCATGTAGTTCCGTGTTCAGAACAGGCTTTATGTATCACGGATTCGACAAACAATTATTACTGAGATCTGAGAATGTATTTAGAGAACTTTCATCCACCATACAAGACATTTTACACCTAGAAACATTTAGTCTGTGTGCGCAGATTTTCCCCAATGTCAGATTCGAAAATCAGGCAGTTTTCTTAGAAAAATACTCTTGGAGCGAGTTCTACCCAATAGACATGTAATATAATTTCTTTCCCTCACCGTGACATTCGGTGTTCCGAAAATGCTACACGCATTACGGATTCGACAAACAATGGTTACTGAGCTGTGAGCATGTGGATTACCGAACTTTCATTCACCATAAAAGGAATCCTTACATATAGAAGTATTTACCTTGATTTTGCAGCATATTCTTAACGCCAGGTTAGAAAATGAGAAAGATTGTGCAGAAAAATCCTCTTTGAGTGGGTTCTACACACGAGACATGTAAATTACATTGTTTCCCAGAACGTGACATCCGTGTTACCAACAAAATACAAGCATCCCGGTTTCGACAAAAATTCATTACTGAGATGTGAGCATGTGTATTAAAAACTTTCATTCACCATGCATGGCATATATATTCCTAGACATATTTACTCCGATTTCGCAGGTTTTTCATAACGCCTGTTTCAGAAATCATGAAGTTGTTGCAGTAAAATCCTCTTGGTGCGAGTTCTACCAAATAGAATTTTAATTTACACAGTATCCCTAACCATGGTATTCTGTGTTTCGAACACGGTATATGCATGACGGATTGCACAAACATTCTTTAATGAGTTGTGAGCATGTGGATTACCGATCTTTCACCAACCAAAATAGGGATATTGTCACCTAGAAGCATTTACTCAGATTTCGCAGATTTTCATAATGCCAGATTTTGATATGAGGGATATTTCACAGATAAGTGGTCTTATAGCGTGTTCTACCCGACAGATATGTAATTTCCATAGCTTACCTGACCGTGTCATTCCATCTTCCAAACACATTAATTGCATCACAGACTTCAAAAACATTCATTAATGAATTGTGAGCATGTGGATTACCGAAATCTCATTCACCATAAAGGCATATATGCACCTACAGGATTTACTTTGATTTTGCAGCTTTTTCTAATGCCAGTTTAAAATTGAGGCAGATGGCTCAGTAAAATACACTTTGAGCTTGATGTACACACTAGACATCTAGTTTACATAGTCTCCTCACCATGCTATTCTGTGTTCTGAACACGTTACATGCATCACGGTTTCGAAAAAACATTCATTACTGAGTTGTGAGCACGAGGATTAATGAACATTCATCACCAAAATGGGCATATTGACACCGAAGTAATTTTACTCTAATTTCCCAGCTTTTTCCTAACACCAGTTTTGAAATTGTGGTAGATTTTACAGAAAAATTCTCTTGGAGCTAGTTCTTCAAAATCGACATTGAATTTACATAGTTTCCTCACCGTGATATTCCGTGTTCCGAACCTGTTACATGCATCAAAGATAAGACAAACATTCATTATTGAGGTGAGAACTTGTGTATTACCAAAGTTTAAACACCATATAGGGCATATTTACACCAAGAAACATTTACCCTGATTTCACAGAATTTTCCAAAAGCCAGTTTCGGAAATGGGGCATATTTTGCAGAAAAATGCTCTTTTATCGACTTCTACCTGATAGAGATGTAACTTACATAGTTAACCTCACTGTGACATTCTGTGCTCCGAACACATTACATGCATCACGGATTCGACAAACAGTTATTACTGATTAGTGATCATGTGGATTACCGAGCTTTCATTCACCTTTCAAGGAATATTAACACTTAGAATTATTTACTCTGAGTTCCCAGCTATTTTCTAATGCCAGTTTTGAAAACCAAGAAGTATTCTCAGAAAAACCGTCTTACATCGAGTTCTATCCAACAGAAATGTAATTGACAGAGATTCCCTCACCGTGTAATTCCATGTTCCGTATATGCTACATGCATCACGGATTCGACACATATTCCCTACTGAGTTGTTAGCATGTGGATTACTGAACTTTCACCTACTATTAAAGGCATATATACACCGAGAAGCATTTTATCAGAAAAATTCTCTTTGAGTATGTTGTATCCAATAGACCTTTTATTTAATTTGTTTCACTCACCATGACTTTCCATGTTCTGAACACGATACATGCATCAAGGATTCGAGAAATATTTTTTATGATTTGTGAGCATATTTCATGAATTACCGAACATTCATCCACCATATAAGGCATATTTAAACCTAGATATATTTATTCCAGTTCGCAGGTTATTCATAATGCCAGATTCCAAAATCAGGCCGTTTTCTCAAAAAAATCTTCTTGGAGCGAGTTCTAACCAATAGAAATGTCATTTACATTTCTTCCTCCACTGTGACATTCCGTGTTACGAACACACTACATGCAACACGGATTCGAAAAAACATTCATGACTGAGTTGTGAGCATGTGGATTACTGAACTTTCATCCCCATACATGGCAGAGTTACACCTAGAAAAATTTTCTCGGATTTCCCAGCTTTTTCCTAACACCAGTTTCCAAAATGAGGTAGATATCACAGAAAATTTCTCTTGGAGCGAGTTCTACCCAATCGGCATTTAATTTACATAGTTTCCTCAGCGTGATATTCCGTGTTCCGAACACGTAACATGCATCACGGATACGACAATCATGCATTACAGAGGTGAGAACATGTGGATTAACAAACTTTCAACACCATACAGGGCATATTTAAACCAAGAAACATTTACTCTGTTTTCACAAATATTTCCTAATGACAGTTTCGAAAATGATAGAGATTTCACAGTCAAATACTCTTGGAGCGAGTTCTACCAAGTAGAAATTTAATTTAAATAATTTCCCTCACCGTGACATTCCGTGTTCCAATCTTTCTACAAGCATCAATGATCTCACAAGCATCATTACTGAGATGTGAGTATGTGTATTGCGATCTTTCATCCACCATGCAAGGCATATTTATACCTAGAAATTTTTACCAGATTTCGCAGAAATTTCCTAACGATAGTTTCAAAAATCATGAAGATTTCGCAGAAAACTTCTCTTTGGGCGAGTCATTTCAAATAGTATTTTAATTTACATAGTTTCCCTCACCATGGTATTCCGTGTTCCGAGCATGCTACATGCATGAAGGATTAGACAAACATTACTTACTGATTTGTGAGCATGTGGATTACCGATCTTTCATTCACCATGCGTGGCCTATACGTACCTAGAAATATTTACTCAGTTTTCTCAGCTTTTTCCTTACAACAGTTTTAAAAATCATGAAATTATCACAGAAAAATCCTCTTGCTGTGAGTCCTAACAAATAGAATTTTAATTTACATAGTTTCCCTCACCATGAAATACTGTGTTACAAAACGCTACATGCATGATGGATTCGACAAACATACTTTAATGAGTTGTGAGCATGTGGATTATCGAAATTTCATCCACCATTAAAGGCCAATTGTCACCTAGAAGCATTTACACAAATTTCGCTGCTTTTCCTTAAGCCAGTTTCTGATATGAGTCATATTTCACATAAAAATTGTCATTTAGCGATTTCTAACTGACAGATATTTATTTTACATAGCTTAATTGACCATGTCATTCCGTGTTCCAAACACATTAAATTCATCACGGATTGGAAAAACTTTCATTACTGAGTAGTGAGCATGTGGATTACCCAACTTTCATCCACAATAAAAGTAATCCTTACACAGAGAATTATTTACCTTGATTTTGCAGCTTATTCTTTTCGCCAGGTTAGAAAATGAGAAAGATTGCGCAGAAAAATCCTCTTTGTGTGGGTTCTACACACGAGACATGTAAATTACATTGTTTTCCAGAACGTGACATCCGTGTTCCCAACACAATACAATCATCACGGGTTCGACAAAAATTCGTTACTGAGATGTGAGCATGTGTATTACAAACTTTCATTCACCATGCATGGCATATTTATTCTTAGAAATATTTACTCAGATTTCGCAGGTTTTTCATAAAGCCTGTTTCAGAAATCATGAAGTTTTTGCAGTAAAATCCTCTTGGTGCGAGTACTACCAAATAGAAATTTAATTTACACAGTTTCCCTAACCATGATATTCTGTGTTTCGAACAAGCTACATGCATGACGGATTGAACAAACATTCTTTTATGAGTTGTGAGCATGTGGATTACCGATCTTTCATTCACCAAAAAAGGCATATTGTCACCTAGAAGCATTTACTCAGATTTTGCAGCTTTTCATAATGCCAGTTTTTGATATGAGGGTTATTTCACAGATAAATGGTCTTATAGCGTGTTCTACCCGACAGATATGTAATTTCCATAGCTTACCTGACCGTGTCATTCCATCTTCCAAACACATTAATTGCATCACAGGCTTGAAAAACATTCATTAATGAGTTGTAACCATGTGGATTACCGAAATCTCATTCACCATTAAAGGCATATGTGCACCTACAGAATTTACTCTGATTTTGCAGCTTTTTCTAATGCCAGTTTAAAAATGAGGCAGATGGCTCAGTAAAATACACTTTGAGCTTGATGTACACACTAGACATCTAGTTTACATAGTCTCCTCACCATGCTATTCTGTGTTCTGAACACGTTACATGCATCACGGTTTCGAAAAAACATTCATTACTGAGTTGTGAGCACGAGGATTAATGAACATTCATCACCAAAATGGGCATATTGAGACCGAAGGAATTTTACTCTAATTTCCCAGCTTTTCCCTAACACCAGTTTTGAAATTGATTTAGATTTTACAGAAAAATTCTCTTGGAGCGAGTTCTTCAAAATCGACATTGAATTTACATAGTTTCCTCACCGTGATATTCCGTGTTCCGAACCTGTTACATGCATCAAAGATACGAGAAACATTCATTACTGAGGTGAGAACATGTGGATTACCAAAGTTTAAACACCATACAGGGCATATTTACACCAAGAAATATTTACCCTGATTTCACAGAATTTTCCTAAAGCCAGTTTCGGAAATGAGGCATATTTTGCAGAAAAATGCTCTTTTATCGACTTCTACCCGATAGACATGTAACTTACATAGTTTACCTGACTGTGACATTCTGTGTTCTGAACACATTACATGCATCACGGATTCGACAAACAGTTATTACTGATTTGTTAGCATGTGGATTACCGAGCTTTCATTCACCATTCAAGGAATGTTAACACTTAGAATTATTTACTCTGAGTTCCCAGCTATTTTCTAATGCCAGTTTTGAAAACCAAGCAGTTTTCACAGAAAAAACCTCTTACAACGAGTTCTATCCAACAGAAATGTAATTGACAGAGATTCCCTCATCGTTTAATTCCATGTTCCGTATATGCTACATGCATCACGGATTCGACACATATTCCCTACTGAGTTGTTAGCATGTGGATTACTGAACTTTCACCTACTATTAAAGGCATATTTACACCGAGAAGCATTTTATCAGAAAAATCCTCTTTGAGTGTGTTGTATCCACTAGAACTTTTATTTAAATAGTTTCACTCACCGTGACTTTCCATGTTCTGAACACGATACATGCATCACGGATTCGACAAACATTTTTAATGAGTTGTGAGCATTTTTCATGAATTACCGAACTTTCATCCTCCATACAAGGCATATTAACACCTAGATATATTTATTCTCAGTTTGCAGGTTATTCATAACACTGGATTACAAAATCAGGCAGTTTTCTCAAAAAAATCCTCTTGGAGCGAATTCTAACCAATAGACATGTAGGTTAATTTTCTTCCTCCACCGTGACATTCCGTGTTACGAACACACTACATGCAACACGGATTCAAAAAAACATTCATGACTGAGTTGTGAGCATGTGGATTACTGAACTTTCATCCCCATACATGGCAGAGTTACACCTAGAAAAATTTTCTCGGATTTCCCAGCTTTTTCCTAACACCAATTTCCAAAATGAGGTAGATATCACAGAAAAATTCTCTTGGAGCGAGTTCTACCCATTCGGCATGTAATTTACATAGTTTCCTCAGCGTGATATTCTGTGTTCCGAACACGTATCATGCATCACGGATACGACAAACATGCATTACAGAGGTGAGAACATGTGGATTAACAAACTTTCAACACCATACAGGGCATATTTACACCAAGAAACATTTACTCTGAGTTCACAATATTTTCCTAAAGACAGTTTCGAAAATGAGGGAGATTTCACACACAAATGCACTTGGAGCGACTTCTACCCTATAAAAATGTAATTTACATAATTTCCCTCACTGTGACATTCCGTGTTCCGAACATTCTACAAGCATCAAGAATTTGACAAGCATTCATTACTGAGATGTGAGTATGTGTATTGAGATCTTTCATCCACCATGCAAGGCATATTTATACCTAGAAATTTTTACCAGATTTTGCAGAAATTTCCTAAAGCCAGTTTCAAAATTCATGAAGATTTCACAGAAAAATTCTCTTGGGGAGAGTCCGTTCAAATAGTATTTTAATTTACATAGTTTCCCTCACCATGATATTCCGTTTTCCGAGCAGGCTACATGCATGACGGATTTGACAAACATTACTTTCTGAGTTGTAAGCATGAGGATTACCGATCTTTCATCCCCCATGAAAGGCATATTGTCACCTAGAAGCATTTACTCAGATTTCACAGCATTTCCTAACACCAGTTTCGGAAATGAGGCATATTTTGCGGAAAAATCGTCTTGTAGGTAGTTCTTCCCGATAGATATGTAATTTACATAGCTTAACTGATTGTGTAATTCCGTCTTCTGATCACATTAAATACAACAGGTATAAGAAAAACATTCATTACTGAGTTGTGAGCATGTGGATAACCGAACTTTCAATCACCATTCAAGGCATATAAACACCTAGAAATATTTATTTTGAGTTCGCATCTTTTTTCTAATGCCAGTATCAAAAATCAGTCAGTTTCCACAAAAATATTCTTGTGGAGGATGTTATACACATTAGACATGTAATTTATAGTGGCACTCACCGTGAATATCCGTGTTCTGAACACACTACATGTATGACAGATTCGTCAAACATTTATTTCTGAGTTGTGAACGTGTGGATTACTGAACTTTCATTGACCATAGCAGGCATATTTACCCATAGAATCACTTACTCTTGTGTCGCAGGTTTTTCCTAATGCCACATCCGAAAATGAGGTAGATTTCACAGAAAAATCCTCTTGGAGCGATTTATAACCAATAGACATGTAGTTTACACAGTTTCCCTCACCATGAAGTTCCGTGTTCAGAACAGGCTTTATGTATCACGGATTCGACAAACAATCATTACTGAGATCTGAGAATGTGGATTAGAGAACTTTCATTCACCATACAAGGCATTTTACACCTAGAAACATTTAGTCTGTGTGTGCAGATTTTCCTAATGTCAGATTCGAAAATCAGGCAGTTTTCATAGAAAAATACTCTTGGAGCGAGTTCTACCCAATAGACATGTAATATAATTTCTTTCCCTCACCGTGACATTTGGTGTTCCGAAAATGCTACACGCATTACGGATTCGACAAACAATGTTTACTGAGCTGTGAGCATGTGGATTACCAAACTTTCATTCACCATAAAAGGAATCCTTAAACATAGAATTATTTACCTGGATTTTGCTGCTTATTCTTATCGCCAGGTTGGAAAATGAGAAAGATTGTGCAGAAAAATCCTCTTTGAGTGGGTTCTACACACGAGACATGTAAATTACATTGTTTCCCAGAACGTGACATCCGTGTTACCAACACAATACAAGCATCCCGGTTTCGACAAAAATTCATTACTGAGATGTGAGCATGTGTATTACAAAC
Organism: Camelus dromedarius; assembly: GCF_036321535.1. Lineage (NCBI taxonomy): Eukaryota > Metazoa > Chordata > Mammalia > Artiodactyla > Camelidae > Camelus > Camelus dromedarius. Next base: position 469,147 of record NW_026989821.1, on the reverse strand, counting down.
TTTCATTCACCATGCATGGCATATTTATTCCTAGAAATATTTACTCAGATTTCGCAGGTTTTTCATAACGCCTGTTTCAGAAATCATGAAGTTTTTGCAGTAAAATCCTCTTGGTGCGAGTCCTACCAAATAGAAATTTAATTTACAAGTTTCCCTAACCATGATATTCTGTGTTTCGAACACGCTACATGCATGACGGATTGCACAAACATTCTTTAATGAGTTGTGTGCATGTGGAGTACCGATCTTTCATCCACCAAATAATGCATATTGTCTCCTAGAAGCATTTACTCAGATTTCGCAGCTTTTCATAATGCCAGTTTTTGATATGAGGGATATTTCACAGATAAATGGTCTTATAGCATGTTCTACCCGACAGATATGTAATTTCCATAGCTTACCTGACCGTGTCATTCCATCTTCCAAACACATTAATTGCATCACAGACTTGAAAAACATTCATTAATGAATTGTGAGCATGTGGATTACCGAAATCTCAATCACCATTAAAGGCATATGTGCACCTACAGGATTAACTCTGATTTTGCAGGTTTTTCTAATGCCAGTTTAAAATTGAGGCAGATGGCTCTGTAAAATACACTTTGAGCTTGATGTACACACTAGACATCTAGTTTACATAGTCTCCTCACCATGCTATTCTGTGTTCTGAACATGTTACATGCATCACGGTTTCGAAAAAACATTCATTACTGAGTTGTGAGCACGAGGATTAATGAACATTCATCACCAAAATGGGCATATTGACACCAAAGGAATTTTACTCTAATTTCCCAGCTTTTTCCTAACACCAGTTTTGAAATTGAGGTAGATTTTACAGAAAAATTCTCTTGGAGCTAGTTCTTCAAAATCGACATTGAATTTACATAGTTTCCTCACCGTGATATTCCGTGTTCCGAACCTGTTACATGCATCAAAGATACGAGAAACATTCATTACTGAGGTGAGAACATGTGGATTACCAAACTTTCAACACCATGCAGGGCATATTTACACCAAGAAACATTTACCCTGATTTCACAGAATTTTCCAAAAGCCAGTTTCGTAAATGAGGCATAATTTGCAGAAAAATGCTCTTTTATCGACTTCTACCCGATAGACATGTAACTTACATTGTTTACCTGACTGTGACATTCTGTGCTCCGAACACATTACATGCATCACGGATTCGACAAACAGTTATTACTGATTTGTGAGCATGTGGATTACCGAGCTTTCATTCACCATTCAAGGAATATTAACACTTAGAATTATTTACCCTGAGTTCCCAGCTATTTTCTAATGCCAGTTTTGAAAACCAAGCAGTTTTCACAGAAAAACCGTCTTACATCGAGTTCTATCCAACAGAAATGTAATTGACAGAGATTCCCTCACCGTGTATTTCCATGTTCCGTATATGCTACATGCATCACGGATTCGACACATATTCCCTACTGAGTTGTTAGCATGTGGATTACTGTACTTTCACTTACTATTAAAGGCATATTTACCCCGAGAAGCATTTTCCAGAAAAATCCTCTTTGAGTGTGTTGTATCCACTAGAACTTTTATTTGAATTGTTTCACTCACTGTGACTTTCCATGTTCTGAACACAATAAACGCATCACGGTTTCGACAAACATTTTTAATGAGTTGTGAGCATTTTTCATGAATTACCGAAGTTTCATCCTCCATACAAGGCATATTAACAACTAGATATATTTATTCTCAGTTTGCAGGTTATTCATAATGCTGGATTACAAAATCAGGCAGTTTTCTCAAAAAAATTCTCTTGGAGCGAATTCTAAAAAATAGACATTTAATTTACTTTTCTTCCTCCACCGTGACATTCCGTGTTACGAACACACTACATGCAACACGGATTCGAAAAAACATTCATGACTGAGTTGTGAGCATGTGGATTACTGAACTTTCATCCCCATAAATGGCAGAGTTACACCTAGAAAATTTTTCTCTGATTTCCCAGCTTTTTCCTAACACCAGTTTCCAAAATGAGGTAGATATCACAGAAAAATTCTCTTGGAGCGAGTTCTACCCATTCGGCATGTAATTTACATAGTTTCCTCAGCGTGATATTCCGTGTTCCGAACACGTAACATGCATCACGGATACGACAAACATGCATTACAGAGGTGAGAACATGTGGATTAACAAACTTTCAACACCATACAGGGCATATTTACACCAAGAAACATTTACTCTGAGTTCACAGTATTTTCCTAAAGACAGTTTCGAAAATGAGGGAGATTTCACACACAAATGCTCTTGGAGCGACTTCTACCCAATAAAAATGTAATTTACATAATTTCCCTCACTGTGACATTCCGTGTTCCGAACATTCTACAAGCATCAAAGATTTCACAAGCATTCATTACTGAGATGTGAGTATGTGTATTGCGATCTTTCATCCACCATGCAAGGCATATTTATACCTAGAAATTTTTACCAGATTTTGCAGAAATTTCCTAAAGCCAGTTTCAAAATTCATGAAGATTTCGCAGAAAAATTCTCTTGGGGAGAGTCCGTTGAAATAGTATTTTAATTTACATATTTTCACTCACCGTGATATTCCGTGTTCCGAGCACGCTACATGCATGACCGATTTGACAAACATTACTTACTGAGTTGTAAGCATGAGGATTACCGATCTTTCATCCACCATAATAGGCATATTGTCACATAGAATAATTTACTCAGATTTCGCAGCATTTCTTAACACCAGTTTCGGAAATGAGGCATATTTTGCGGAAAAATCCTCTTGTAGGTAGTTCTTCCCGATAGATATGTAATTTACATAGCTTAACTGATTGTGTAATTCCGTCTTCTGATCACGTTATATATAACAGGTATAAGAAAATCATTCATTACTGAGTCGTGGGCATGTGGATAACCGAACTTTCAATCACCATTCAAGGCATATAAACACCTAGAAATATTTATTTTGAGTTCGCATCATTTTTCTAATGCCAGTATCAAAAATCAGTCAGTTTCCACAAAATTATACTTGTGGAGGATGTTATACACATTAGACATGTAATTTACATAGTGGCACTCACCGTGAATATCCATGATCTGAACACACTACATGTATGACGGATTCGTCAAACATTTATTTCTGAGTTGTGAACATGTGGATTACTGAACTTTCATTGACCATAGAAGGCATATTTACACATAGAATCACTTACTCTTGTGTCGCAGGTTTTTCCTAATGCCACATCCGAAAATGAGGTAGATTTCACAGAAAAATCCTCTTGGAGCGTTTTATAACCAATAGACATGTAATTTACACAGTTTCCCTCACCATGAAGTTCCGTGTTCAGAACAGGCTTTAAGTATCACGGATATGACAAACGATCATTACTGAGATCTGAGAATGTGGTTAGAGAACTTTCATCCACCATACAAGGCATTTTACACCTAGAAACATTTAGTCTGTGTGCGCAGATTTTCCCTAATGTCAGATTCGAAAATCAGGCAGTTTTCATAGAAAAATACTCTTGGAGCGTGTTCTACCCAATAGACATGTAATATAATTTCTTTGCCTCACCGTGACATTCGGTGTTCCGAAAATGCTACATGCATTACGGATTCGACAAACAATGCTTACTGAGCTGTGAGCATGTGGATTACCGAACTTTCATTCACCATAAAAGGAATCCTTACACATAGAATTATTTACCTTGATTTTGCAGATTATTCTTATCGCCAAGTTATAAAATGAGAAAGATTGTGCAGAAAAATCCTCTTTGAGTGAGTTCTACACACGAGACATGTAAATTACATTGTTTGCAGAACGTGACATCCGTGTTCCCAACACAATACAAGCATCCCGGATTCGACAAAAATTCATTAATGTGTTGTGAGCATGTGTATTACAAACTTTCATTCACCATGCATGGCATATTTATTCCTAGAAATATTTACTCAGATTTTGCATGTTTTTCATAACGCCTGTTTCAGAAATCATGAAGTTTTTGCAGTAAAATCCTCTTGGTGCGAGTTCTACCAAATAGAAATTTAATTTACACAATTTTCCTAACCATGATATTCTGTGTTTCGAACACGCTACATGCATGACGGATTGAAAAAACATTCTTTTATGAGTTGTGAGCATGTGGATTACCGATCTTTCATTCACCAAAAAAGGCATATTGTCACCTAGAAGCATTTACTCAGATTTCGCAGCTTTTCATAATGCCAGTTTTTGATATGAGGGATATTACACAGATAAATGGTCTTATAGCGTGTTCTAACCGACAGATATGTAATTTCCATAGCTTACCTGACCGTGTCATTCCATCTTCCAAACACATTAATTGCATCACAGGCTTGAAAAACATTCATTAATGAGTTGTAACCAAGTGGATTACCGAAATCTCATTCACCATGAAAGGCATATGTGCACCTACAGAATTTACTCTGATTTTGCAGCTTTTTCTAATGCCAGTTTAAAAATGAGGCAGATGGCTCAGTAAAATACACTTTGAGCTTGATGTACACACTAGACATCTAGCTTACATAGTCTCTTCACCATTATATTCTGTGTTCTGAACACGTTACATGCATCACGGTTTCGAAAAAACATTCATTACTGAGTTGTGAGCACGAGGATTAATGAACATTCATCACCAAAATGGGCATATTGACACCGAAGGAGTTTTACTCTAATTTCCCAGCTTTTTCCTAACACCAGTTTTGAAATTGATTTAGATTTTACAGAAAAATTCTCTTGGAGCGAGTTCTTCAAAATCGACATTGAATTTACATAGTTTCCTCACCGTGATATTCCGTGTTCCGAACCTGTTACATGCATCAAAGATACGAGAAACATTCATTACTGAGGTGAGAACATGTGGATTACCAAACTTTCAACACCATGCAGGGCATATTTACACCAAGAAACATTTACCCTGATTTCACAGAATTTTCCAAAAGCCAGTTTCGTAAATGAGGCATAATTTGCAGAAAAATGCTCTTTTATCGACTTCTACCCGATAGACATGTAACTTACATTGTTTACCTGACTGTGACATTCTGTGCTCCGAACACATTACATGCATCACGGATTCGACAAACAGTTATTACTGATTTGTGAGCATGTGGATTACCGAGCTTTCATTCACCATTCAAGGAATATTAACACTTAGAATTATTTACCCTGAGTTCCCAGCTATTTTCTAATGCCAGTTTTGAAAACCAAGCAGTTTTCACAGAAAAACCGTCTTACATCGAGTTCTATCCAACAGAAATGTAATTGACAGAGATTCCCTCACCGTGTATTTCCATGTTCCGTATATGCTACATGCATCACGGATTCGACACATATTCCCTACTGAGTTGTTAGCATGTGGATTACTGTACTTTCACTTACTATTAAAGGCATATTTACCCCGAGAAGCATTTTCCAGAAAAATCCTCTTTGAGTGTGTTGTATCCACTAGAACTTTTATTTGAATTGTTTCACTCACTGTGACTTTCCATGTTCTGAACACGATAAACGCATCACGGTTTCGACAAACATTTTTAATGAGTTGTGAGCATTTTTCATGAATTACCGAAGTTTCATCCTCCATACAAGGCATATTAACAACTAGATATATTTATTCTCAGTTTGCAGGTTATTCATAATGCTGGATTACAAAATCAGGCAGTTTTCTCAAAAAAATTCTCTTGGAGCGAATTCTAAAAAATAGACATTTAATTTACTTTTCTTCCTCCACCGTGACATTCCGTGTTACGAACACACTACATGCAACACGGATTCGAAAAAACATTCATGACTGAGTTGTGAGCATGTGGATTACTGAACTTTCATCCCCATAAATGGCAGAGTTACACCTAGAAAATTTTTCTCTGATTTCCCAGCTTTTTCCTAACACCAGTTTCCAAAATGAGGTAGATATCACAGAAAAATTCTCTTGGAGCGAGTTCTACCCATTCGGCATGTAATTTACATAGTTTCCTCAGCGTGATATTCCGTGTTCCGAACACGTAACATGCATCACGGATACGACAAACATGCATTACAGAGGTGAGAACATGTGGATTAACAAACTTTCAACACCATACAGGGCATATTTACACCAAGAAACATTTACTCTGAGTTCACAGTATTTTCCTAAAGACAGTTTCGAAAATGAGGGAGATTTCACACGCAAATGCTCTTGGAGCGACTTCTACCCAATAAAAATGTAATTTACATAATTTCCCTCACTGTGACATTCCGTGTTCCGAACATTCTACAAGCATCAAAGATTTCACAAGCATTCATTACTGAGATGTGAGTATGTGTATTGCGATCTTTCATCCACCATGCAAGGCATATTTATACCTAGAAATTTTTACCAGATTTTGCAGAAATTTCCTAAAGCCAGTTTCAAAATTCATGAAGATTTCGCAGAAAAATTCTCTTGGGGAGAGTCCGTTGAAATAGTATTTTAATTTACATATTTTCACTCACCATGATATTCCGTGTTCCGAGCACGCTACATGCATGACGGATTTGACAAACATTACTTACTGAGTTGTAAGCATGAGGATTACCGATCTTTCATCCACCATAATAGGCATATTGTCACATAGAATAATTTACTCAGATTTCGCAGCATTTCTTAACACCAGTTTCGGAAATGAGGCATATTTTGCGGAAAAATCCTCTTGTAGGTAGTTCTTCCCGATAGATATGTAATTTACATAGCTTAACTGATTGTGTAATTCCGTCTTCTGATCACGTTATATATAACAGGTATAAGAAAATCATTCATTACTGAGTCGTGGGCATGTGGATAACCGAACTTTCAATCACCATTCAAGGCATATAAACACCTAGAAATATTTATTTTGAGTTCGCATCATTTTTCTAATGCCAGTATCAAAAATCAGTCAGTTTCCACAAAATTATACTTGTGGAGGATGTTATACATATTAGACATGTAATTTACATAGTGGCACTCACCGTGAATATCCATGATCTGAACACACTACATGTATGACGGATTCATCAAACATTTATTTCTGAGTTGTGAACATGTGGATTACTGAACTTTCATTGACCATAGAAGGCATATTTACACATAGAATCACTTACTCTTGTGTCGCAGGTTTTTCCTAATGCCACATCCGAAAATGAGGTAGATTTCACAGAAAAATCCTCTTGGAGCGTTTTATAACCAATAGACATGTAATTTACACAGTTTCCCTCACCATGAAGTTCCGTGTTCAGAACAGGCTTTAAGTATCACGGATATGACAAACGATCATTACTGAGATCTGAGAATGTGGATTAGAGAACTTTCATCCACCATACAAGGCATTTTACACCTAGAAACATTTAGTCTGTGTGCGCAGATTTTCCCTAATGTCAGATTCGAAAATCAGGCAGTTTTCATAGAAAAATACTCTTGGAGCGTGTTCTACCCAATAGACATGTAATATAATTTCTTTGCCTCACCGTGACATTCGGTGTTCCGAAAATGCTACATGCATTACGGATTCGACAAACAATGGTTACTGAGCTGTGAGCATGTGGATTACCGAACTTTCATTCACCATAAAAGGAATCCTTACACATAGAATTATTTACCTTGATTTTGCAGATTATTCTTATCGCCAAGTTATAAAATGAGAAAGATTGTGCAGAAAAATCCTCTTTGAGTGAGTTCTACACACGAGACATGTAAATTACATTGTTTGCAGAACGTGACATCCGTGTTCCCAACACAATACAAGCATCCCGGATTCGACAAAAATTCATTAATGTGTTGTGAGCATGTGTATTACAAACTTTCATTCACCATGCATGGCATATTTATTCCTAGAAATATTTACTCAGATTTTGCATGTTTTTCATAACGCCTGTTTCAGAAATCATGAAGTTTTTGCAGTAAAATCCTCTTGGTGCGAGTTCTACCAAATAGAAATTTAATTTACACAATTTTCCTAACCATGATATTCTGTGTTTCGAACACGCTACATGCATGACGGATTGAACAAACATTCTTTTATGAGTTGTGAGCATGTGGATTACCGATCTTTCATTCACCAAAAAAGGCATATTGTCACCTAGAAGCATTTACTCAGATTTCGCAGCTTTTCATAATGCCAGTTTTTGATATGAGGGATATTACACAGATAAATGGTCTTATAGCGTGTTCTAACCGACAGATATGTAATTTCCATAGCTTACCTGACCGTGTCATTCCATCTTCCAAACACATTAATTGCATCACAGGCTTGAAAAACATTCATTAATGAGTTGTAACCAAGTGGATTACCGAAATCTCATTCACCATGAAAGGCATATGTGCACCTACAGAATTTACTCTGATTTTGCAGCTTTTTCTAATGCCAGTTTAAAAATGAGGCAGATGGCTCAGTAAAATACACTTTGAGCTTGATGTACACACTAGACATCTAGCTTACATAGTCTCTTCACCATTATATTCTGTGTTCTGAACACGTTACATGCATCACGGTTTCGAAAAAACATTCATTACTGAGTTGTGAGCACGAGGATTAATGAACATTCATCACCAAAATGGGCATATTGACACCGAAGGAATTTTACTCTAATTTCCCAGCTTTTTCCTAACACCAGTTTTGAAATTGATTTAGATTTTACAGAAAAATTCTCTTGGAGCGAGTACTTCAAAATCGACATTGAATTTACATAGTTTCCTCACCGTGATATTCCGTGTTCCGAACCTGTTACATGCATCAAAGATACGACAAACATTCATTACTGAGGTGAGAACATGTGGATTACCAATGTTTAAACACCATACAGGGCATATTTACACCAAGAAATATTTACCCTGATTTCACAGAATTTTCCTAAAGCCAGTTTCGGAAATGAGGCATATTTTGCAGAAAAATGCTCTTTTATCGACTTCTACCCGATAGACATGTAACTTACATAGTTTACCTGACTGTGACATTCTGTGTTCTGAACACATTACATGCATCACGGATTCGACAAACAGTTATTACTGATTTGTTAGCATGTGGATTACCGAGCTTTCATTCACCATTCAAGGAATGTTAACACTTAGAATTATTTTCTCTGAGTTCCCAGCTATTTTCTAATGCCAGTTTTGAAAACCAAGCAGTTTTCACAGAAAAAACCTCTTACATCGAGTTCTATCCAACAGAAATGTAATTGACAGAGATTCCCTCACCGTGTAATTCCATGTTCCGTATATGCTACATGCATCACGGATTCGACACATATTCCCTACTGAGTTGTTAGCATGTGGATTACTGAACTTTCACCTACTATTAAAGGCATATTTACACCGAGAAGCATTTTATCAGAAAAATCCTCTTTGAGTGTGTTGTATCCACTAGAACTTTTATTTAAATAGTTTCACTCACCGTGACTTTCCATGTTCTGAACACGATACATGCATCACGGTTTCGACAAACATTTTTAATGAGTTGTGAGATTTTTTCATGAATTACCGAACTTTCATCCTCCATAAAAGGCATATTAACAACTAGATATATTTATTCTCAGTTTGCAGGTTATTCATAACGCTGGATTTCAAAATCAGGCAGTTTTCTCAAAAAAATCCTCTTGGAGCGAATTCTAACTAATAGACATGTAATTTACTTTTCTTCCTCCACCGTGACATTCCATGTTACGAACACACTACATGCAACACGGATTCGAAAAAACATTCATGACTGAGTTGTGAGCATGTGGATTACTGAACTTTCATCCCCATACATGGCAGAGTTACACCTAGAAAATTTTTCTCTGATTTCCCAGCTTTTTCCTAACACCAGTTTCCAAAATGAGGTAGATATCACAGAAAAATTCTCTTGGAGCGAGTTCTACCCATTCGGCATGTAATTTACATAGTTTCCTCAGCGTGATATTCCGTGTTCCGAACACGTATCATGCATCACGGATACGACAAACATGCATTACAGAGGTGAGAACATGTGGATTAACAAACTTTCAACACCATACAGGGCATATTTACACCAAGAAACATTTACTCTGAGTTCACAGTATTTTCCTAAAGACAGTTTCGAAAATGAGGGAGATTTCACACACAAATGCACTTGGAGCGATTTCTACCCAATAAAAATGTAATTTACATAATTTCCCTCACTGTGACATTCCGTGTTCCGAACATTCTACAAGCATCAAGAATTTCACAAGCATTCATTACTGAGATGTGAGTATGTGTATTGAGATCTTTCATCCACCATGCAAGGCATATTTATACCTAGAAATTTTTACCAGATTTTGCAGAAATTTCCTAAAACCAGTTTCAAAATTCATGAAGATTTCACAGAAAAATTCTCTTGGGGCGAGTCCGTTCAAATAGTATTTTAATTTACATAGTTTCACTCACCATGATATTCCGTTTTCCGAGCAGGCTACATGCATGACGGATTTGACAAACATTACTTTCTGAGTTGTAAGCATGAGGATTACCGATCTTTCATCCCCCATGAAAGGCATATTGTCACCTAGAATCATTTACTCATATTTCACAGCATTTCCTAACACCAGTTTCGGAAATGAGGCATATTTTGCGGAAAAATCGTCTTGTAGGTAGTTCTTCCCGATAGATATGTAATTTACATAGCTTAACTGATTGTGTAATTCCGTCTTCTGATCACATTAAATACAACAGGTATAAGAAAAACATTCATTACTGAGTTGTGAGCATGTGGATAACCGAACTTTCAATCACCATTCAAGGCATATAAACACCTAGAAATATTTATTTTGAGTTCGCATCTTTTTTCTAATGTCAGTATCAAAAGTCAGTCAGTTTCCACAAAAATATTCTTGTGGAGGATGTTATACACATTAGACATGTAATATATAGTGGCACTCACCGTGAATATCCGTGTTCTGAACACACTACATGTATGACGGATTCGTCAAACATTTATTTCTGAGTTGTGAACATGTGGATTACTGAACTTTCATTGACCATAGAAGGCATATTTACCCATAGAATCACTTACTCTTGTGTCGCAGGGTTTTCCTAATGCCACATCCGAAAATGAGGTAGATTTCACAGAAAAATCCTCTTGGAGCAATTTATAACCAATAGACATGTAATTTACACAGTTTCCCTCACCATGAAGTTCCGTGTTCAGAACAGGCTTTATGTATCACGGATTCGACAAACAATCATTACTGAGATCTGAGAATGTGGATTAGAGAACTTTCATCCACCATACAAGGCATTTTACACCTAGAAACATTTAGTCTGTGTGCGCAGATTTTCCTAATGTCAGATTCGAAAATCAGGCAGTTTTCATAGAAAAATACTCTTGGAGCGAGTTCTACCCAATAGACATGTAATATAATTTCTTTCCCTCACCGTGACATTCGGTGTTCCGAAAATGTTACATGCATTACGGATTCGACAAACAATGTTTACTGAGCTGTGAGCATGTGGATTACCGAACTTTAATTCACCATAAAAGGAATCGTAACACATAGAATTATTTACCTTGATTTTGCAGATTATTCTTATCGCCAGGTTAGAAAATGACAAAGATTGTGCAGAAAAATCCTCTTTGAGTGAGTTCTACACACGAGATATGTAAATTACATTGTTTGCAGAACGTGACATCCGTGTTCCCAACACAATACAAGCATCCCGGATTCGACAAAAATTCATTAATGTGTTGTGAGCATGTGTATTACAAACTTTCATTCACCATGCATGGCATATTTATTCCTAGAAATATTTACTCAGATTTTGCAAGTTTTTCATAACGCCTGTTTCAGATATCATGAAGTTTTTGCAGTAAAATCCTCTTGGTGCGAGTTCTACCAAATAGAAATTTAATTTACACAATTTTCCTAACCATGATATTCTGTGTTTCGAACACGCTACATGCATGACGGATTGAACAAACATTCTTTTATGAGTTGTGAGCATGTGGATTACCGATCTTTCATTCACCAAAAAAGGCATATTGTCACCTAGAAGCATTTACTCAGATTTCGCAGCTTTTCATAATGCCAGTTTTTGATATGAGGGATATTTCACAGATAAATGGTCTTATAGCGTGTTCTAACCGACAGATATGTAATTTCCATAGCTTACCTGACCGTGTCATTCCATCTTCCAAACACATTAATTGCATCACAGGCTTGAAAAACATTCATTAATTAGTTGTAACCATGTGGATTACCGAAATCTCATTCACCATTAAAGGCATATGTGCACCTACAGAATTTACTCTGATTTTGCAGCTTTTTCTAATGCCAGTTTAAAAATGAGGCAGATGGCTCAGTAAAATACACTTTGAGCTTGATGTACACACTAGACATCTAGCTTACATAGTCTCTTCACCATTATATTCTGTGTTCTGAACACGTTACATGCATCACGGTTTCGAAAAAACATTCATTACTGAGTTGTGAGCACGAGGATTAATGAACATTCATCACCAAAATGGGCATATTGACACCGAAGGAATTTTACTCTAATTTCCCAGCTTTTTCCTAACACCAGTTTTGAAATTGATTTAGATTTTACAGAAAAATTCTCTTGGAGCGAGTACTTCAAAATCGACATTGAATTTACATAGTTTCCTCACCGTGATATTCCGTGTTCCGAACCTGTTACATGCATCAAAGATACGACAAACATTCATTACTGAGGTGAGAACATGTGGATTACCAAAGTTTAAACACCATACAGGGCATATTTACACCAAGAAATATTTACCCTGATTTCACAGAATTTTCCTAAAGCCAGTTTCGGAAATGAGGCATATTTTGCAGAAAAATGCTCTTTTATCGACTTCTACCCGATAGACATGTAACTTACATAGTTAACCTGACTGTGACATTCTATGTTCCGAACACATTACATGCATCACGGATTCGACAAACAGTTATTACTGATTTGTTAGCATGTGGATTACCGAGCTTTCATTCACCATTCAAGGAATGTTAACACTTAGAATTATTTACTCTGAGTTCCCAGCTATTTTCTAATGCCAGTTTTGAAAACCAAGCAGTTTTCACAGAAAAAACCTCTTACATCGAGTTCTATCCAACAGAAATGTAATTGACAGAGATTCCCTCATCGTTTAATTCCATGTTCCGTATATGCTACATGCATCACGGATTCGACACATATTCCCTACTGAGTTGTTAGCATGTGGATTACTGAACTTTCACCTACTATTAAAGGCATATTTACACCGAGAAGCATTTTATCAGAAAAATCCTCTTTGAGTGTGTTGTATCCACTAGAACTTTTATTTAAATAGTTTCACTCACCGTGACTTTCCATGTTCTGAACACGATACATGCATCACGGTTTCGACAAACATTTTTAATGAGTTGTGAGATTTTTTCATGAATTACCGAATTTTCATCCTCCATAAAAGGCATATTAACAACTAGATATATTTATTCTCAGTTTGCAGGTTATTCATAACGCTGGATTTCAAAATCAGGCAGTTTTCTCAAAAAAATCCTCTTGGAGCGAATTCTAACTAATAGACATGTAATTTACTTTTCTTCCTCCACCGTGACATTCCATGTTACGAACACACTACATGCAACACGGATTCGAAAAAACATTCATGACTGAGTTGTGAGCATGTGGATTACTGAACTTTCATCCCCATACATGGCAGAGTTACACCTAGAAAATTTTTCTCTGATTTCCCAGCTTTTTCCTAACACCAGTTTCCAAAATGAGGTAGATATCACAGAAAAATTCTCTTGGAGCGAGTTCTACCCATTCGGCATGTAATTTACATAGTTTCCTCAGCGTGATATTCCGTGTTCCGAACACGTATCATGCATCACGGATACGACAAACATGCATTACAGAGGTGAGAACATGTGGATTAACAAACTTTCAACACCATACAGGGCATATTTACACCAAGAAACATTTACTCTGAGTTCACACTATTTTCCTAAAGACAGTTTCGAAAATTAGGGAGATTTCACACACAAATGCACTTGGAGCGACTTCTACCCAATAAAAATGTAATTTACATAATTTCCCTCACTGTGACATTCCGTGTTCCGAACATTCTACAAGCATCAAGAATTTCACAAGCATTCATTACTGAGATGTGAGTATGCGTATTGAGATCTTTCATCCACCATGCAAGGCATATTTATACCTAGAAATTTTTACCAGATTTTGCAGAAATTTCTAAAACCAGTTTCAAAATTCATGAAGATTTCACAGAAAAATTCTCTTGGGGCGAGTCCGTTCAAATAGTATTTTAATTTACATAGTTTCACTCACCATGATATTCCGTTTTCCGAGCAGGCTACATGCATGACGGATTTGACAAACATTACTTTCTGAGTTGTAAGCATGAGGATTACCGATCTTCAATCCCCCATGAAAGGCATATTGTCACCTAGAAGCATTTACTCATATTTCACAGCATTTCCTAACACCAGTTTCGGAAATGAGGCATATTTTGCGGAAAAATCGTCTTGTAGGTAGTTCTTCCCGATAGATATGTAATTTACATAGCTTAACTGATTGTGTAATTCCGTCTTCTGATCACATTAAATACAACAGGTATAAGAAAAACATTCATTACTGAGTTGTGAGCATGTGGATAACCGAACTTTCAATCACCATTCAAGGCATATAAACACCTAGAAATATTTATTTTGAGTTCGCATCTTTTTTCTAATGTCAGTATCAAAAGTCAGTCAGTTTCCACAAAAATATTCTTGTGGAGGATGTTATACACATTAGACATGTAATTTATAGTGGCACTCACCGTGAATATCCGTGTTCTGAACACACTACATGTATGACGGATTCGTCAAACATTTATATCTGAGTTGTGAACATGTGGATTACTGAACTTTCATTGACCATAGAAGGCATATTTACCCATAGAATCACTTACTCTTGAGTCGCAGGGTTTTCCTAATGCCACATCCGAAAATGAGGTAGATTTCACAGAAAAATCCTCTTGGAGAGATTTATAACCAATAGACATGTAATTTACACAGTTTCCCTCACCATGAAGTTCCGTGTTCAGAACAGGCTTTATGTATCACGGATTCGACAAACAATCATTACTGAGATCTGAGAATGTGGATTAGAGAACTTTCATCCACCATACAAGGCATTTTACACCTAGAAACATTTAGTCTGTGTGCGCAGATTTTCCTAATGTCAGATTCGAAAATCAGGCAGTTTTCATAGAAAAATACTCTTGGAGCGAGTTCTACCCAATAGACATGTAATATAATTTCTTTCCCTCACCGTGACATTCGGAGTTCCGAAAATGCTACACGCATTACGGATTCGACAAACAATGTTTACTGAGCTGTGAGCATGTGGATTACCAAACTTTCATTCACCATAAAAGGAATCCTTACACATAGAATTATTTACCTGGATTTTGCTGCTTATTCTTATCGCCAGGTTGGAAAATGAGAAAGATTGTGCAGAAAAATCCTCTTTGAGTGGGTTCTACACACGAGACATGTAAATTACATTGTTTCCCAGAACGTGACATCCATGTTACCAACACAATACAAGCATCCCGGTTTCGACAAAAATTCATTACTGAGATGTGAGCATGTGTATTACAAACTTTCATTCACCATGCATGGCATATTTATTCCTAGAAATATTTACTCAGATTTCGCAGGTTTTTCATAACGCCTGTTTCAGAAATCATGAAGTTGTTGCAGTAAAATCCTCTTGGTGCGAGTCCTACCAAATAGAAATTAAATTTACAAGTTTCCCTAACCATGATATTCTGTGTTTCGTACACGCTACATGCATGACGGATTGCACAAACATTCTTTAATGAGTTGTGTGCATGTGGAGTACCGATCTTTCATCCACCAAAAAAGGCATATTGTCACCTAGAAGCATTTACTCAGATTTCGCAGCTTTTCATAATGCCAGTTTTTGATATGAGGGATATTTCACAGATAAATGGTCTTATAGCGTGTTCTACCCGACAGATATGTAATTTCCATAGCTTACCTGACCGTGTCATTCCATCTTCCAAACACGTTAATTGCATCACAGACTTGAAAAACATTCATTAATGAATTGTGAGCATGTGGATTACCGAAATCTCATTCACCATTAAAGGCATATGTGCATCTACATGATTTACTCTGATTTTGCATTTTTTTTTTGCCAGTTTAAAAATGAGGCAGATGGCTCAGTAAAATACACTTTGAGCTTGATGTACACAGTAGACATCTAGTTTAAATAGTCTCCTCACCATTATATTCTGTGTTCTGAACACGTTACATGCATCAGGGTTTCGAAAAAACATTCATTACTGAGTTGTGAGCACGAGGATTAATGAACATTCATCACCAAAATGGGCATATTGACACCAAAGTAATTTTACTCTAATTTCCCAGCATTTTCCTAACACCAGTTTTGAAATTGAGGTAGATTTTACAGAAATATTCTCTTGGAGAGAGTTCTTCAAAATCGACATTGAATTTACATAGTTTCCTCACCGTGATATTCCGTGTTCCGAACCTGTTACATGCATCAAAGATACGACAAACATTCATTACTGAGGTGAGAACATGTGGATTACCAAAGTTTAAACACCATACAGGGCATATTTACACCAAGAAATATTTACCCTGATTTCACCGAATTTTCCAAAAGCCAGTTTCGGAAATGAGGCATATTTTGCAGAAAAATGCTCTTTTATCGACTTCTACCCGATAGACATGTAACTTACATAGTTTACCTGACTGTGACATTCTGTGTTCCGAACACATTACATGCATCACGGATTCGACAAACAGTTATTACTGATTTGTGAGCATGTGGATTACCGAGCTTTCATTCACCATTCAAGGAATATTAACACTTAGAATTATTTACCCTGAGTTCCCAGCTATTTTCTAATGCCAGTTTTGAAAACCAAGCAGTTTTCACGGACAAACCGTCTTACATCGTGTTCTATCCAACAGAAATGTAATTGACAGAGATTCCCTCACCGTGTAATTCCATGTTCCGTATATGCTACATGCATCACGGATTCGACACATATTCCCTACTGAGTTGTTAGCATGGGGATTACTGAACTTTCACCTACTATTAAAGGCATATTTACACCGAGAAGCATTTTATCAGAAAAATCCTCTTTGAGTGTGTTGTATCCACTAGAACTTTTATTTAAATTGTTTCACTCACCGTGACTTTCCATGTTCTGAACACGATACATGCATCACGGATTCGACAAACATTTTTAATGAGTTGTGAGCATTTTTCATGAATTACCGAACTTTCATCCTCCATACAAGGCATATTAACAACTAGATATATTTATTCTCAGTTTGCAGGTTATTCATAACGCTGGATTCCAAAATCAGGCAGTTTTCTCAAAAAAATCCTCTTGGAGCGAATTCTAACCAATAGACATGTAATTTAATTTTCTTCCTCCACCGTGACATTCCGTGTTACGAACACGCTACATGCAACACGGATTCGAAAAAACATTCATGACTGAGTTGTGAGCATGTGGATTACTGAACTTTCATCCCCATAAATGGCAGAGTTACACCTAGAAAATTTTTCTCTGATTTCCCAACTTTTTCCAAAAACCAGTTTCGAAAATGAGGTAGATATCACAGAAAAATTCTCTTGGAGCGAGTTCTACCCATTCGGCATGTAATTTACTTAGTTTCCTCAGCGTGATATTCTGTGTTCCGAACACGTAACATGCATCACGGATACGACAAACATGCATTACAGAGGTGAGGACATGTGGATTAACAAACTTTCAACACCATACAGGGCATATTTACACCAAGAAACATTTACTCTGAGTTCACAATATTTTCCTAAAGACAGTTTCGAAAATGAGGGAGATTTCACACACAAATGCTCTTGGAGCGATTTCTACCCAATAAAAGTGTAATTTACATAATTTCCCTCACTGTGAAATTCAGTGTTCCGAACATTCTACAAGCATCAAGAATTCCACAAGCATTCATTACTGAGATGTGAGTATGCGTATTGAGATCTTTCATCCACCATGCAAGGCATATTTATACCTAGAAATTTTTACCAGATTTTACACAAATTTCCTAGAGCCAGTTTCAATATTCATGAAGATTTCGCAGAATAATTCTCTTGGGGCGAGTCCGTTCAAATAGTATTTTAATTTACATAGTTTCCCTCACCATGATATTCCTTGTTCCGAGCACGCTACATGCATGACGGATTTGACAAACGTTACTTACTGAGTTGTAAGCATGAGGATTACCGATCTTTCATCCACCATAAAAGGCATATTGTCACCTAGAAGCATTTACTCAGATTTCGCAGCTTTTCCTAACACCAGTTTCGGAAATGAGGCATATTTTGCGGAAAAATCCTCTTGTAGGTAGTTCTTCCCGATAGATATTTAATTTACATAGTTTAACTGATTGTGTAATTCCGTCTTCCGATCACGTTAAATACAACACGGATTCGAAAAACATTCATTACTGAGTTGTGAGCATGTGGATAACCGAACTTTCAATCACCATTCAAGGCATATAAACACCTAGAAATATTTATTTTGAGTTCGCATCTTTTTTCTAATGCCAGAATCAAAAATCAGGCAGTTTCCACAGAAATAGCCTTGTGGAGGAATTTATACACAATAGATATGTAATTTAAATAGTTGCCCTCACCGTGAATATCCGTGTTCTGAACACACTACATGTATGACAGATTCGTCAAACATTTATTTCTGAGTTGTGAACATGTGGATTACTGAACGTTCATCCACCATAGAAGGCATATTTACACATAGAAACACATACTCTGTTTTCGCATGTTTTTCCTAATGTCACATCCGAAAATGCGGTAGATTTCACAGAAAAATTCTCTTGAAGCGATTTATAATCAATAGACATGTAATTTACACAGTTTCCCTCACCATGAAGTTCCGTGTTCAGAACAGGCTTTATGTATCACGGATTCGACAAACAATTATTACTGAGATATGAGAATGTGGATTAGAGAACTTTCATCCACCATACAAGGCATTTTACACCTAGAAACACTTAGTCTGTGTGCGCAGATTTTCCCTAATGTCAGATTCGAAAATCAGGCAGTTTTCATAGAAAAATTCTCTTGGAGCGAGTTCTACCCAATAGACATGTAATATAATTTCTTTCCCTCACCGTGACATTCGGTGTTCCGAAAATGCTACACGCATTACGGATTCGACAAACAATGGTTACTGAGCTGTGAGCATGTGGATTACCGAACTTTCATTCACCATAAAAGGAATCCTTACACATAGAAGTATTTACCTTGATTTTGCAGCTTATTCTTATCGCCAGGTTAGAAAATGAGAAAGATTGTGCAGAAAAATCCTCTTTGAGTGGGTTCTACACACGAGACATGTAAATTACATTGTTTCCCAGAACGTGACATCCGTGTTACCAACACAATACAAGCATCCCGGTTTCGACAAAAATTCATTACTGAGATGTGAGCATGTGTATTACAAACTTTCATTCACCATGCATGGCATATTTATTCCTAGAAATATTTACTCAGATTTCGCAGGTTTTTCATAACGCCTGTTTCAGAAATCATGAAGTTGTTGCAGTAAAATCCTCTTGGTGAGAGTTCTACCAAATAGAAATTTAATTTACACAGTTTCCCTAACCATGATATTCTGTGTTTCGAACACGCTACATGCATGACGGATTGCACAAACATTCTTTAATGAGTTGTGAGCATGTGGATTACCGATCTTTCATCCACCAAAATAGGGATATTGTCACCTAGAAGCATTTACTCAGATTTCGCAGCTTTTCATAATGCCAGTTTTTGATATGAGGGATATTTCACAGATAAATGGTCTTATAGCGTGTTCTACCCGACAGATATGTAATTTCCATAGCTTACCTGACCGTGTCATTCCATCTTCCAAACACATTAATTGCATCACAGTCTTGAAAAACATTCATTAATGAATTGTGAGCATGTGGATTACCGAAATCTCATTCACCATTAAAGGCATATGTGCATCTACAGAATTTACTCTGATTTTGCATTTTTTTTTTGCCAGTTTAAAAATGAGGCAGATGGCTCAGTAAAATACACTTTGAGCTTGATGTACACAGTAGACATCTAGTTTAAATAGTCTCCTCACCATTATATTCTGTGTTCTGAACACGTTACATGCATCAGGGTTTCGAAAAAACATTCATTACTGAGTTGTGAGCACGAGGATTAATGAACATTCATCACCAAAATGGGCATATTGACACCAAAGTAATTTTACTCTAATTTCCCAGCATTTTCCTAACACCAGTTTTGAAATTGAGGTAGATTTTACAGAAATATTCTCTTGGAGAGAGTTCTTCAAAACCGACATTGAATTTACATAGTTTCCTCACCGTGATATTCCGTGTTCCGAACCTGTTACATGCATCAAAGATACGACAAACATTCATTACTGAGGTGAGAACATGTGGATTACCAAAGTTTAAACACCATACAGGGCATATTTACACCAAGAAATATTTACCCTGATTTCACCGAATTTTCCAAAAGCCAGTTTCGGAAATGAGGCATATTTTGCAGAAAAATGCTCTTTTATCGACTTCTACCCGATAGACATGTAACTTACATAGTTTACCTGACTGTGACATTCTATGTTCCGAACACATTACATGCATCACGGATTCGACAAACAGTTATTACTGATTTGTGAGCATGTGGATTACCGAGCTTTCATTCACCATTCAAGGAATATTAACACTTAGAATTATTTACCCTGAGTTCCCAGCTATTTTCTAATGCCAGTTTTGAAAACCAAGCAGTTTTCACAGACAAACCGTCTTACATCGTGTTCTATCCAACAGAAGTGTAATTGACAGAGATTCCCTCACCGTGTAATTCCATGTTCCGTATATGCTACATGCATCACGGATTCGACACATATTCCCTACTGAGTTGTTAGCATGGGGATTACTGAACTTTCACCTACTATTAAAGGCATATTTACACCGAGAAGCATTTTATCAGAAAAATCCTCTTTGAGTGTGTTGTATCCACTAGAACTTTTATTTAAATTGTTTCACTCACCGTGACTTTCCATGTTCTGAACACGATACATGCATCACGGATTCGACAAACATTTTTAATGAGTTGTAAGCATTTTTCATGAATTACCGAACTTTCATCCTCCATACAAGGCATATTAACAACTAGATATATTTATTCTCAGTTTGCAGGTTATTCATAACACTGGATTCCAAAATCAGGCAGTTTTCTCAAAAAAATCCTCTTGGAGCGAATTCTAACCAATAGACATGTAATTTAATTTTCTTCCTCCACCGTGACATTCCGTGTTACGAACACGCTACATGCAACACGGATTCGAAAAAACATTCATGACTGAGTTGTGAGCATGTGGATTACTGAACTTTCATCCCCATACATGGCAGAGTTACACCTAGAAAATTTTTCTCTGATTTCCCAACTTTTTCCAAAAACCAGTTTCGAAAATGAGGTAGATATCACAGAAAAATTCTCTTGGAGCGAGTTCTACCCATTCGGCATGTAATTTACTTAGTTTCCTCAGCGTGATATTCTGTGTTCCGAACACGTAACATGCATCACGGATACGACAAACATGCATTACAGAGGTGAGGACATGTGGATTAACAAACTTTCAACACCATACAGGGCATATTTACACCAAGAAACATTTACTCTGAGTTCACAATATTTTCCTAAAGACAGTTTCGAAAATGAGGGAGATTTCACACACAAATGCTCTTGGAGCGATTTCTACCCAATAAAAGTGTAATTTACATAATTTCCCTCACTGTGAAATTCAGTGTTCCGAACATTCTACAAGCATCAAGAATTTCACAAGCATTCATTACTGAGATGTGAGTATGCGTATTGAGATCTTTCATCCACCATGCAAGGCATATTTATACCTAGAAATTTTTACCAGATTTTACAGAAATTTCCTAGAGCCAGTTTCAATATTCATGAAGATTTCGCAGAAAAATTCTCTTGGGGCGAGTCCGTTCAAATAGTATTTTAATTTACATAGTTTCCCTCACCATGATATTCCTTGTTCCGAGCACGCTACATGCATGACGGATTTGACAAACATTACTTACTGAGTTGTAAGCATGAGGATTACCGATCTTTCATCCACCATAAAAGGCATATTGTCACCTAGAAGCATTTACTCAGATTTCGCAGCTTTTCCTAACACCAGTTTCGGAAATGAGGCATATTTTGCGGAAAAATCCTCTTGTAGGTAGTTCTTCCCGATAGATATGTAATTTACATAGTTTAACTGATTGTGTAATTCCGTCTTCCGATCACGTTAAATACAACACGGATTCGAAAAACATTCATTACTGAGTTCTGAGCATGTGGATAACCGAACTTTCAATCACCATTCAAGGCATATAAACACCTAGAAATATTTATTTTGAGTTCACATCTTTTTTCTAATGCCAGTATCAAAAATCAGGCAGTTTCCACAGAAATATCCTTGTGGAGGAATTTATACACAATAGATATGTAATTTAAATAGTTGCCCTCACCGTGAATATCCGTGTTCTGAACACACTACATGTATGACAGATTCGTCAAACATTTATTTCTGAGTTGTGAACATGTGGATTACTGAACGTTCATCCACCATAGAAGGCATATTTACACATAGAAACACATACTCTGTTTTCGCATGTTTTTCCTAATGTCACATCCGAAAATGCGGTAGATTTCACAGAAAAATTCTCTTGGAGCGATTTATAACCAATAGACATGTAATTTACACAGTTTCCCTCACCATGAAGTTCCGTGTTCAGAACAGGCTTTATGTATCACGGATTCGACAAACAATCATTACTGAGATCTGAGAATGTGGTTAGAGAACTTTCATCCACCATACAAGGCATTTTACACCTAGAAACATTTAGTCTGTGTGCGCAGATTTTCCCTAATGTCAGATTCGAAAATCAGGCAGTTTTCATAGAAAAGTACTCTTGGAGCGAGTTCTACCCAATAGACATGTAATATAATTTCTTTCCCTCACCGTGACATTCGGTGTTCCGAAAATGCTACACGCATTACGGATTCGACAAACAATGGTTACTGAGCTGTGAGCATGTGGATTACCGAACTTTCATTCACCATAAAAGGAATCCTTACACATAGAAGTATTTACCTTGATTTTGCAGCTTATTCTTATCGCCAGGTTAGAAAATGAGAAAGACTGTGCAGAAAAATCCTCTTTGAGTGGGTTCTACACACGAGACATGTAAATTACATTGTTTCCCAGAACGTGACATCCGTGTTACCAACACAATACAAGCATCCCGGTTTCGACAAAAATTCATTACTGAGATGTGAGCATGTGTATTACAAACTTTCATTCACCATGCATGGCATATTTATTCCTAGAAATATTTACTCAGATTTCGCAGGTTTTTCATAACGCCTGTTTCAGAAATCATGAAGTTGTTGCAGTAAAATCCTCTTGGTGAGAGTTCTACCAAATAGAAATTTAATTTACACAGTTTCCCTAACCATGATATTCTGTGTTTCGAACACGCTACATGCATGACGGATTGCACAAACATTCTTTAATGAGTTGTGAGCATGTGGATTACCGATCTTTCATCCACCAAAATAGGGATATTGTCACCTAGAAGCATTTACTCAGATTTCGCAGCTTTTCATAATGCCAGTTTTTGATATGAGGGATATTTCACAGATAAATGGTCTTATAGCGTGTTCTACCCGACAGATATGTAATTTCCATAGCTTACCTGACCGTGTCATTCCATCTTCCAAACACATTAATTGCATCACAGACTTGAAAAACATTCATTAATGAATTGTGAGCATGTGGATTACCGAAATCTCATTCACCATTAAAGGCATATGTGCATCTACAGAATTTACTCTGATTTTGCATTTTTTTTTTGCCAGTTTAAAAATGAGGCAGATGGCTCAGTAAAATACACTTTGAGCTTGATGTACACAGTAGACATCTAGTTTAAATAGTCTCCTCACCATTATATTCTGTGTTCTGAACACGTTACATGCATCAGGGTTTCGAAAAAACATTCATTACTGAGTTGTGAGCACGAGGATTAATGAACATTCATCACCAAAATGGGCATATTGACACCAAAGTAATTTTACTCTAATTTCCCAGCATTTTCCTAACACCAGTTTTGAAATTGAGGTAGATTTTACAGAAATATTCTCTTGGAGAGAGTTCTTCAAAATCGACATTGAATTTACATAGTTTCCTCACCGTGATATTCCGTGTTCCGAACCTGTTACATGCATCAAAGATACGACAAACATTCATTACTGAGGTGAGAACATGTGGATTACCAAAGTTTAAACACCATACAGGGCATATTTACACCAAGAAATATTTACCCTGATTTCACCGAATTTTCCAAAAGCTAGTTTCGGAAATGAGGCATATTTTGCAGAAAAATGCTCTTTTATCGACTTCTACCCGATAGACATGTAACTTACATAGTTTACCTGACTGTGACATTCTATGTTCCGAACACATTACATGCATCACGGATTCGACAAACAGTTATTACTGATTTGTGAGCATGTGGATTACCGAGCTTTCATTCACCATTCAAGGAATATTAACACTTAGAATTATTTACCCTGAGTTCCCAGCTATTTTCTAATGCCAGTTTTGAAAACCAAGCAGTTTTCACAGACAAACCGTCTTACATCGTGTTCTATCCAACAGAAATGTAATTGACAGAGATTCCCTCACCGTGTAATTCCATGTTCCGTATATGCTACATGCATCACGGATTCGACACATATTCCCTACTGAGTTGTTAGCATGTGGATTACTGAACTTTCACCTACTATTAAAGGCATATTTACACCGAGAAGCATTTTATCAGAAAAATCCTCTTTGAGTGTGTTGTATCCACTAGAACTTTTATTTAAATTGTTTCACTCACCG
Source organism: Camelus dromedarius (assembly GCF_036321535.1). Lineage (NCBI taxonomy): Eukaryota > Metazoa > Chordata > Mammalia > Artiodactyla > Camelidae > Camelus > Camelus dromedarius. The sequence goes on along the minus strand of NW_026989821.1, from coordinate 444,148 downwards.
TGACTTTCCATGTTCTGAACACGATACATGCATCACGGATTCGACAAACATTTTTAATGAGTTGTGAGCATTTTTCATGAATTACCGAACTTTCATCCTCCATACAAGGCATATTAACAACTAGATATATTTATTCTCAGTTTGCAGGTTATTCATAACACTGGATTCCAAAATCAGGCAGTTTTCTCAAAAAAATCCTCTTGGAGCGAATTCTAACCAATAGACATGTAATTTAATTTTCTTCCTCCACCGTGACATTCCGTGTTACGAACACGCTACATGCAACACGGATTCGAAAAAACATTCATGACTGAGTTGTGAGCATGTGGATTACTGAACTTTCATCCCCATAAATGGCAGAGTTACACCTAGAAAATTTTTCTCTGATTTCCCAACTTTTTCCAAAAACCAGTTTCGAAAATGAGGTAGATATCACAGAAAAATTCTCTTGGAGCGAGTTCTACCCATTCGGCATGTAATTTACTTAGTTTCCTCAGCGTGATATTCTGTGTTCCGAACACGTAACATGCATCACGGATACGACAAACATGCATTACAGAGGTGAGGACATGTGGATTAACAAACTTTCAACACCATACAGGGCATATTTACACCAAGAAACATTTACTCTGAGTTCACAATATTTTCCTAAAGACAGTTTCGAAAATGAGGGAGATTTCACACACAAATGCTCTTGGAGCGATTTCTACCCAATAAAAGTGTAATTTACATAATTTCCCTCACTGTGAAATTCAGTGTTCCGAACATTCTACAAGCATCAAGAATTTCACAAGCATTCATTACTGAGATGTGAGTATGCGTATTGAGATCTTTCATCCACCATGCAAGGCATATTTATACCTAGAAATTTTTACCAGATTTTACAGAAATTTCCTAGAGCCAGTTTCAATATTCATGAAGATTTCGCAGAAAAATTCTCTTGGGGCGAGTCCGTTCAAATAGTATTTTAATTTACATAGTTTCCCTCACCATGATATTCCTTGTTCCGAGCACGCTACATGCATGACGGATTTGACAAACATTACTTACTGAGTTGTAAGCATGAGGATTACCGATCTTTCATCCACCATAAAAGGCATATTGTCACCTAGAAGCATTTACTCAGATTTCGCAGCTTTTCCTAACACCAGTTTCGGAAATGAGGCATATTTTGCGGAAAAATCCTCTTGTAGGTAGTTCTTCCCGATAGATATGTAATTTACATAGTTTAACTGATTGTGTAATTCCGTCTTCCGATCACGTTAAATACAACACGGATTCGAAAAACATTCATTACTGAGTTCTGAGCATGTGGATAACCGAACTTTCAATCACCATTCAAGGCATATAAACACCTAGAAATATTTATTTTGAGTTCACATCTTTTTTCTAATGCCAGTATCAAAAATCAGGCAGTTTCCACAGAAATATCCTTGTGGAGGAATTTATACACAATAGATATGTAATTTAAATAGTTGCCCTCACCGTGAATATCCGTGTTCTGAACACACTACATGTATGACAGATTCGTCAAACATTTATTTCTGAGTTGTGAACATGTGGATTACTGAACGTTCATCCACCATAGAAGGCATATTTACACATAGAAACACATACTCTGTTTTCGCATGTTTTTCCTAATGTCACATCCGAAAATGCGGTAGATTTCACAGAAAAATTCTCTTGGAGCGATTTATAACCAATAGACATGTAATTTACACAGTTTCCCTCACCATGAAGTTCCGTGTTCAGAACAGGCTTTATGTATCACGGATTCGACAAACAATCATTACTGAGATCTGAGAATGTGGTTAGAGAACTTTCATCCACCATACAAGGCATTTTACACCTAGAAACATTTAGTCTGTGTGCGCAGATTTTCCCTAATGTCAGATTCGAAAATCAGGCAGTTTTCATAGAAAAGTACTCTTGGAGCGAGTTCTACCCAATAGACATGTAATATAATTTCTTTCCCTCACCGTGACATTCGGTGTTCCGAAAATGCTACACGCATTACGGATTCGACAAACAATGGTTACTGAGCTGTGAGCATGTGGATTACCGAACTTTCATTCACCATAAAAGGAATCCTTACACATAGAAGTATTTACCTTGATTTTGCAGCTTATTCTTATCGCCAGGTTAGAAAATGAGAAAGACTGTGCAGAAAAATCCTCTTTGAGTGGGTTCTACACACGAGACATGTAAATTACATTGTTTCCCAGAACGTGACATCCGTGTTACCAACACAATACAAGCATCCCGGTTTCGACAAAAATTCATTACTGAGATGTGAGCATGTGTATTACAAACTTTCATTCACCATGCATGGCATATTTATTCCTAGAAATATTTACTCAGATTTCGCAGGTTTTTCATAACGCCTGTTTCAGAAATCATGAAGTTGTTGCAGTAAAATCCTCTTGGTGAGAGTTCTACCAAATAGAAATTTAATTTACACAGTTTCCCTAACCATGATATTCTGTGTTTCGAACACGCTACATGCATGACGGATTGCACAAACATTCTTTAATGAGTTGTGAGCATGTGGATTACCGATCTTTCATCCACCAAAATAGGGATATTGTCACCTAGAAGCATTTACTCAGATTTCGCAGCTTTTCATAATGCCAGTTTTTGATATGAGGGATATTTCACAGATAAATGGTCTTATAGCGTGTTCTACCCGACAGATATGTAATTTCCATAGCTTACCTGACCGTGTCATTCCATCTTCCAAACACATTAATTGCATCACAGACTTGAAAAACATTCATTAATGAATTGTGAGCATGTGGATTACCGAAATCTCATTCACCATTAAAGGCATATGTGCATCTACAGAATTTACTCTGATTTTGCATTTTTTTTTTGCCAGTTTAAAAATGAGGCAGATGGCTCAGTAAAATACACTTTGAGCTTGATGTACACAGTAGACATCTAGTTTAAATAGTCTCCTCACCATTATATTCTGTGTTCTGAACACGTTACATGCATCAGGGTTTCGAAAAAACATTCATTACTGAGTTGTGAGCACGAGGATTAATGAACATTCATCACCAAAATGGGCATATTGACACCAAAGTAATTTTACTCTAATTTCCCAGCATTTTCCTAACACCAGTTTTGAAATTGAGGTAGATTTTACAGAAATATTCTCTTGGAGAGAGTTCTTCAAAATCGACATTGAATTTACATAGTTTCCTCACCGTGATATTCCGTGTTCCGAACCTGTTACATGCATCAAAGATACGACAAACATTCATTACTGAGGTGAGAACATGTGGATTACCAAAGTTTAAACACCATACAGGGCATATTTACACCAAGAAATATTTACCCTGATTTCACCGAATTTTCCAAAAGCCAGTTTCGGAAATGAGGCATATTTTGCAGAAAAATGCTCTTTTATCGACTTCTACCCGATAGACATGTAACTTACATAGTTTACCTGACTGTGACATTCTATGTTCCGAACACATTACATGCATCACGGATTCGACAAACAGTTATTACTGATTTGTGAGCATGTGGATTACCGAGCTTTCATTCACCATTCAAGGAATATTAACACTTAGAATTATTTACCCTGAGTTCCCAGCTATTTTCTAATGCCAGTTTTGAAAACCAAGCAGTTTTCACAGACAAACCGTCTTACATCGTGTTCTATCCAACAGAAATGTAATTGACAGAGATTCCCTCACCGTGTAATTCCATGTTCCGTATATGCTACATGCATCACGGATTCGACACATATTCCCTACTGAGTTGTTAGCATGGGGATTACTGAACTTTCACCTACTATTAAAGGCATATTTACACCGAGAAGCATTTTATCAGAAAAATCCTCTTTGAGTGTGTTGTATCCACTAGAACTTTTATTTAAATTGTTTCACTCACCGTGACTTTCCATGTTCTGAACACGATACATGCATCACGGATTCGACAAACATTTTTAATGAGTTGTGAGCATTTTTCATGAATTACCGAACTTTCATCCTCCATACAAGGCATATTAACAACTAGATATATTTATTCTCAGTTTGCAGGTTATTCATAACACTGGATTCCAAAATCAGGCAGTTTTCTCAAAAAAATCCTCTTGGAGCGAATTCTAACCAATAGACATGTAATTTAATTTTCTTCCTCCACCGTGACATTCCGTGTTACGAACACGCTACATGCAACACGGATTCGAAAAAACATTCATGACTGAGTTGTGAGCATGTGGATTACTGAACTTTCATCCCCATAAATGGCAGAGTTACACCTAGAAAATTTTTCTCTGATTTCCCAACTTTTTCCAAAAACCAGTTTCGAAAATGAGGTAGATATCACAGAAAAATTCTCTTGGAGCGAGTTCTACCCATTCGGCATGTAATTTACTTAGTTTCCTCAGCGTGATATTCTGTGTTCCGAACACGTAACATGCATCACGGATACGACAAACATGCATTACAGAGGTGAGGACATGTGGATTAACAAACTTTCAACACCATACAGGGCATATTTACACCAAGAAACATTTACTCTGAGTTCACAATATTTTCCTAAAGACAGTTTCGAAAATGAGGGAGATTTCACACACAAATGCTCTTGGAGCGATTTCTACCCAATAAAAGTGTAATTTACATAATTTCCCTCACTGTGAAATTCAGTGTTCCGAACATTCTACAAGCATCAAGAATTTCACAAGCATTCATTACTGAGATGTGAGTATGCGTATTGAGATCTTTCATCCACCATGCAAGGCATATTTATACCTAGAAATTTTTACCAGATTTTACAGAAATTTCCTAGAGCCAGTTTCAATATTCATGAAGATTTCGCAGAAAAATTCTCTTGGGGCGAGTCCGTTCAAATAGTATTTTAATTTACATAGTTTCCCTCACCATGATATTCCTTGTTCCGAGCACGCTACATGCATGACGGATTTGACAAACATTACTTACTGAGTTGTAAGCATGAGGATTACCGATCTTTCATCCACCATAAAAGGCATATTGTCACCTAGAAGCATTTACTCAGATTTCGCAGCTTTTCCTAACACCAGTTTCGGAAATGAGGCATATTTTGCGGAAAAATCCTCTTGTAGGTAGTTCTTCCCGATAGATATGTAATTTACATAGTTTAACTGATTGTGTAATTCCGTCTTCCGATCACGTTAAATACAACACGGATTCGAAAAACATTCATTACTGAGTTCTGAGCATGTGGATAACCGAACTTTCAATCACCATTCAAGGCATATAAACACCTAGAAATATTTATTTTGAGTTCACATCTTTTTTCTAATGCCAGTATCAAAAATCAGGCAGTTTCCACAGAAATATCCTTGTGGAGGAATTTATACACAATAGATATGTAATTTAAATAGTTGCCCTCACCGTGAATATCCGTGTTCTGAACACACTACATGTATGACAGATTCGTCAAACATTTATTTCTGAGTTGTGAACATGTGGATTACTGAACGTTCATCCACCATAGAAGGCATATTTACACATAGAAACACATACTCTGTTTTCGCATGTTTTTCCTAATGTCACATCCGAAAATGCGGTAGATTTCACAGAAAAATTCTCTTGGAGCGATTTATAACCAATAGACATGTAATTTACACAGTTTCCCTCACCATGAAGTTCCGTGTTCAGAACAGGCTTTATGTATCACGGATTCGACAAACAATCATTACTGAGATCTGAGAATGTGGTTAGAGAACTTTCATCCACCATACAAGGCATTTTACACCTAGAAACATTTAGTCTGTGTGCGCAGATTTTCCCTAATGTCAGATTCGAAAATCAGGCAGTTTTCATAGAAAAGTACTCTTGGAGCGAGTTCTACCCAATAGACATGTAATATAATTTCTTTCCCTCACCGTGACATTCGGTGTTCCGAAAATGCTACACGCATTACGGATTCGACAAACAATGGTTACTGAGCTGTGAGCATGTGGATTACCGAACTTTCATTCACCATAAAAGGAATCCTTACACATAGAAGTATTTACCTTGATTTTGCAGCTTATTCTTATCGCCAGGTTAGAAAATGAGAAAGACTGTGCAGAAAAATCCTCTTTGAGTGGGTTCTACACACGAGACATGTAAATTACATTGTTTCCCAGAACGTGACATCCGTGTTACCAACACAATACAAGCATCCCGGTTTCGACAAAAATTCATTACTGAGATGTGAGCATGTGTATTACAAACTTTCATTCACCATGCATGGCATATTTATTCCTAGAAATATTTACTCAGATTTCGCAGGTTTTTCATAACGCCTGTTTCAGAAATCATGAAGTTGTTGCAGTAAAATCCTCTTGGTGAGAGTTCTACCAAATAGAAATTTAATTTACACAGTTTCCCTAACCATGATATTCTGTGTTTCGAACACGCTACATGCATGACGGATTGCACAAACATTCTTTAATGAGTTGTGAGCATGTGGATTACCGATCTTTCATCCACCAAAATAGGGATATTGTCACCTAGAAGCATTTACTCAGATTTCGCAGCTTTTCATAATGCCAGTTTTTGATATGAGGGATATTTCACAGATAAATGGTCTTATAGCGTGTTCTACCCGACAGATATGTAATTTCCATAGCTTACCTGACCGTGTCATTCCATCTTCCAAACACATTAATTGCATCACAGACTTGAAAAACATTCATTAATGAATTGTGAGCATGTGGATTACCGAAATCTCATTCACCATTAAAGGCATATGTGCATCTACAGAATTTACTCTGATTTTGCATTTTTTTTTTGCCAGTTTAAAAATGAGGCAGATGGCTCAGTAAAATACACTTTGAGCTTGATGTACACAGTAGACATCTAGTTTAAATAGTCTCCTCACCATTATATTCTGTGTTCTGAACACGTTACATGCATCAGGGTTTCGAAAAAACATTCATTACTGAGTTGTGAGCACGAGGATTAATGAACATTCATCACCAAAATGGGCATATTGACACCAAAGTAATTTTACTCTAATTTCCCAGCATTTTCCTAACACCAGTTTTGAAATTGAGGTAGATTTTACAGAAATATCCTCTTGGAGAGAGTTCTTCAAAATCGACATTGAATTTACATAGTTTCCTCACCGTGATATTCCGTGTTCCGAACCTGTTACATGCATCAAAGATACGACAAACATTCATTACTGAGGTGAGAACATGTGGATTACCAAAGTTTAAACACCATACAAGGCATATTTACACCAAGAAATATTTACCCTGATTTCACCGAATTTTCCAAAAGCCAGTTTCGGAAATGAGGCATATTTTGCAGAAAAATGCTCTTTTATCGACTTCTACCCGATAGACATGTAACTTACATAGTTTACCTGACTGTGACATTCTATGTTCCGAACACATTACATGCATCACGGATTCGACAAACAGTTATTACTGATTTGTGAGCATGTGGATTACCGAGCTTTCATTCACCATTCAAGGAATATTAACACTTAGAATTATTTACCCTGAGTTCCCAGCTATTTTCTAATGCCAGTTTTGAAAACCAAGCAGTTTTCACAGACAAACCGTCTTACATCGTGTTCTATCCAACAGAAATGTAATTGACAGAGATTCCCTCACCGTGTAATTCCATGTTCCGTATATGCTACATGCATCACGGATTCGACACATATTCCCTACTGAGTTGTTAGCATGGGGATTACTGAACTTTCACCTACTATTAAAGGCATATTTACACCGAGAAGCATTTTATCAGAAAAATCCTCTTTGAGTGTGTTGTATCCACTAGAACTTTTATTTAAATTGTTTCACTCACCGTGACTTTCCATGTTCTGAACACGATACATGCATCACGGATTCGACAAACATTTTTAATGAGTTGTGAGCATTTTTCATGAATTACCGAACTTTCATCCTCCATACAAGGCATATTAACAACTAGATATATTTATTCTCAGTTTGCAGGTTATTCATAACACTGGATTCCAAAATCAGGCAGTTTTCTCAAAAAAATCCTCTTGGAGCGAATTCTAACCAATAGACATGTAATTTAATTTTCTTCCTCCACCGTGACATTCCGTGTTACGAACACGCTACATGCAACACGGATTCGAAAAAACATTCATGACTGAGTTGTGAGCATGTGGATTACTGAACTTTCATCCCCATAAATGGCAGAGTTACACCTAGAAAATTTTTCTCTGATTTCCCAACTTTTTCCAAAAACCAGTTTCGAAAATGAGGTAGATATCACAGAAAAATTCTCTTGGAGCGAGTTCTACCCATTCGGCATGTAATTTACTTAGTTTCCTCAGCGTGATATTCTGTGTTCCGAACACGTAACATGCATCACGGATACGACAAACATGCATTACAGAGGTGAGGACATGTGGATTAACAAACTTTCAACACCATACAGGGCATATTTACACCAAGAAACATTTACTCTGAGTTCACAATATTTTCCTAAAGACAGTTTCGAAAATGAGGGAGATTTCACACACAAATGCTCTTGGAGCGATTTCTACCCAATAAAAGTGTAATTTACATAATTTCCCTCACTGTGAAATTCAGTGTTCCGAACATTCTACAAGCATCAAGAATTTCACAAGCATTCATTACTGAGATGTGAGTATGCGTATTGAGATCTTTCATCCACCATGCAAGGCATATTTATACCTAGAAATTTTTACCAGATTTTACAGAAATTTCCTAGAGCCAGTTTCAATATTCATGAAGATTTCGCAGAAAAATTCTCTTGGGGCGAGTCCGTTCAAATAGTATTTTAATTTACATAGTTTCCCTCACCATGATATTCCTTGTTCCGAGCACGCTACATGCATGACGGATTTGACAAACATTACTTACTGAGTTGTAAGCATGAGGATTACCGATCTTTCATCCACCATAAAAGGCATATTGTCACCTAGAAGCATTTACTCAGATTTCGCAGCTTTTCCTAACACCAGTTTCGGAAATGAGGCATATTTTGCGGAAAAATCCTCTTGTAGGTAGTTCTTCCCGATAGATATGTAATTTACATAGTTTAACTGATTGTGTAATTCCGTCTTCCGATCACGTTAAATACAACACGATTCGAAAAACATTCATTACTGAGTTGTGAGCATGTGGATAACCGAACTTTCAATCACCATTCAAGGCATATAAACACCTAGAAATATTTATTTTGAGTTCGCATCTTTTTTCTAATGCCAGTATCAAAAATCAGGCAGTTTCCACAGAAATATCCTTGTGGAGGAATTTATACACAATAGATATGTAATTTAAATAGTTGCCCTCACCGTGAATATCCGTGTTCTGAACACACTACATGTATGACAGATTCGTCAAACATTTATTTCTGAGTTGTGAACATGTGGATTACTGAACGTTCATCCACCATAGAAGGCATATTTACACATAGAAACACATACTCTGTTTTCGCATGTTTTTCCTAATGTCACATCCGAAAATGCGGTAGATTTCACAGAAAAATTCTCTTGGAGCGATTTATAACCAATAGACATGTAATTTACACAGTTTCCCTCACCATGAAGTTCCGTGTTCAGAACAGGCTTTATGTATCACGGATTCGACAAACAATCATTACTGAGATCTGAGAATGTGGTTAGAGAACTTTCATCCACCATACAAGGCATTTTACACCTAGAAACATTTAGTCTGTGTGCGCAGATTTTCCCTAATGTCAGATTCGAAAATCAGGCAGTTTTCATAGAAAAGTACTCTTGGAGCGAGTTCTACCCAATAGACATGTAATATAATTTCTTTCCCTCACCGTGACATTCGGTGTTCCGAAAATGCTACACGCATTACGGATTCGACAAACAATGGTTACTGAGCTGTGAGCATGTGGATTACCGAACTTTCATTCACCATAAAAGGAATCCTTACACATAGAAGTATTTACCTTGATTTTGCAGCTTATTCTTATCGCCAGGTTAGAAAATGAGAAAGACTGTGCAGAAAAATCCTCTTTGAGTGGGTTCTACACACGAGACATGTAAATTACATTGTTTCCCAGAACGTGACATCCGTGTTACCAACACAATACAAGCATCCCGGTTTCGACAAAAATTCATTACTGAGATGTGAGCATGTGTATTACAAACTTTCATTCACCATGCATGGCATATTTATTCCTAGAAATATTTACTCAGATTTCGCAGGTTTTTCATAACGCCTGTTTCAGAAATCATGAAGTTGTTGCAGTAAAATCCTCTTGGTGAGAGTTCTACCAAATAGAAATTTAATTTACACAGTTTCCCTAACCATGATATTCTGTGTTTCGAACACGCTACATGCATGACGGATTGCACAAACATTCTTTAATGAGTTGTGAGCATGTGGATTACCGATCTTTCATCCACCAAAATAGGGATATTGTCACCTAGAAGCATTTACTCAGATTTCGCAGCTTTTCATAATGCCAGTTTTTGATATGAGGGATATTTCACAGATAAATGGTCTTATAGCGTGTTCTACCCGACAGATATGTAATTTCCATAGCTTACCTGACCGTGTCATTCCATCTTCCAAACTCATTAATTGCATCACAGACTTGAAAAACATTCATTAATGAATTGTGAGCATGTGGATTACCGAAATCTCATTCACCATTAAAGGCATATGTGCATCTACAGAATTTACTCTGATTTTGCATTTTTTTTTTGCCAGTTTAAAAATGAGGCAGATGGCTCAGTAAAATACACTTTGAGCTTGATGTACACAGTAGACATCTAGTTTAAATAGTCTCCTCACCATTATATTCTGTGTTCTGAACACGTTACATGCATCAGGGTTTCGAAAAAACATTCATTACTGAGTTGTGAGCACGAGGATTAATGAACATTCATCACCAAAATGGGCATATTGACACCAAAGTAATTTTACTCTAATTTCCCAGCATTTTCCTAACACCAGTTTTGAAATTGAGGTAGATTTTACAGAAATATTCTCTTGGAGAGAGTTCTTCAAAATCGACATTGAATTTACATAGTTTCCTCACCGTGATATTCTGTGTTCCGAACCTGTTACATGCATCAAAGATACGACAAACATTCATTACTGAGGTGAGAACATGTGGATTACCAAAGTTTAAACACCATACAGGGCATATTTACACCAAGAAATATTTACCCTGATTTCACCGAATTTTCCAAAAGCCAGTTTCGGAAATGAGGCATATTTTGCAGAAAAATGCTCTTTTATCGACTTCTACCCGATAGACATGTAACTTACATAGTTTACCTGACTGTGACATTCTATGTTCCGAACACATTACATGCATCACGGTTTCGACAAACAGTTATTACTGATTTGTGAGCATGTGGATTACCGAGCTTTCATTCACCATTCAAGGAATATTAACACTTAGAATTATTTACCCTGAGTTCCCAGCTATTTTCTAATGCCAGTTTTGAAAACCAAGCAGTTTTCACAGACAAACCGTCTTACATCGTGTTCTATCCAACAGAAATGTAATTGACAGAGATTCCCTCACCGTGTAATTCCATGTTCCGTATATGCTACATGCATCACGGATTCGACACATATTCCCTACTGAGTTGTTAGCATGGGGATTACTGAACTTTCACCTACTATTAAAGGCATATTTACACCGAGAAGCATTTTATCAGAAAAATCCTCTTTGAGTGTGTTGTATCCACTAGAACTTTTATTTAAATTGTTTCACTCACCGTGACTTTCCATGTTCTGAACACGATACATGCATCACGGATTCGACAAACATTTTTAATGAGTTGTGAGCATTTTTCATGAATTACCGAACTTTCATCCTCCATACAAGGCATATTAACAACTAGATATATTTATTCTCAGTTTGCAGGTTATTCATAACACTGGATTCCAAAATCAGGCAGTTTTCTCAAAAAAATCCTCTTGGAGCGAATTCTAACCAATAGACATGTAATTTAATTTTCTTCCTCCACCGTGACATTCCGTGTTACGAACACGCTACATGCAACACGGATTCGAAAAAACATTCATGACTGAGTTGTGAGCATGTGGATTACTGAACTTTCATCCCCATAAATGGCAGAGTTACACCTAGAAAATTTTTCTCTGATTTCCCAACTTTTTCCAAAAACCAGTTTCGAAAATGAGGTAGATATCACAGAAAAATTCTCTTGGAGCGAGTTCTACCCATTCGGCATGTAATTTACTTAGTTTCCTCAGCGTGATATTCTGTGTTCCGAACACGTAACATGCATCACGGATACGACAAACATGCATTACAGAGGTGAGGACATGTGGATTAACAAACTTTCAACACCATACAGGGCATATTTACACCAAGAAACATTTACTCTGAGTTCACAATATTTTCCTAAAGACAGTTTCGAAAATGAGGGAGATTTCACACACAAATGCTCTTGGAGCGATTTCTACCCAATAAAAGTGTAATTTACATAATTTCCCTCACTGTGAAATTCAGTGTTCCGAACATTCTACAAGCATCAAGAATTTCACAAGCATTCATTACTGAGATGTGAGTATGCGTATTGAGATCTTTCATCCACCATGCAAGGCATATTTATACCTAGAAATTTTTACCAGATTTTACAGAAATTTCCTAGAGCCAGTTTCAATATTCATGAAGATTTCGCAGAAAAATTCTCTTGGGGCGAGTCCGTTCAAATAGTATTTTAATTTACATAGTTTCCCTCACCATGATATTCCTTGTTCCGAGCACGCTACATGCATGACGGATTTGACAAACATTACTTACTGAGTTGTAAGCATGAGGATTACCGATCTTTCATCCACCATAAAAGGCATATTGTCACCTAGAAGCATTTACTCAGATTTCGCAGCTTTTCCTAACACCAGTTTCGGAAATGAGGCATATTTTGCGGAAAAATCCTCTTGTAGGTAGTTCTTCCCGATAGATATGTAATTTACATAGTTTAACTGATTGTGTAATTCCGTCTTCCGATCACGTTAAATACAACACGGATTCGAAAAACATTCATTACTGAGTTCTGAGCATGTGGATAACCGAACTTTCAATCACCATTCAAGGCATATAAACACCTAGAAATATTTATTTTGAGTTCACATCTTTTTTCTAATGCCAGTATCAAAAATCAGGCAGTTTCCACAGAAATATCCTTGTGGAGGAATTTATACACAATAGATATGTAATTTAAATAGTTGCCCTCACCGTGAATATCCGTGTTCTGAACACACTACATGTATGACAGATTCGTCAAACATTTATTTCTGAGTTGTGAACATGTGGATTACTGAACGTTCATCCACCATAGAAGGCATATTTACACATAGAAACACATACTCTGTTTTCGCATGTTTTTCCTAATGTCACATCCGAAAATGCGGTAGATTTCACAGAAAAATTCTCTTGGAGCGATTTATAACCAATAGACATGTAATTTACACAGTTTCCCTCACCATGAAGTTCCGTGTTCAGAACAGGCTTTATGTATCACGGATTCGACAAACAATCATTACTGAGATCTGAGAATGTGGTTAGAGAACTTTCATCCACCATACAAGGCATTTTACACCTAGAAACATTTAGTCTGTGTGCGCAGATTTTCCCTAATGTCAGATTCGAAAATCAGGCAGTTTTCATAGAAAAGTACTCTTGGAGCGAGTTCTACCCAATAGACATGTAATATAATTTCTTTCCCTCACCGTGACATTCGGTGTTCCGAAAATGCTACACGCATTACAGATTCGACAAACAATGGTTACTGAGCTGTGAGCATGTGGATTACCGAACTTTCATTCACCATAAAAGGAATCCTTACACATAGAAGTATTTACCTTGATTTTGCAGCTTATTCTTATCGCCAGGTTAGAAAATGAGAAAGACTGTGCAGAAAAATCCTCTTTGAGTGGGTTCTACACACGAGACATGTAAATTACATTGTTTCCCAGAACGTGACATCCGTGTTACCAACACAATACAAGCATCCCGGTTTCGACAAAAATTCATTACTGAGATGTGAGCATGTGTATTACAAACTTTCATTCACCATGCATGGCATATTTATTCCTAGAAATATTTACTCAGATTTCGCAGGTTTTTCATAACGCCTGTTTCAGAAATCATGAAGTTGTTGCAGTAAAATCCTCTTGGTGAGAGTTCTACCAAATAGAAATTTAATTTACACAGTTTCCCTAACCATGATATTCTGTGTTTCGAACACGCTACATGCATGACGGATTGCACAAACATTCTTTAATGAGTTGTGAGCATGTGGATTACCGATCTTTCATCCACCAAAATAGGGATATTGTCACCTAGAAGCATTTACTCAGATTTCGCAGCTTTTCATAATTCCAGTTTTTGATATGAGGGATATTTCACAGATAAATGGTCTTATAGCGTGTTCTACCCGACAGATATGTAATTTCCATAGCTTACCTGACCGTGTCATTCCATCTTCCAAACACATTAATTGCATCACAGACTTGAAAAACATTCATTAATGAATTGTGAGCATGTGGATTACCGAAATCTCATTCACCATTAAAGGCATATGTGCATCTACAGAATTTACTCTGATTTTGCATTTTTTTTTTGCCAGTTTAAAAATGAGGCAGATGGCTCAGTAAAATACACTTTGAGCTTGATGTACACAGTAGACATCTAGTTTAAATAGTCTCCTCACCATTATATTCTGTGTTCTGAACACGTTACATGCATCAGGGTTTCGAAAAAACATTCATTACTGAGTTGTGAGCACGAGGATTAATGAACATTCATCACCAAAATGGGCATATTGACACCAAAGTAATTTTACTCTAATTTCCCAGCATTTTCCTAACACCAGTTTTGAAATTGAGGTAGATTTTACAGAAATATTCTCTTGGAGAGAGTTCTTCAAAATCGACATTGAATTTACATAGTTTCCTCACCGTGATATTCCGTGTTCCGAACCTGTTACATGCATCAAAGATACGACAAACATTCATTACTGAGGTGAGAACATGTGGATTACCAAAGTTTAAACACCATACAGGGCATATTTACACCAAGAAATATTTACCCTGATTTCACCGAATTTTCCAAAAGCCAGTTTCGGAAATGAGGCATATTTTGCAGAAAAATGCTCTTTTATCGACTTCTACCCGATAGACATGTAACTTACATAGTTTACCTGACTGTGACATTCTATGTTCCGAACACATTACATGCATCACGGATTCGACAAACAGTTATTACTGATTTGTGAGCATGTGGATTACCGAGCTTTCATTCACCATTCAAGGAATATTAACACTTAGAATTATTTACCCTGAGTTCCCAGCTATTTTCTAATGCCAGTTTTGAAAACCAAGCAGTTTTCACAGACAAACCGTCTTACATCGTGTTCTATCCAACAGAAGTGTAATTGACAGAGATTCCCTCACCGTGTAATTCCATGTTCCGTATATGCTACATGCATCACGGATTCGACACATATTCCCTACTGAGTTGTTAGCATGGGGATTACTGAACTTTCACCTACTATTAAAGGCATATTTACACCGAGAAGCATTTTATCAGAAAAATCCTCTTTGAGTGTGTTGTATCCACTAGAACTTTTATTTAAATTGTTTCACTCACCGTGACTTTCCATGTTCTGAACACGATACATGCATCACGGATTCGACAAACATTTTTAATGAGTTGTGAGCATTTTTCATGAATTACCGAACTTTCATCCTCCATACAAGGCATATTAACAACTAGATATATTTATTCTCAGTTTGCAGGTTATTCATAACACTGGATTCCAAAATCAGGCAGTTTTCTCAAAAAAATCCTCTTGGAGCGAATTCTAACCAATAGACATGTAATTTAATTTTCTTCCTCCACCGTGACATTCCGTGTTACGAACACGCTACATGCAACACGGATTCGAAAAAACATTCATGACTGAGTTGTGAGCATGTGGATTACTGAACTTTCATCCCCATAAATGGCAGAGTTACACCTAGAAAATTTTTCTCTGATTTCCCAACTTTTTCCAAAAACCAGTTTCGAAAATGAGGTAGATATCACAGAAAAATTCTCTTGGAGCGAGTTCTACCCATTCGGCATGTAATTTACTTAGTTTCCTCAGCGTGATATTCTGTGTTCCGAACACGTAACATGCATCACGGATACGACAAACATGCATTACAGAGGTGAGGACATGTGGATTAACAAACTTTCAACACCATACAGGGCATATTTACACCAAGAAACATTTACTCTGAGTTCACAATATTTTCCTAAAGACAGTTTCGAAAATGAGGGAGATTTCACACACAAATGCTCTTGGAGCGATTTCTACCCAATAAAAGTGTAATTTACATAATTTCCCTCACTGTGAAATTCAGTGTTCCGAACATTCTACAAGCATCAAGAATTTCACAAGCATTCATTACTGAGATGTGAGTATGCGTATTGAGATCTTTCATCCACCATGCAAGGCATATTTATACCTAGAAATTTTTACCAGATTTTACAGAAATTTCCTAGAGCCAGTTTCAATATTCATGAAGATTTCGCAGAAAAATTCTCTTGGGGCGAGTCCGTTCAAATAGTATTTTAATTTACATAGTTTCCCTCACCATGATATTCCTTGTTCCGAGCACGCTACATGCATGACGGATTTGACAAACATTACTTACTGAGTTGTAAGCATGAGGATTACCGATCTTTCATCCACCATAAAAGGCATATTGTCACCTAGAAGCATTTACTCAGATTTCGCAGCTTTTCCTAACACCAGTTTCGGAAATGAGGCATATTTTGCGGAAAAATCCTCTTGTAGGTAGTTCTTCCCGATAGATATGTAATTTACATAGTTTAACTGATTGTGTAATTCCGTCTTCCGATCACGTTAAATACAACACGGATTCGAAAAACATTCATTACTGAGTTCTGAGCATGTGGATAACCGAACTTTCAATCACCATTCAAGGCATATAAACACCTAGAAATATTTATTTTGAGTTCGCATCTTTTTTCTAATGCCAGTATCAAAAATCAGGCAGTTTCCACAGAAATATCCTTGTGGAGGAATTTATACACAATAGATATGTAATTTAAATAGTTGCCCTCACCGTGAATATCCGTGTTCTGAACACACTACATGTATGACAGATTCGTCAAACATTTATTTCTGAGTTGTGAACATGTGGATTACTGAACGTTCATCCACCATAGAAGGCATATTTACACATAGAAACACATACTCTGTTTTCGCATGTTTTTCCTAATGTCACATCCGAAAATGCGGTAGATTTCACAGAAAAATTCTCTTGGAGCGATTTATAACCAATAGACATGTAATTTACACAGTTTCCCTCACCATGAAGTTCCGTGTTCAGAACAGGCTTTATGTATCACGGATTCGACAAACAATCATTACTGAGATCTGAGAATGTGGTTAGAGAACTTTCATCCACCATACAAGGCATTTTACACCTAGAAACATTTAGTCTGTGTGCGCAGATTTTCCCTAATGTCAGATTCGAAAATCAGGCAGTTTTCATAGAAAAGTACTCTTGGAGCGAGTTCTACCCAATAGACATGTAATATAATTTCTTTCCCTCACCGTGACATTCGGTGTTCCGAAAATGCTACACGCATTACGGATTCGACAAACAATGGTTACTGAGCTGTGAGCATGTGGATTACCGAACTTTCATTCACCATAAAAGGAATCCTTACACATAGAAGTATTTACCTTGATTTTGCAGCTTATTCTTATCGCCAGGTTAGAAAATGAGAAAGACTGTGCAGAAAAATCCTCTTTGAGTGGGTTCTACACACGAGACATGTAAATTACATTGTTTCCCAGAACGTGACATCCGTGTTACCAACACAATACAAGCATCCCGGTTTCGACAAAAATTCATTACTGAGATGTGAGCATGTGTATTACAAACTTTCATTCACCATGCATGGCATATTTATTCCTAGAAATATTTACTCAGATTTCGCAGGTTTTTCATAACGCCTGTTTCAGAAATCATGAAGTTGTTGCAGTAAAATCCTCTTGGTGAGAGTTCTACCAAATAGAAATTTAATTTACACAGTTTCCCTAACCATGATATTCTGTGTTTCGAACACGCTACATGCATGACGGATTGCACAAACATTCTTTAATGAGTTGTGAGCATGTGGATTACCGATCTTTCATCCACCAAAATAGGGATATTGTCACCTAGAAGCATTTACTCAGATTTCGCAGCTTTTCATAATGCCAGTTTTTGATATGAGGGATATTTCACAGATAAATGGTCTTATAGCGTGTTCTACCCGACAGATATGTAATTTCTATAGCTTACCTGACCGTGTCATTCCATCTTCCAAACACATTAATTGCATCACAGACTTGAAAAACATTCATTAATGAATTGTGAGCATGTGGATTACCGAAATCTCATTCACCATTAAAGGCATATGTGCATCTACAGAATTTACTCTGATTTTGCATTTTTTTTTTGCCAGTTTAAAAATGAGGCAGATGGCTCAGTAAAATACACTTTGAGCTTGATGTACACAGTAGACATCTAGTTTAAATAGTCTCCTCACCATTATATTCTGTGTTCTGAACACGTTACATGCATCAGGGTTTCGAAAAAACATTCATTACTGAGTTGTGAGCACGAGGATTAATGAACATTCATCACCAAAATGGGCATATTGACACCAAAGTAATTTTACTCTAATTTCCCAGCATTTTCCTAACACCAGTTTTGAAATTGAGGTAGATTTTACAGAAATATTCTCTTGGAGAGAGTTCTTCAAAATCGACATTGAATTTACATAGTTTCCTCACCGTGATATTCCGTGTTCCGAACCTGTTACATGCATCAAAGATACGACAAACATTCATTACTGAGGTGAGAACATGTGGATTACCAAAGTTTAAACACCATACAGGGCATATTTACACCAAGAAATATTTACCCTGATTTCACCGAATTTTCCAAAAGCCAGTTTCGGAAATGAGGCATATTTTGCAGAAAAATGCTCTTTTATCGACTTCTACCCGATAGACATGTAACTTACATAGTTTACCTGACTGTGACATTCTGTGTTCCGAACACATTACATGCATCACGGATTCGACAAACAGTTATTACTGATTTGTGAGCATGTGGATTACCGAGCTTTCATTCACCATTCAAGGAATATTAACACTTAGAATTATTTACCCTGAGTTCCCAGCTATTTTCTAATGCCAGTTTTGAAAACCAAGCAGTTTTCACGGACAAACCGTCTTACATCGTGTTCTATCCAGCAGAAATGTAATTGACAGAGATTCCCTCACCGTGTAATTCCATGTTCCGTATATGCTACATGCATCACGGATTCGACACATATTCCCTACTGAGTTGTTAGCATGGGGATTACTGAACTTTCACCTACTATTAAAGGCATATTTACACCGAGAAGCATTTTATCAGAAAAATCCTCTTTGAGTGTGTTGTATCCACTAGAACTTTTATTTAAATTGTTTCACTCACCGTGACTTTCCATGTTCTGAACACGATACATGCATCACGGATTCGACAAACATTTTTAATGAGTTGTGAGCATTTTTCATGAATTACCGAACTTTCATCCTCCATACAAGGCATATTAACAACTAGATATATTTATTCTCAGTTTGCAGGTTATTCATAACGCTGGATTCCAAAATCAGGCAGTTTTCTCAAAAAAATCCTCTTGGAGCGAATTCTAACCAATAGACATGTAATTTAATTTTCTTCCTCCACCGTGACATTCCGTGTTACGAACACGCTACATGCAACACGGATTCGAAAAAACATTCATGACTGAGTTGTGAGCATGTGGATTACTGAACTTTCATCCCCATAAATGGCAGAGTTACACCTAGAAAATTTTTCTCTGATTTCCCAACTTTTTCCAAAAACCAGTTTCGAAAATGAGGTAGATATCACAGAAAAATTCTCTTGGAGCGAGTTCTACCCATTCGGCATGTAATTTACTTAGTTTCCTCAGCGTGATATTCTGTGTTCCGAACACGTAACATGCATCACGGATACGACAAACATGCATTACAGAGGTGAGGACATGTGGATTAACAAACTTTCAACACCATACAGGGCATATTTACACCAAGAAACATTTACTCTGAGTTCACAATATTTTCCTAAAGACAGTTTCGAAAATGAGGGAGATTTCACACACAAATGCTCTTGGAGCGATTTCTACCCAATAAAAGTGTAATTTACATAATTTCCCTCACTGTGAAATTCAGTGTTCCGAACATTCTACAAGCATCAAGAATTCCACAAGCATTCATTACTGAGATGTGAGTATGCGTATTGAGATCTTTCATCCACCATGCAAGGCATATTTATACCTAGAAATTTTTACCAGATTTTACAGAAATTTCCTAGAGCCAGTTTCAATATTCATGAAGATTTCGCAGAATAATTCTCTTGGGGCGAGTCCGTTCAAATAGTATTTTAATTTACATAGTTTCCCTCACCATGATATTCCTTGTTCCGAGCACGCTACATGCATGACGGATTTGACAAACGTTACTTACTGAGTTGTAAGCATGAGGATTACCGATCTTTCATCCACCATAAAAGGCATATTGTCACCTAGAAGCATTTACTCAGATTT
Source organism: Camelus dromedarius (assembly GCF_036321535.1). Taxonomy (NCBI): domain Eukaryota; kingdom Metazoa; phylum Chordata; class Mammalia; order Artiodactyla; family Camelidae; genus Camelus; species Camelus dromedarius. Next base: position 423,509 of record NW_026989821.1, on the reverse strand, counting down.
CGCAGCTTTTCCTAACACCAGTTTCGGAAATGAGGCATATTTTGCGGAAAAATCCTCTTGTAGGTAGTTCTTCCCGATAGATATTTAATTTACATAGTTTAACTGATTGTGTAATTCCGTCTTCCGATCACGTTAAATACAACACGGATTCGAAAAACATTCATTACTGAGTTGTGAGCATGTGGATAACCGAACTTTCAATCACCATTCAAGGCATATAAACACCTAGAAATATTTATTTTGAGTTCGCATCTTTTTTCTAATGCCAGAATCAAAAATCAGGCAGTTTCCACAGAAATAGCCTTGTGGAGGAATTTATACACAATAGATATGTAATTTAAATAGTTGCCCTCACCGTGAATATCCGTGTTCTGAACACACTACATGTATGACAGATTCGTCAAACATTTATTTCTGAGTTGTGAACATGTGGATTACTGAACGTTCATCCACCATAGAAGGCATATTTACACATAGAAACACATACTCTGTTTTCGCATGTTTTTCCTAATGTCACATCCGAAAATGCGGTAGATTTCACAGAAAAATTCTCTTGGAGCGATTTATAACCAATAGACATGTAATTTACACAGTTTCCCTCACCATGAAGTTCCGTGTTCAGAACAGGCTTTATGTATCACGGATTCGACAAACAATCATTACTGAGATCTGAGAATGTGGTTAGAGAACTTTCATCCACCATACAAGGCATTTTACACCTAGAAACACTTAGTCTGTGTGCGCAGATTTTCCCTAATGTCAGATTCGAAAATCAGGCAGTTTTCATAGAAAAATTCTCTTGGAGCGAGTTCTACCCAATAGACATGTAATATAATTTCTTTCCCTCACCGTGACATTCGGTGTTCCGAAAATGCTACACGCATTACGGATTCGACAAACAATGGTTACTGAGCTGTGAGCATGTGGATTACCGAACTTTCATTCACCATAAAAGGAATCCTTACACATAGAAGTATTTACCTTGATTTTGCAGCTTATTCTTATCGCCAGGTTAGAAAATGAGAAAGATTGTGCAGAAAAATCCTCTTTGAGTGGGTTCTACACACGAGACATGTAAATTACATTGTTTCCCAGAACGTGACATCCGTGTTACCAACACAATACAAGCATCCCGGTTTCGACAAAAATTCATTACTGAGATGTGAGCATGTGTATTACAAACTTTCATTCACCATGCATGGCATATTTATTCCTAGAAATATTTACTCAGATTTCGCAGGTTTTTCATAACGCCTGTTTCAGAAATCATGAAGTTGTTGCAGTAAAATCCTCTTGGTGAGAGTTCTACCAAATAGAAATTTAATTTACACAGTTTCCCTAACCATGATATTCTGTGTTTCGAACACGCTACATGCATGACGGATTGCACAAACATTCTTTAATGAGTTGTGAGCATGTGGATTACCGATCTTTCATCCACCAAAATAGGGATATTGTCACCTAGAAGCATTTACTCAGATTTCGCAGCTTTTCATAATGCCAGTTTTTGATATGAGGGATATTTCACAGATAAATGGTCTTATAGCGTGTTCTACCCGACAGATATGTAATTTCCATAGCTTACCTGACCGTGTCATTCCATCTTCCAAACACATTAATTGCATCACAGACTTGAAAAACATTCATTAATGAATTGTGAGCATGTGGATTACCGAAATCTCATTCACCATTAAAGGCATATGTGCATCTACAGAATTTACTCTGATTTTGCATTTTTTTTTTGCCAGTTTAAAAATGAGGCAGATGGCTCAGTAAAATACACTTTGAGCTTGATGTACACAGTAGACATCTAGTTTAAATAGTCTCCTCACCATTATATTCTGTGTTCTGAACACGTTACATGCATCAGGGTTTCGAAAAAACATTCATTACTGAGTTGTGAGCACGAGGATTAATGAACATTCATCACCAAAATGGGCATATTGACACCAAAGTAATTTTACTCTAATTTCCCAGCATTTTCCTAACACCAGTTTTGAAATTGAGGTAGATTTTACAGAAATATTCTCTTGGAGAGAGTTCTTCAAAACCGACATTGAATTTACATAGTTTCCTCACCGTGATATTCCGTGTTCCGAACCTGTTACATGCATCAAAGATACGACAAACATTCATTACTGAGGTGAGAACATGTGGATTACCAAAGTTTAAACACCATACAGGGCATATTTACACCAAGAAATATTTACCCTGATTTCACCGAATTTTCCAAAAGCCAGTTTCGGAAATGAGGCATATTTTGCAGAAAAATGCTCTTTTATCGACTTCTACCCGATAGACATGTAACTTACATAGTTTACCTGACTGTGACATTCTATGTTCCGAACACATTACATGCATCACGGATTCGACAAACAGTTATTACTGATTTGTGAGCATGTGGATTACCGAGCTTTCATTCACCATTCAAGGAATATTAACACTTAGAATTATTTACCCTGAGTTCCCAGCTATTTTCTAATGCCAGTTTTGAAAACCAAGCAGTTTTCACAGACAAACCGTCTTACATCGTGTTCTATCCAACAGAAGTGTAATTGACAGAGATTCCCTCACCGTGTAATTCCATGTTCCGTATATGCTACATGCATCACGGATTCGACACATATTCCCTACTGAGTTGTTAGCATGGGGATTACTGAACTTTCACCTACTATTAAAGGCATATTTACACCGAGAAGCATTTTATCAGAAAAATCCTCTTTGAGTGTGTTGTATCCACTAGAACTTTTATTTAAATTGTTTCACTCACCGTGACTTTCCATGTTCTGAACACGATACATGCATCACGGATTCGACAAACATTTTTAATGAGTTGTGAGCATTTTTCATGAATTACCGAACTTTCATCCTCCATACAAGGCATATTAACAACTAGATATATTTATTCTCAGTTTGCAGGTTATTCATAACACTGGATTCCAAAATCAGGCAGTTTTCTCAAAAAAATCCTCTTGGAGCGAATTCTAACCAATAGACATGTAATTTAATTTTCTTCCTCCACCGTGACATTCCGTGTTACGAACACGCTACATGCAACACGGATTCGAAAAAACATTCATGACTGAGTTGTGAGCATGTGGATTACTGAACTTTCATCCCCATAAATGGCAGAGTTACACCTAGAAAATTTTTCTCTGATTTCCCAACTTTTTCCAAAAACCAGTTTCGAAAATGAGGTAGATATCACAGAAAAATTCTCTTGGAGCGAGTTCTACCCATTCGGCATGTAATTTACTTAGTTTCCTCAGCGTGATATTCTGTGTTCCGAACACGTAACATGCATCACGGATACGACAAACATGCATTACAGAGGTGAGGACATGTGGATTAACAAACTTTCAACACCATACAGGGCATATTTACACCAAGAAACATTTACTCTGAGTTCACAATATTTTCCTAAAGACAGTTTCGAAAATGAGGGAGATTTCACACACAAATGCTCTTGGAGCGATTTCTACCCAATAAAAGTGTAATTTACATAATTTCCCTCACTGTGAAATTCAGTGTTCCGAACATTCTACAAGCATCAAGAATTTCACAAGCATTCATTACTGAGATGTGAGTATGCGTATTGAGATCTTTCATCCACCATGCAAGGCATATTTATACCTAGAAATTTTTACCAGATTTTACAGAAATTTCCTAGAGCCAGTTTCAATATTCATGAAGATTTCGCAGAAAAATTCTCTTGGGGCGAGTCCGTTCAAATAGTATTTTAATTTACATAGTTTCCCTCACCATGATATTCCTTGTTCCGAGCACGCTACATGCATGACGGATTTGACAAACATTACTTACTGAGTTGTAAGCATGAGGATTACCGATCTTTCATCCACCATAAAAGGCATATTGTCACCTAGAAGCATTTACTCAGATTTCGCAGCTTTTCCTAACACCAGTTTCGGAAATGAGGCATATTTTGCGGAAAAATCCTCTTGTAGGTAGTTCTTCCCGATAGATATGTAATTTACATAGTTTAACTGATTGTGTAATTCCGTCTTCCGATCACGTTAAATACAACACGGATTCGAAAAACATTCATTACTGAGTTCTGAGCATGTGGATAACCGAACTTTCAATCACCATTCAAGGCATATAAACACCTAGAAATATTTATTTTGAGTTCACATCTTTTTTCTAATGCCAGTATCAAAAATCAGGCAGTTTCCACAGAAATATCCTTGTGGAGGAATTTATACACAATAGATATGTAATTTAAATAGTTGCCCTCACCGTGAATATCCGTGTTCTGAACACACTACATGTATGACAGATTCGTCAAACATTTATTTCTGAGTTGTGAACATGTGGATTACTGAACGTTCATCCACCATAGAAGGCATATTTACACATAGAAACACATACTCTGTTTTCGCATGTTTTTCCTAATGTCACATCCGAAAATGCGGTAGATTTCACAGAAAAATTCTCTTGGAGCGATTTATAACCAATAGACATGTAATTTACACAGTTTCCCTCACCATGAAGTTCCGTGTTCAGAACAGGCTTTATGTATCACGGATTCGACAAACAATCATTACTGAGATCTGAGAATGTGGTTAGAGAACTTTCATCCACCATACAAGGCATTTTACACCTAGAAACATTTAGTCTGTGTGCGCAGATTTTCCCTAATGTCAGATTCGAAAATCAGGCAGTTTTCATAGAAAAGTACTCTTGGAGCGAGTTCTAACCAATAGACATGTAATATAATTTCTTTCCCTCACCGTGACATTCGGTGTTCCGAAAATGCTACACGCATTACGGATTCGACAAACAATGGTTACTGAGCTGTGAGCATGTGGATTACCGAACTTTCATTCACCATAAAAGGAATCCTTACACATAGAAGTATTTACCTTGATTTTGCAGCTTATTCTTATCGCCAGGTTAGAAAATGAGAAAGACTGTGCAGAAAAATCCTCTTTGAGTGGGTTCTACACACGAGACATGTAAATTACATTGTTTCCCAGAACGTGACATCCGTGTTACCAACACAATACAAGCATCCCGGTTTCGACAAAAATTCATTACTGAGATGTGAGCATGTGTATTACAAACTTTCATTCACCATGCATGGCATATTTATTCCTAGAAATATTTACTCAGATTTCGCAGGTTTTTCATAACGCCTGTTTCAGAAATCATGAAGTTGTTGCAGTAAAATCCTCTTGGTGAGAGTTCTACCAAATAGAAATTTAATTTACACAGTTTCCCTAACCATGATATTCTGTGTTTCGAACACGCTACATGCATGACGGATTGCACAAACATTCTTTAATGAGTTGTGAGCATGTGGATTACCGATCTTTCATCCACCAAAATAGGGATATTGTCACCTAGAAGCATTTACTCAGATTTCGCAGCTTTTCATAATGCCAGTTTTTGATATGAGGGATATTTCACAGATAAATGGTCTTATAGCGTGTTCTACCCGACAGATATGTAATTTCCATAGCTTACCTGACCGTGTCATTCCATCTTCCAAACACATTAATTGCATCACAGACTTGAAAAACATTCATTAATGAATTGTGAGCATGTGGATTACCGAAATCTCATTCACCATTAAAGGCATATGTGCATCTACAGAATTTACTCTGATTTTGCATTTTTTTTTTGCCAGTTTAAAAATGAGGCAGATGGCTCAGTAAAATACACTTTGAGCTTGATGTACACAGTAGACATCTAGTTTAAATAGTCTCCTCACCATTATATTCTGTGTTCTGAACACGTTACATGCATCAGGGTTTCGAAAAAACATTCATTACTGAGTTGTGAGCACGAGGATTAATGAACATTCATCACCAAAATGGGCATATTGACACCAAAGTAATTTTACTCTAATTTCCCAGCATTTTCCTAACACCAGTTTTGAAATTGAGGTAGATTTTACAGAAATATTCTCTTGGAGAGAGTTCTTCAAAACCGACATTGAATTTACATAGTTTCCTCACCGTGATATTCCGTGTTCCGAACCTGTTACATGCATCAAAGATACGACAAACATTCATTACTGAGGTGAGAACATGTGGATTACCAAAGTTTAAACACCATACAGGGCATATTTACACCAAGAAATATTTACCCTGATTTCACCGAATTTTCCAAAATCCAGTTTCGGAAATGAGGCATATTTTGCAGAAAAATGCTCTTTTATCGACTTCTACCCGATAGACATGTAACTTACATAGTTTACCTGACTGTGACATTCTATGTTCCGAACACATTACATGCATCACGGATTCGACAAACAGTTATTACTGATTTGTGAGCATGTGGATTACCGAGCTTTCATTCACCATTCAAGGAATATTAACACTTAGAATTATTTACCCTGAGTTCCCAGCTATTTTCTAATGCCAGTTTTGAAAACCAAGCAGTTTTCACAGACAAACCGTCTTACATCGTGTTCTATCCAACAGAAGTGTAATTGACAGAGATTCCCTCACCGTGTAATTCCATGTTCCGTATATGCTACATGCATCACGGATTCGACACATATTCCCTACTGAGTTGTTAGCATGGGGATTACTGAACTTTCACCTACTATTAAAGGCATATTTACACCGAGAAGCATTTTATCAGAAAAATCCTCTTTGAGTGTGTTGTATCCACTAGAACTTTTATTTAAATTGTTTCACTCACCGTGACTTTCCATGTTCTGAACACGATACATGCATCACGGATTCGACAAACATTTTTAATGAGTTGTGAGCATTTTTCATGAATTACCGAACTTTCATCCTCCATACAAGGCATATTAACAACTAGATATATTTATTCTCAGTTTGCAGGTTATTCATAACACTGGATTCCAAAATCAGGCAGTTTTCTCAAAAAAATCCTCTTGGAGCGAATTCTAACCAATAGACATGTAATTTAATTTTCTTCCTCCACCGTGACATTCCGTGTTACGAACACGCTACATGCAACACGGATTCGAAAAAACATTCATGACTGAGTTGTGAGCATGTGGATTACTGAACTTTCATCCCCATAAATGGCAGAGTTACACCTAGAAAATTTTTCTCTGATTTCCCAACTTTTTCCAAAAACCAGTTTCGAAAATGAGGTAGATATCACAGAAAAATTCTCTTGGAGCGAGTTCTACCCATTCGGCATGTAATTTACTTAGTTTCCTCAGCGTGATATTCTGTGTTCCGAACACGTAACATGCATCACGGATACGACAAACATGCATTACAGAGGTGAGGACATGTGGATTAACAAACTTTCAACACCATACAGGGCATATTTACACCAAGAAACATTTACTCTGAGTTCACAATATTTTCCTAAAGACAGTTTCGAAAATGAGGGAGATTTCACACACAAATGCTCTTGGAGCGATTTCTACCCAATAAAAGTGTAATTTACATAATTTCCCTCACTGTGAAATTCAGTGTTCCGAACATTCTACAAGCATCAAGAATTTCACAAGCATTCATTACTGAGATGTGAGTATGCGTATTGAGATCTTTCATCCACCATGCAAGGCATATTTATACCTAGAAATTTTTACCAGATTTTACAGAAATTTCCTAGAGCCAGTTTCAATATTCATGAAGATTTCGCAGAAAAATTCTCTTGGGGCGAGTCCGTTCAAATAGTATTTTAATTTACATAGTTTCCCTCACCATGATATTCCTTGTTCCGAGCACGCTACATGCATGACGGATTTGACAAACATTACTTACTGAGTTGTAAGCATGAGGATTACCGATCTTTCATCCACCATAAAAGGCATATTGTCACCTAGAAGCATTTACTCAGATTTCGCAGCTTTTCCTAACACCAGTTTCGGAAATGAGGCATATTTTGCGGAAAAATCCTCTTGTAGGTAGTTCTTCCCGATAGATATGTAATTTACATAGTTTAACTGATTGTGTAATTCCGTCTTCCGATCACGTTAAATACAACACGGATTCGAAAAACATTCATTACTGAGTTCTGAGCATGTGGATAACCGAACTTTCAATCACCATTCAAGGCATATAAACACCTAGAAATATTTATTTTGAGTTCGCATCTTTTTTCTAATGCCAGTATCAAAAATCAGGCAGTTTCCACAGAAATATCCTTGTGGAGGAATTTATACACAATAGATATGTAATTTAAATAGTTGCCCTCACCGTGAATATCCGTGTTCTGAACACACTACATGTATGACAGATTCGTCAAACATTTATTTCTGAGTTGTGAACATGTGGATTACTGAACGTTCATCCACCATAGAAGGCATATTTACACATAGAAACACATACTCTGTTTTCGCATGTTTTTCCTAATGTCACATCCGAAAATGCGGTAGATTTCACAGAAAAATTCTCTTGGAGCGATTTATAACCAATAGACATGTAATTTACACAGTTTCCCTCACCATGAAGTTCCGTGTTCAGAACAGGCTTTATGTATCACGGATTCGACAAACAATCATTACTGAGATCTGAGAATGTGGTTAGAGAACTTTCATCCACCATACAAGGCATTTTACACCTAGAAACATTTAGTCTGTGTGCGCAGATTTTCCCTAATGTCAGATTCGAAAATCAGGCAGTTTTCATAGAAAAGTACTCTTGGAGCGAGTTCTAACCAATAGACATGTAATATAATTTCTTTCCCTCACCGTGACATTCGGTGTTCCGAAAATGCTACACGCATTACGGATTCGACAAACAATGGTTACTGAGCTGTGAGCATGTGGATTACCGAACTTTCATTCACCATAAAAGGAATCCTTACACATAGAAGTATTTACCTTGATTTTGCAGCTTATTCTTATCGCCAGGTTAGAAAATGAGAAAGACTGTGCAGAAAAATCCTCTTTGAGTGGGTTCTACACACGAGACATGTAAATTACATTGTTTCCCAGAACGTGACATCCGTGTTACCAACACAATACAAGCATCCCGGTTTCGACAAAAATTCATTACTGAGATGTGAGCATGTGTATTACAAACTTTCATTCACCATGCATGGCATATTTATTCCTAGAAATATTTACTCAGATTTCGCAGGTTTTTCATAACGCCTGTTTCAGAAATCATGAAGTTGTTGCAGTAAAATCCTCTTGGTGAGAGTTCTACCAAATAGAAATTTAATTTACACAGTTTCCCTAACCATGATATTCTGTGTTTCGAACACGCTACATGCATGACGGATTGCACAAACATTCTTTAATGAGTTGTGAGCATGTGGATTACCGATCTTTCATCCACCAAAATAGGGATATTGTCACCTAGAAGCATTTACTCAGATTTCACAGCTTTTCATAATGCCAGTTTTTGATATGAGGGATATTTCACAGATAAATGGTCTTATAGCGTGTTCTACCCGACAGATATGTAATTTCCATAGCTTACCTGACCGTGTCATTCCATCTTCCAAACTCATTAATTGCATCACAGACTTGAAAAACATTCATTAATGAATTGTGAGCATGTGGATTACCGAAATCTCATTCACCATTAAAGGCATATGTGCATCTACAGAATTTACTCTGATTTTGCATTTTTTTTTTGCCAGTTTAAAAATGAGGCAGATGGCTCAGTAAAATACACTTTGAGCTTGATGTACACAGTAGACATCTAGTTTAAATAGTCTCCTCACCATTATATTCTGTGTTCTGAACACGTTACATGCATCAGGGTTTCGAAAAAACATTCATTACTGAGTTGTGAGCACGAGGATTAATGAACATTCATCACCAAAATGGGCATATTGACACCAAAGTAATTTTACTCTAATTTCCCAGCATTTTCCTAACACCAGTTTTGAAATTGAGGTAGATTTTACAGAAATATCCTCTTGGAGAGAGTTCTTCAAAATCGACATTGAATTTACATAGTTTCCTCACCGTGATATTCCGTGTTCCGAACCTGTTACATGCATCAAAGATACGACAAACATTCATTACTGAGGTGAGAACATGTGGATTACCAAAGTTTAAACACCATACAAGGCATATTTACACCAAGAAATATTTACCCTGATTTCACCGAATTTTCCAAAAGCCAGTTTCGGAAATGAGGCATATTTTGCAGAAAAATGCTCTTTTATCGACTTCTACCCGATAGACATGTAACTTACATAGTTTACCTGACTGTGACATTCTATGTTCCGAACACATTACATGCATCACGGATTCGACAAACAGTTATTACTGATTTGTGAGCATGTGGATTACCGAGCTTTCATTCACCATTCAAGGAATATTAACACTTAGAATTATTTACCCTGAGTTCCCAGCTATTTTCTAATGCCAGTTTTGAAAACCAAGCAGTTTTCACAGACAAACCGTCTTACATCGTGTTCTATCCAACAGAAATGTAATTGACAGAGATTCCCTCACCGTGTAATTCCATGTTCCGTATATGCTACATGCATCACGGATTCGACACATATTCCCTACTGAGTTGTTAGCATGTGGATTACTGAACTTTCACCTACTATTAAAGGCATATTTACACCGAGAAGCATTTTATCAGAAAAATCCTCTTTGAGTGTGTTGTATCCACTAGAACTTTTATTTAAATTGTTTCACTCACCGTGACTTTCCATGTTCTGAACACGATACATGCATCACGGATTCGACAAACATTTTTAATGAGTTGTGAGCATTTTTCATGAATTACCGAACTTTCATCCTCCATACAAGGCATATTAACAACTAGATATATTTATTCTCAGTTTGCAGGTTATTCATAACACTGGATTCCAAAATCAGGCAGTTTTCTCAAAAAAATCCTCTTGGAGCGAATTCTAACCAATAGACATGTAATTTAATTTTCTTCCTCCACCGTGACATTCCGTGTTACGAACACGCTACATGCAACACGGATTCGAAAAAACATTCATGACTGAGTTGTGAGCATGTGGATTACTGAACTTTCATCCCCATAAATGGCAGAGTTACACCTAGAAAATTTTTCTCTGATTTCCCAACTTTTTCCAAAAACCAGTTTCGAAAATGAGGTAGATATCACAGAAAAATTCTCTTGGAGCGAGTTCTACCCATTCGGCATGTAATTTACTTAGTTTCCTCAGCGTGATATTCTGTGTTCCGAACACGTAACATGCATCACGGATACGACAAACATGCATTACAGAGGTGAGGACATGTGGATTAACAAACTTTCAACACCATACAGGGCATATTTACACCAAGAAACATTTACTCTGAGTTCACAATATTTTCCTAAAGACAGTTTCGAAAATGAGGGAGATTTCACACACAAATGCTCTTGGAGCGATTTCTACCCAATAAAAGTGTAATTTACATAATTTCCCTCACTGTGAAATTCAGTGTTCCGAACATTCTACAAGCATCAAGAATTTCACAAGCATTCATTACTGAGATGTGAGTATGCGTATTGAGATCTTTCATCCACCATGCAAGGCATATTTATACCTAGAAATTTTTACCAGATTTTACAGAAATTTCCTAGAGCCAGTTTCAATATTCATGAAGATTTCGCAGAAAAATTCTCTTGGGGCGAGTCCGTTCAAATAGTATTTTAATTTACATAGTTTCCCTCACCATGATATTCCTTGTTCCGAGCACGCTACATGCATGACGGATTTGACAAACATTACTTACTGAGTTGTAAGCATGAGGATTACCGATCTTTCATCCACCATAAAAGGCATATTGTCACCTAGAAGCATTTACTCAGATTTCGCAGCTTTTCCTAACACCAGTTTCGGAAATGAGGCATATTTTGCGGAAAAATCCTCTTGTAGGTAGTTCTTCCCGATAGATATGTAATTTACATAGTTTAACTGATTGTGTAATTCCGTCTTCCGATCACGTTAAATACAACACGGATTCGAAAAACATTCATTACTGAGTTGTGAGCATGTGGATAACCGAACTTTCAATCACCATTCAAGGCATATAAACACCTAGAAATATTTATTTTGAGTTCGCATCTTTTTTCTAATGCCAGTATCAAAAATCAGGCAGTTTCCACAGAAATATCCTTGTGGAGGAATTTATACACAATAGATATGTAATTTAAATAGTTGCCCTCACCGTGAATATCCGTGTTCTGAACACACTACATGTATGACAGATTCGTCAAACATTTATTTCTGAGTTGTGAACATGTGGATTACTGAACGTTCATCCACCATAGAAGGCATATTTACACATAGAAACACATACTCTGTTTTCGCATGTTTTTCCTAATGTCACATCCGAAAATGCGGTAGATTTCACAGAAAAATTCTCTTGGAGCGATTTATAACCAATAGACATGTAATTTACACAGTTTCCCTCACCATGAAGTTCCGTGTTCAGAACAGGCTTTATGTATCACGGATTCGACAAACAATCATTACTGAGATCTGAGAATGTGGTTAGAGAACTTTCATCCACCATACAAGGCATTTTACACCTAGAAACATTTAGTCTGTGTGCGCAGATTTTCCCTAATGTCAGATTCGAAAATCAGGCAGTTTTCATAGAAAAGTACTCTTGGAGCGAGTTCTAACCAATAGACATGTAATATAATTTCTTTCCCTCACCGTGACATTCGGTGTTCCGAAAATGCTACACGCATTACGGATTCGACAAACAATGGTTACTGAGCTGTGAGCATGTGGATTACCGAACTTTCATTCACCATAAAAGGAATCCTTACACATAGAAGTATTTACCTTGATTTTGCAGCTTATTCTTATCGCCAGGTTAGAAAATGAGAAAGACTGTGCAGAAAAATCCTCTTTGAGTGGGTTCTACACACGAGACATGTAAATTACATTGTTTCCCAGAACGTGACATCCGTGTTACCAACACAATACAAGCATCCCGGTTTCGACAAAAATTCATTACTGAGATGTGAGCATGTGTATTACAAACTTTCATTCACCATGCATGGCATATTTATTCCTAGAAATATTTACTCAGATTTCGCAGGTTTTTCATAACGCCTGTTTCAGAAATCATGAAGTTGTTGCAGTAAAATCCTCTTGGTGAGAGTTCTACCAAATAGAAATTTAATTTACACAGTTTCCCTAACCATGATATTCTGTGTTTCGAACACGCTACATGCATGACGGATTGCACAAACATTCTTTAATGAGTTGTGAGCATGTGGATTACCGATCTTTCATCCACCAAAATAGGGATATTGTCACCTAGAAGCATTTACTCAGATTTCACAGCTTTTCATAATGCCAGTTTTTGATATGAGGGATATTTCACAGATAAATGGTCTTATAGCGTGTTCTACCCGACAGATATGTAATTTCCATAGCTTACCTGACCGTGTCATTCCATCTTCCAAACTCATTAATTGCATCACAGACTTGAAAAACATTCATTAATGAATTGTGAGCATGTGGATTACCGAAATCTCATTCACCATTAAAGGCATATGTGCATCTACAGAATTTACTCTGATTTTGCATTTTTTTTTTGCCAGTTTAAAAATGAGGCAGATGGCTCAGTAAAATACACTTTGAGCTTGATGTACACAGTAGACATCTAGTTTAAATAGTCTCCTCACCATTATATTCTGTGTTCTGAACACGTTACATGCATCAGGGTTTCGAAAAAACATTCATTACTGAGTTGTGAGCACGAGGATTAATGAACATTCATCACCAAAATGGGCATATTGACACCAAAGTAATTTTACTCTAATTTCCCAGCATTTTCCTAACACCAGTTTTGAAATTGAGGTAGATTTTACAGAAATATCCTCTTGGAGAGAGTTCTTCAAAATCGACATTGAATTTACATAGTTTCCTCACCGTGATATTCTGTGTTCCGAACCTGTTACATGCATCAAAGATACGACAAACATTCATTACTGAGGTGAGAACATGTGGATTACCAAAGTTTAAACACCATACAGGGCATATTTACACCAAGAAATATTTACCCTGATTTCACCGAATTTTCCAAAAGCCAGTTTCGGAAATGAGGCATATTTTGCAGAAAAATGCTCTTTTATCGACTTCTACCCGATAGACATGTAACTTACATAGTTTACCTGACTGTGACATTCTATGTTCCGAACACATTACATGCATCACGGATTCGACAAACAGTTATTACTGATTTGTGAGCATGTGGATTACCGAGCTTTCATTCACCATTCAAGGAATATTAACACTTAGAATTATTTACCCTGAGTTCCCAGCTATTTTCTAATGCCAGTTTTGAAAACCAAGCAGTTTTCACAGACAAACCGTCTTACATCGTGTTCTATCCAACAGAAATGTAATTGACAGAGATTCCCTCACCGTGTAATTCCATGTTCCGTATATGCTACATGCATCACGGATTCGACACATATTCCCTACTGAGTTGTTAGCATGTGGATTACTGAACTTTCACCTACTATTAAAGGCATATTTACACCGAGAAGCATTTTATCAGAAAAATCCTCTTTGAGTGTGTTGTATCCACTAGAACTTTTATTTAAATTGTTTCACTCACCGTGACTTTCCATGTTCTGAACACGATACATGCATCACGGATTCGACAAACATTTTTAATGAGTTGTGAGCATTTTTCATGAATTACCGAACTTTCATCCTCCATACAAGGCATATTAACAACTAGATATATTTATTCTCAGTTTGCAGGTTATTCATAACACTGGATTCCAAAATCAGGCAGTTTTCTCAAAAAAATCCTCTTGGAGCGAATTCTAACCAATAGACATGTAATTTAATTTTCTTCCTCCACCGTGACATTCCGTGTTACGAACACGCTACATGCAACACGGATTCGAAAAAACATTCATGACTGAGTTGTGAGCATGTGGATTACTGAACTTTCATCCCCATAAATGGCAGAGTTACACCTAGAAAATTTTTCTCTGATTTCCCAACTTTTTCCAAAAACCAGTTTCGAAAATGAGGTAGATATCACAGAAAAATTCTCTTGGAGCGAGTTCTACCCATTCGGCATGTAATTTACTTAGTTTCCTCAGCGTGATATTCTGTGTTCCGAACACGTAACATGCATCACGGATACGACAAACATGCATTACAGAGGTGAGGACATGTGGATTAACAAACTTTCAACACCATACAGGGCATATTTACACCAAGAAACATTTACTCTGAGTTCACAATATTTTCCTAAAGACAGTTTCGAAAATGAGGGAGATTTCACACACAAATGCTCTTGGAGCGATTTCTACCCAATAAAAGTGTAATTTACATAATTTCCCTCACTGTGAAATTCAGTGTTCCGAACATTCTACAAGCATCAAGAATTTCACAAGCATTCATTACTGAGATGTGAGTATGCGTATTGAGATCTTTCATCCACCATGCAAGGCATATTTATACCTAGAAATTTTTACCAGATTTTACAGAAATTTCCTAGAGCCAGTTTCAATATTCATGAAGATTTCGCAGAAAAATTCTCTTGGGGCGAGTCCGTTCAAATAGTATTTTAATTTACATAGTTTCCCTCACCATGATATTCCTTGTTCCGAGCACGCTACATGCATGACGGATTTGACAAACATTACTTACTGAGTTGTAAGCATGAGGATTACCGATCTTTCATCCACCATAAAAGGCATATTGTCACCTAGAAGCATTTACTCAGATTTCGCAGCTTTTCCTAACACCAGTTTCGGAAATGAGGCATATTTTGCGGAAAAATCCTCTTGTAGGTAGTTCTTCCCGATAGATATGTAATTTACATAGTTTAACTGATTGTGTAATTCCGTCTTCCGATCACGTTAAATACAACACGGATTCGAAAAACATTCATTACTGAGTTCTGAGCATGTGGATAACCGAACTTTCAATCACCATTCAAGGCATATAAACACCTAGAAATATTTATTTTGAGTTCGCATCTTTTTTCTAATGCCAGTATCAAAAATCAGGCAGTTTCCACAGAAATATCCTTGTGGAGGAATTTATACACAATAGATATGTAATTTAAATAGTTGCCCTCACCGTGAATATCCGTGTTCTGAACACACTACATGTATGACAGATTCGTCAAACATTTATTTCTGAGTTGTGAACATGTGGATTACTGAACGTTCATCCACCATAGAAGGCATATTTACACATAGAAACACATACTCTGTTTTCGCATGTTTTTCCTAATGTCACATCCGAAAATGCGGTAGATTTCACAGAAAAATTCTCTTGGAGCGATTTATAACCAATAGACATGTAATTTACACAGTTTCCCTCACCATGAAGTTCCGTGTTCAGAACAGGCTTTATGTATCACGGATTCGACAAACAATCATTACTGAGATCTGAGAATGTGGTTAGAGAACTTTCATCCACCATACAAGGCATTTTACACCTAGAAACATTTAGTCTGTGTGCGCAGATTTTCCCTAATGTCAGATTCGAAAATCAGGCAGTTTTCATAGAAAAGTACTCTTGGAGCGAGTTCTACCCAATAGACATGTAATATAATTTCTTTCCCTCACCGTGACATTCGGTGTTCCGAAAATGCTACACGCATTACGGATTCGACAAACAATGGTTACTGAGCTGTGAGCATGTGGATTACCGAACTTTCATTCACCATAAAAGGAATCCTTACACATAGAAGTATTTACCTTGATTTTGCAGCTTATTCTTATCGCCAGGTTAGAAAATGAGAAAGACTGTGCAGAAAAATCCTCTTTGAGTGGGTTCTACACACGAGACATGTAAATTACATTGTTTCCCAGAACGTGACATCCGTGTTACCAACACAATACAAGCATCCCGGTTTCGACAAAAATTCATTACTGAGATGTGAGCATGTGTATTACAAACTTTCATTCACCATGCATGGCATATTTATTCCTAGAAATATTTACTCAGATTTCGCAGGTTTTTCATAACGCCTGTTTCAGAAATCATGAAGTTGTTGCAGTAAAATCCTCTTGGTGAGAGTTCTACCAAATAGAAATTTAATTTACACAGTTTCCCTAACCATGATATTCTGTGTTTCGAACACGCTACATGCATGACGGATTGCACAAACATTCTTTAATGAGTTGTGAGCATGTGGATTACCGATCTTTCATCCACCAAAATAGGGATATTGTCACCTAGAAGCATTTACTCAGATTTCGCAGCTTTTCATAATGCCAGTTTTTGATATGAGGGATATTTCACAGATAAATGGTCTTATAGCGTGTTCTACCCGACAGATATGTAATTTCCATAGCTTACCTGACCGTGTCATTCCATCTTCCAAACACATTAATTGCATCACAGACTTGAAAAACATTCATTAATGAATTGTGAGCATGTGGATTACCGAAATCTCATTCACCATTAAAGGCATATGTGCATCTACAGAATTTACTCTGATTTTGCATTTTTTTTTTGCCAGTTTAAAAATGAGGCAGATGGCTCAGTAAAATACACTTTGAGCTTGATGTACACAGTAGACATCTAGTTTAAATAGTCTCCTCACCATTATATTCTGTGTTCTGAACACGTTACATGCATCAGGGTTTCGAAAAAACATTCATTACTGAGTTGTGAGCACGAGGATTAATGAACATTCATCACCAAAATGGGCATATTGACACCAAAGTAATTTTACTCTAATTTCCCAGCATTTTCCTAACACCAGTTTTGAAATTGAGGTAGATTTTACAGAAATATTCTCTTGGAGAGAGTTCTTCAAAATCGACATTGAATTTACATAGTTTCCTCACCGTGATATTCCGTGTTCCGAACCTGTTACATGCATCAAAGATACGACAAACATTCATTACTGAGGTGAGAACATGTGGATTACCAAAGTTTAAACACCATACAGGGCATATTTACACCAAGAAATATTTACCCTGATTTCACCGAATTTTCCAAAAGCCAGTTTCGGAAATGAGGCATATTTTGCAGAAAAATGCTCTTTTATCGACTTCTACCCGATAGACATGTAACTTACATAGTTTACCTGACTGTGACATTCTATGTTCCGAACACATTACATGCATCACGGATTCGACAAACAGTTATTACTGATTTGTGAGCATGTGGATTACCGAGCTTTCATTCACCATTCAAGGAATATTAACACTTAGAATTATTTACCCTGAGTTCCCAGCTATTTTCTAATGCCAGTTTTGAAAACCAAGCAGTTTTCACAGACAAACCGTCTTACATCGTGTTCTATCCAACAGAAATGTAATTGACAGAGATTCCCTCACCGTGTAATTCCATGTTCCGTATATGCTACATGCATCACGGATTCGACACATATTCCCTACTGAGTTGTTAGCATGGGGATTACTGAACTTTCACCTACTATTAAAGGCATATTTACACCGAGAAGCATTTTATCAGAAAAATCCTCTTTGAGTGTGTTGTATCCACTAGAACTTTTATTTAAATTGTTTCACTCACCGTGACTTTCCATGTTCTGAACACGATACATGCATCACGGATTCGACAAACATTTTTAATGAGTTGTGAGCATTTTTCATGAATTACCGAACTTTCATCCTCCATACAAGGCATATTAACAACTAGATATATTTATTCTCAGTTTGCAGGTTATTCATAACACTGGATTCCAAAATCAGGCAGTTTTCTCAAAAAAATCCTCTTGGAGCGAATTCTAACCAATAGACATGTAATTTAATTTTCTTCCTCCACCGTGACATTCCGTGTTACGAACACGCTACATGCAACACGGATTCGAAAAAACATTCATGACTGAGTTGTGAGCATGTGGATTACTGAACTTTCATCCCCATAAATGGCAGAGTTACACCTAGAAAATTTTTCTCTGATTTCCCAACTTTTTCCAAAAACCAGTTTCGAAAATGAGGTAGATATCACAGAAAAATTCTCTTGGAGCGAGTTCTACCCATTCGGCATGTAATTTACTTAGTTTCCTCAGCGTGATATTCTGTGTTCCGAACACGTAACATGCATCACGGATACGACAAACATGCATTACAGAGGTGAGGACATGTGGATTAACAAACTTTCAACACCATACAGGGCATATTTACACCAAGAAACATTTACTCTGAGTTCACAATATTTTCCTAAAGACAGTTTCGAAAATGAGGGAGATTTCACACACAAATGCTCTTGGAGCGATTTCTACCCAATAAAAGTGTAATTTACATAATTTCCCTCACTGTGAAATTCAGTGTTCCGAACATTCTACAAGCATCAAGAATTTCACAAGCATTCATTACTGAGATGTGAGTATGCGTATTGAGATCTTTCATCCACCATGCAAGGCATATTTATACCTAGAAATTTTTACCAGATTTTACAGAAATTTCCTAGAGCCAGTTTCAATATTCATGAAGATTTCGCAGAAAAATTCTCTTGGGGCGAGTCCGTTCAAATAGTATTTTAATTTACATAGTTTCCCTCACCATGATATTCCTTGTTCCGAGCACGCTACATGCATGACGGATTTGACAAACATTACTTACTGAGTTGTAAGCATGAGGATTACCGATCTTTCATCCACCATAAAAGGCATATTGTCACCTAGAAGCATTTACTCAGATTTCGCAGCTTTTCCTAACACCAGTTTCGGAAATGAGGCATATTTTGCGGAAAAATCCTCTTGTAGGTAGTTCTTCCCGATAGATATGTAATTTACATAGTTTAACTGATTGTGTAATTCCGTCTTCCGATCACGTTAAATACAACACGGATTCGAAAAACATTCATTACTGAGTTCTGAGCATGTGGATAACCGAACTTTCAATCACCATTCAAGGCATATAAACACCTAGAAATATTTATTTTGAGTTCGCATCTTTTTTCTAATGCCAGTATCAAAAATCAGGCAGTTTCCACAGAAATATCCTTGTGGAGGAATTTATACACAATAGATATGTAATTTAAATAGTTGCCCTCACCGTGAATATCCGTGTTCTGAACACACTACATGTATGACAGATTCGTCAAACATTTATTTCTGAGTTGTGAACATGTGGATTACTGAACGTTCATCCACCATAGAAGGCATATTTACACATAGAAACA
Organism: Camelus dromedarius; assembly: GCF_036321535.1. Lineage (NCBI taxonomy): Eukaryota > Metazoa > Chordata > Mammalia > Artiodactyla > Camelidae > Camelus > Camelus dromedarius. Next base: position 403,517 of record NW_026989821.1, on the reverse strand, counting down.
CATACTCTGTTTTCGCATGTTTTTCCTAATGTCACATCCGAAAATGCGGTAGATTTCACAGAAAAATTCTCTTGGAGCGATTTATAACCAATAGACATGTAATTTACACAGTTTCCCTCACCATGAAGTTCCGTGTTCAGAACAGGCTTTATGTATCACGGATTCGACAAACAATCATTACTGAGATCTGAGAATGTGGTTAGAGAACTTTCATCCACCATACAAGGCATTTTACACCTAGAAACATTTAGTCTGTGTGCGCAGATTTTCCCTAATGTCAGATTCGAAAATCAGGCAGTTTTCATAGAAAAGTACTCTTGGAGCGAGTTCTACCCAATAGACATGTAATATAATTTCTTTCCCTCACCGTGACATTCGGTGTTCCGAAAATGCTACACGCATTACGGATTCGACAAACAATGGTTACTGAGCTGTGAGCATGTGGATTACCGAACTTTCATTCACCATAAAAGGAATCCTTACACATAGAAGTATTTACCTTGATTTTGCAGCTTATTCTTATCGCCAGGTTAGAAAATGAGAAAGACTGTGCAGAAAAATCCTCTTTGAGTGGGTTCTACACACGAGACATGTAAATTACATTGTTTCCCAGAACGTGACATCCGTGTTACCAACACAATACAAGCATCCCGGTTTCGACAAAAATTCATTACTGAGATGTGAGCATGTGTATTACAAACTTTCATTCACCATGCATGGCATATTTATTCCTAGAAATATTTACTCAGATTTCGCAGGTTTTTCATAACGCCTGTTTCAGAAATCATGAAGTTGTTGCAGTAAAATCCTCTTGGTGAGAGTTCTACCAAATAGAAATTTAATTTACACAGTTTCCCTAACCATGATATTCTGTGTTTCGAACACGCTACATGCATGACGGATTGCACAAACATTCTTTAATGAGTTGTGAGCATGTGGATTACCGATCTTTCATCCACCAAAATAGGGATATTGTCACCTAGAAGCATTTACTCAGATTTCGCAGCTTTTCATAATGCCAGTTTTTGATATGAGGGATATTTCACAGATAAATGGTCTTATAGCGTGTTCTACCCGACAGATATGTAATTTCCATAGCTTACCTGACCGTGTCATTCCATCTTCCAAACACATTAATTGCATCACAGACTTGAAAAACATTCATTAATGAATTGTGAGCATGTGGATTACCGAAATCTCATTCACCATTAAAGGCATATGTGCATCTACAGAATTTACTCTGATTTTGCATTTTTTTCTTGCCAGTTTAAAAATGAGGCAGATGGCTCAGTAAAATACACTTTGAGCTTGATGTACACAGTAGACATCTAGTTTAAATAGTCTCCTCACCATTATATTCTGTGTTCTGAACACGTTACATGCATCAGGGTTTCGAAAAAACATTCATTACTGAGTTGTGAGCACGAGGATTAATGAACATTCATCACCAAAATGGGCATATTGACACCAAAGTAATTTTACTCTAATTTCCCAGCATTTTCCTAACACCAGTTTTGAAATTGAGGTAGATTTTACAGAAATATCCTCTTGGAGAGAGTTCTTCAAAATCGACATTGAATTTACATAGTTTCCTCACCGTGATATTCCGTGTTCCGAACCTGTTACATGCATCAAAGATACGACAAACATTCATTACTGAGGTGAGAACATGTGGATTACCAAAGTTTAAACACCATACAGGGCATATTTACACCAAGAAATATTTACCCTGATTTCACCGAATTTTCCAAAAGCCAGTTTCGGAAATGAGGCATATTTTGCAGAAAAATGCTCTTTTATCGACTTCTACCCGATAGACATGTAACTTACATAGTTTACCTGACTGTGACATTCTATGTTCCGAACACATTACATGCATCACGGATTCGACAAACAGTTATTACTGATTTGTGAGCATGTGGATTACCGAGCTTTCATTCACCATTCAAGGAATATTAACACTTAGAATTATTTACCCTGAGTTCCCAGCTATTTTCTAATGCCAGTTTTGAAAACCAAGCAGTTTTCACAGACAAACCGTCTTACATCGTGTTCTATCCAACAGAAATGTAATTGACAGAGATTCCCTCACCGTGTAATTCCATGTTCCGTATATGCTACATGCATCACGGATTCGACACATATTCCCTACTGAGTTGTTAGCATGGGGATTACTGAACTTTCACCTACTATTAAAGGCATATTTACACCGAGAAGCATTTTATCAGAAAAATCCTCTTTGAGTGTGTTGTATCCACTAGAACTTTTATTTAAATTGTTTCACTCACCGTGACTTTCCATGTTCTGAACACGATACATGCATCACGGATTCGACAAACATTTTTAATGAGTTGTGAGCATTTTTCATGAATTACCGAACTTTCATCCTCCATACAAGGCATATTAACAACTAGATATATTTATTCTCAGTTTGCAGGTTATTCATAACACTGGATTCCAAAATCAGGCAGTTTTCTCAAAAAAATCCTCTTGGAGCGAATTCTAACCAATAGACATGTAATTTAATTTTCTTCCTCCACCGTGACATTCCGTGTTACGAACACGCTACATGCAACACGGATTCGAAAAAACATTCATGACTGAGTTGTGAGCATGTGGATTACTGAACTTTCATCCCCATAAATGGCAGAGTTACACCTAGAAAATTTTTCTCTGATTTCCCAACTTTTTCCAAAAACCAGTTTCGAAAATGAGGTAGATATCACAGAAAAATTCTCTTGGAGCGAGTTCTACCCATTCGGCATGTAATTTACTTAGTTTCCTCAGCGTGATATTCTGTGTTCCGAACACGTAACATGCATCACGGATACGACAAACATGCATTACAGAGGTGAGGACATGTGGATTAACAAACTTTCAACACCATACAGGGCATATTTACACCAAGAAACATTTACTCTGAGTTCACAATATTTTCCTAAAGACAGTTTCGAAAATGAGGGAGATTTCACACACAAATGCTCTTGGAGCGATTTCTACCCAATAAAAGTGTAATTTACATAATTTCCCTCACTGTGAAATTCAGTGTTCCGAACATTCTACAAGCATCAAGAATTTCACAAGCATTCATTACTGAGATGTGAGTATGCGTATTGAGATCTTTCATCCACCATGCAAGGCATATTTATACCTAGAAATTTTTACCAGATTTTACAGAAATTTCCTAGAGCCAGTTTCAATATTCATGAAGATTTCGCAGAAAAATTCTCTTGGGGCGAGTCCGTTCAAATAGTATTTTAATTTACATAGTTTCCCTCACCATGATATTCCTTGTTCCGAGCACGCTACATGCATGACGGATTTGACAAACATTACTTACTGAGTTGTAAGCATGAGGATTACCGATCTTTCATCCACCATAAAAGGCATATTGTCACCTAGAAGCATTTACTCAGATTTCGCAGCTTTTCCTAACACCAGTTTCGGAAATGAGGCATATTTTGCGGAAAAATCCTCTTGTAGGTAGTTCTTCCCGATAGATATGTAATTTACATAGTTTAACTGATTGTGTAATTCCGTCTTCCGATCACGTTAAATACAACACGGATTCGAAAAACATTCATTACTGAGTTGTGAGCATGTGGATAACCGAACTTTCAATCACCATTCAAGGCATATAAACACCTAGAAATATTTATTTTGAGTTCGCATCTTTTTTCTAATGCCAGTATCAAAAATCAGGCAGTTTCCACAGAAATATCCTTGTGGAGGAATTTATACACAATAGATATGTAATTTAAATAGTTGCCCTCACCGTGAATATCCGTGTTCTGAACACACTACATGTATGACAGATTCGTCAAACATTTATTTCTGAGTTGTGAACATGTGGATTACTGAACGTTCATCCACCATAGAAGGCATATTTACACATAGAAACACATACTCTGTTTTCGCATGTTTTTCCTAATGTCACATCCGAAAATGCGGTAGATTTCACAGAAAAATTCTCTTGGAGCGATTTATAACCAATAGACATGTAATTTACACAGTTTCCCTCACCATGAAGTTCCGTGTTCAGAACAGGCTTTATGTATCACGGATTCGACAAACAATCATTACTGAGATCTGAGAATGTGGTTAGAGAACTTTCATCCACCATACAAGGCATTTTACACCTAGAAACATTTAGTCTGTGTGCGCAGATTTTCCCTAATGTCAGATTCGAAAATCAGGCAGTTTTCATAGAAAAGTACTCTTGGAGCGAGTTCTACCCAATAGACATGTAATATAATTTCTTTCCCTCACCGTGACATTCGGTGTTCCGAAAATGCTACACGCATTACGGATTCGACAAACAATGGTTACTGAGCTGTGAGCATGTGGATTACCGAACTTTCATTCACCATAAAAGGAATCCTTACACATAGAAGTATTTACCTTGATTTTGCAGCTTATTCTTATCGCCAGGTTAGAAAATGAGAAAGACTGTGCAGAAAAATCCTCTTTGAGTGGGTTCTACACACGAGACATGTAAATTACATTGTTTCCCAGAACGTGACATCCGTGTTACCAACACAATACAAGCATCCCGGTTTCGACAAAAATTCATTACTGAGATGTGAGCATGTGTATTACAAACTTTCATTCACCATGCATGGCATATTTATTCCTAGAAATATTTACTCAGATTTCGCAGGTTTTTCATAACGCCTGTTTCAGAAATCATGAAGTTGTTGCAGTAAAATCCTCTTGGTGAGAGTTCTACCAAATAGAAATTTAATTTACACAGTTTCCCTAACCATGATATTCTGTGTTTCGAACACGCTACATGCATGACGGATTGCACAAACATTCTTTAATGAGTTGTGAGCATGTGGATTACCGATCTTTCATCCACCAAAATAGGGATATTGTCACCTAGAAGCATTTACTCAGATTTCGCAGCTTTTCATAATGCCAGTTTTTGATATGAGGGATATTTCACAGATAAATGGTCTTATAGAGTGTTCTACCCGACAGATATGTAATTTCCATAGCTTACCTGACCGTGTCATTCCATCTTCCAAACACATTAATTGCATCACAGACTTGAAAAACATTCATTAATGAATTGTGAGCATGTGGATTACCGAAATCTCATTCACCATTAAAGGCATATGTGCATCTACAGAATTTACTCTGATTTTGCATTTTTTTCTTGCCAGTTTAAAAATGAGGCAGATGGCTCAGTAAAATACACTTTGAGCTTGATGTACACAGTAGACATCTAGTTTAAATAGTCTCCTCACCATTATATTCTGTGTTCTGAACACGTTACATGCATCAGGGTTTCGAAAAAACATTCATTACTGAGTTGTGAGCACGAGGATTAATGAACATTCATCACCAAAATGGGCATATTGACACCAAAGTAATTTTACTCTAATTTCCCAGCATTTTCCTAACACCAGTTTTGAAATTGAGGTAGATTTTACAGAAATATTCTCTTGGAGAGAGTTCTTCAAAATCGACATTGAATTTACATAGTTTCCTCACCGTGATATTCCGTGTTCCGAACCTGTTACATGCATCAAAGATACGACAAACATTCATTACTGAGGTGAGAACATGTGGATTACCAAAGTTTAAACACCATACAGGGCATATTTACACCAAGAAATATTTACCCTGATTTCACCGAATTTTCCAAAAGCCAGTTTCGGAAATGAGGCATATTTTGCAGAAAAATGCTCTTTTATCGACTTCTACCCGATAGACATGTAACTTACATAGTTTACCTGACTGTGACATTCTATGTTCCGAACACATTACATGCATCACGGATTCGACAAACAGTTATTACTGATTTGTGAGCATGTGGATTACCGAGCTTTCATTCACCATTCAAGGAATATTAACACTTAGAATTATTTACCCTGAGTTCCCAGCTATTTTCTAATGCCAGTTTTGAAAACCAAGCAGTTTTCACAGACAAACCGTCTTACATCGTGTTCTATCCAACAGAAATGTAATTGACAGAGATTCCCTCACCGTGTAATTCCATGTTCCGTATATGCTACATGCATCACGGATTCGACACATATTCCCTACTGAGTTGTTAGCATGGGGATTACTGAACTTTCACCTACTATTAAAGGCATATTTACACCGAGAAGCATTTTATCAGAAAAATCCTCTTTGAGTGTGTTGTATCCACTAGAACTTTTATTTAAATTGTTTCACTCACCGTGACTTTCCATGTTCTGAACACGATACATGCATCACGGATTCGACAAACATTTTTAATGAGTTGTGAGCATTTTTCATGAATTACCGAACTTTCATCCTCCATACAAGGCATATTAACAACTAGATATATTTATTCTCAGTTTGCAGGTTATTCATAACACTGGATTCCAAAATCAGGCAGTTTTCTCAAAAAAATCCTCTTGGAGCGAATTCTAACCAATAGACATGTAATTTAATTTTCTTCCTCCACCGTGACATTCCGTGTTACGAACACGCTACATGCAACACGGATTCGAAAAAACATTCATGACTGAGTTGTGAGCATGTGGATTACTGAACTTTCATCCCCATAAATGGCAGAGTTACACCTAGAAAATTTTTCTCTGATTTCCCAGCTTTTTCCAAAAACCAGTTTCAAAAATGAGGTAGATATCACAGAAAAATTCTCTTGGAGCGAGTTCTACCCATTCGGCATGTAATTTACTTAGTTTCCTCAGCGTGATATTCTGTGTTCCGAACACGTAACATGCATCACGGATACGACAAACATGCATTACAGAGGTGAGGACATGTGGATTAACAAACTTTCAACACCATACAGGGCATATTTACACCAAGAAACATTTACTCTGAGTTCACAATATTTTCCTAAAGACAGTTTCGAAAATGAGGGAGATTTCACACACAAATGCTCTTGGAGCGATTTCTACCCAATAAAAGTGTAATTTACATAATTTCCCTCACTGTGAAATTCAGTGTTCCGAACATTCTACAAGCATCAAGAATTTCACAAGCATTCATTACTGAGATGTGAGTATGCGTATTGAGATCTTTCATCCACCATGCAAGGCATATTTATACCTAGAAATTTTTACCAGATTTTACAGAAATTTCCTAGAGCCAGTTTCAATATTCATGAAGATTTCGCAGAAAAATTCTCTTGGGGCGAGTCCGTTCAAATAGTATTTTAATTTACATAGTTTCCCTCACCATGATATTCCTTGTTCCGAGCACGCTACATGCATGACGGATTTGACAAACATTACTTACTGAGTTGTAAGCATGAGGATTACCGATCTTTCATCCACCATAAAAGGCATATTGTCACCTAGAAGCATTTACTCAGATTTCGCAGCTTTTCCTAACACCAGTTTCGGAAATGAGGCATATTTTGCGGAAAAATCCTCTTGTAGGTAGTTCTTCCCGATAGATATGTAATTTACATAGTTTAACTGATTGTGTAATTCCGTCTTCCGATCACGTTAAATACAACACGGATTCGAAAAACATTCATTACTGAGTTCTGAGCATGTGGATAACCGAACTTTCAATCACCATTCAAGGCATATAAACACCTAGAAATATTTATTTTGAGTTCGCATCTTTTTTCTAATGCCAGTATCAAAAATCAGGCAGTTTCCACAGAAATATCCTTGTGGAGGAATTTATACACAATAGATATGTAATTTAAATAGTTGCCCTCACCGTGAATATCCGTGTTCTGAACACACTACATGTATGACAGATTCGTCAAACATTTATTTCTGAGTTGTGAACATGTGGATTACTGAACGTTCATCCACCATAGAAGGCATATTTACACATAGAAACACATACTCTGTTTTCGCATGTTTTTCCTAATGTCACATCCGAAAATGCGGTAGATTTCACAGAAAAATTCTCTTGGAGCGATTTATAACCAATAGACATGTAATTTACACAGTTTCCCTCACCATGAAGTTCCGTGTTCAGAACAGGCTTTATGTATCACGGATTCGACAAACAATCATTACTGAGATCTGAGAATGTGGTTAGAGAACTTTCATCCACCATACAAGGCATTTTACACCTAGAAACATTTAGTCTGTGTGCGCAGATTTTCCCTAATGTCAGATTCGAAAATCAGGCAGTTTTCATAGAAAAGTACTCTTGGAGCGAGTTCTACCCAATAGACATGTAATATAATTTCTTTCCCTCACCGTGACATTCGGTGTTCCGAAAATGCTACACGCATTACGGATTCGACAAACAATGGTTACTGAGCTGTGAGCATGTGGATTACCGAACTTTCATTCACCATAAAAGGAATCCTTACACATAGAAGTATTTACCTTGATTTTGCAGCTTATTCTTATCGCCAGGTTAGAAAATGAGAAAGACTGTGCAGAAAAATCCTCTTTGAGTGGGTTCTACACACGAGACATGTAAATTACATTGTTTCCCAGAACGTGACATCCGTGTTACCAACACAATACAAGCATCCCGGTTTCGACAAAAATTCATTACTGAGATGTGAGCATGTGTATTACAAACTTTCATTCACCATGCATGGCATATTTATTCCTAGAAATATTTACTCAGATTTCGCAGGTTTTTCATAACGCCTGTTTCAGAAATCATGAAGTTGTTGCAGTAAAATCCTCTTGGTGAGAGTTCTACCAAATAGAAATTTAATTTACACAGTTTCCCTAACCATGATATTCTGTGTTTCGAACACGCTACATGCATGACGGATTGCACAAACATTCTTTAATGAGTTGTGAGCATGTGGATTACCGATCTTTCATCCACCAAAATAGGGATATTGTCACCTAGAAGCATTTACTCAGATTTCGCAGCTTTTCATAATGCCAGTTTTTGATATGAGGGATATTTCACAGATAAATGGTCTTATAGCGTGTTCTACCCGACAGATATGTAATTTCCATAGCTTACCTGACCGTGTCATTCCATCTTCCAAACACATTAATTGCATCACAGACTTGAAAAACATTCATTAATGAATTGTGAGCATGTGGATTACCGAAATCTCATTCACCATTAAAGGCATATGTGCATCTACAGAATTTACTCTGATTTTGCATTTTTTTTTTGCCAGTTTAAAAATGAGGCAGATGGCTCAGTAAAATACACTTTGAGCTTGATGTACACAGTAGACATCTAGTTTAAATAGTCTCCTCACCATTATATTCTGTGTTCTGAACACGTTACATGCATCAGGGTTTCGAAAAAACATTCATTACTGAGTTGTGAGCACGAGGATTAATGAACATTCATCACCAAAATGGGCATATTGACACCAAAGTAATTTTACTCTAATTTCCCAGCATTTTCCTAACACCAGTTTTGAAATTGAGGTAGATTTTACAGAAATATTCTCTTGGAGAGAGTTCTTCAAAATCGACATTGAATTTACATAGTTTCCTCACCGTGATATTCCGTGTTCCGAACCTGTTACATGCATCAAAGATACGACAAACATTCATTACTGAGGTGAGAACATGTGGATTACCAAAGTTTAAACACCATACAGGGCATATTTACACCAAGAAATATTTACCCTGATTTCACCGAATTTTCCAAAAGCCAGTTTCGGAAATGAGGCATATTTTGCAGAAAAATGCTCTTTTATCGACTTCTACCCGATAGACATGTAACTTACATAGTTTACCTGACTGTGACATTCTATGTTCCGAACACATTACATGCATCACGGATTCGACAAACAGTTATTACTGATTTGTGAGCATGTGGATTACCGAGCTTTCATTCACCATTCAAGGAATATTAACACTTAGAATTATTTACCCTGAGTTCCCAGCTATTTTCTAATGCCAGTTTTGAAAACCAAGCAGTTTTCACAGACAAACCGTCTTACATCGTGTTCTATCCAACAGAAATGTAATTGACAGAGATTCCCTCACCGTGTAATTCCATGTTCCGTATATGCTACATGCATCACGGATTCGACACATATTCCCTACTGAGTTGTTAGCATGTGGATTACTGAACTTTCACCTACTATTAAAGGCATATTTACACCGAGAAGCATTTTATCAGAAAAATCCTCTTTGAGTGTGTTGTATCCACTAGAACTTTTATTTAAATTGTTTCACTCACCGTGACTTTCCATGTTCTGAACACGATACATGCATCACGGATTCGACAAACATTTTTAATGAGTTGTGAGCATTTTTCATGAATTACCGAACTTTCATCCTCCATACAAGGCATATTAACAACTAGATATATTTATTCTCAGTTTGCAGGTTATTCATAACACTGGATTCCAAAATCAGGCAGTTTTCTCAAAAAAATCCTCTTGGAGCGAATTCTAACCAATAGACATGTAATTTAATTTTCTTCCTCCACCGTGACATTCCGTGTTATGAACACGCTACATGCAACACGGATTCGAAAAAACATTCATGACTGAGTTGTGAGCATGTGGATTACTGAACTTTCATCCCCATAAATGGCAGAGTTACACCTAGAAAATTTTTCTCTGATTTCCCAACTTTTTCCAAAAACCAGTTTCGAAAATGAGGTAGATATCACAGAAAAATTCTCTTGGAGCGAGTTCTACCCATTCGGCATGTAATTTACTTAGTTTCCTCAGCGTGATATTCTGTGTTCCGAACACGTAACATGCATCACGGATACGACAAACATGCATTACAGAGGTGAGGACATGTGGATTAACAAACTTTCAACACCATACAGGGCATATTTACACCAAGAAACATTTACTCTGAGTTCACAATATTTTCCTAAAGACAGTTTCGAAAATGAGGGAGATTTCACACACAAATGCTCTTGGAGCGATTTCTACCCAATAAAAGTGTAATTTACATAATTTCCCTCACTGTGAAATTCAGTGTTCCGAACATTCTACAAGCATCAAGAATTTCACAAGCATTCATTACTGAGATGTGAGTATGCGTATTGAGATCTTTCATCCACCATGCAAGGCATATTTATACCTAGAAATTTTTACCAGATTTTACAGAAATTTCCTAGAGCCAGTTTCAATATTCATGAAGATTTCGCAGAAAAATTCTCTTGGGGCGAGTCCGTTCAAATAGTATTTTAATTTACATAGTTTCCCTCACCATGATATTCCTTGTTCCGAGCACGCTACATGCATGACGGATTTGACAAACATTACTTACTGAGTTGTAAGCATGAGGATTACCGATCTTTCATCCACCATAAAAGGCATATTGTCACCTAGAAGCATTTACTCAGATTTCGCAGCTTTTCCTAACACCAGTTTCGGAAATGAGGCATATTTTGCGGAAAAATCCTCTTGTAGGTAGTTCTTCCCGATAGATATGTAATTTACATAGTTTAACTGATTGTGTAATTCCGTCTTCCGATCACGTTAAATACAACACGGATTCGAAAAACATTCATTACTGAGTTCTGAGCATGTGGATAACCGAACTTTCAATCACCATTCAAGGCATATAAACACCTAGAAATATTTATTTTGAGTTCGCATCTTTTTTCTAATGCCAGTATCAAAAATCAGGCAGTTTCCACAGAAATATCCTTGTGGAGGAATTTATACACAATAGATATGTAATTTAAATAGTTGCCCTCACCGTGAATATCCGTGTTCTGAACACACTACATGTATGACAGATTCGTCAAACATTTATTTCTGAGTTGTGAACATGTGGATTACTGAACGTTCATCCACCATAGAAGGCATATTTACACATAGAAACACATACTCTGTTTTCGCATGTTTTTCCTAATGTCACATCCGAAAATGCGGTAGATTTCACAGAAAAATCCTCTTGGAGCGATTTATAACCAATAGACATGTAATTTACACAGTTTCCCTCACCATGAAGTTCCGTGTTCAGAACAGGCTTTATGTATCACGGATTCGACAAACAATCATTACTGAGATCTGAGAATGTGGTTAGAGAACTTTCATCCACCATACAAGGCATTTTACACCTAGAAACATTTAGTCTGTGTGCGCAGATTTTCCCTAATGTCAGATTCGAAAATCAGGCAGTTTTCATAGAAAAGTACTCTTGGAGCGAGTTCTACCCAATAGACATGTAATATAATTTCTTTCCCTCACCGTGACATTCGGTGTTCCGAAAATGCTACACGCATTACGGATTCGACAAACAATGGTTACTGAGCTGTGAGCATGTGGATTACCGAACTTTCATTCACCATAAAAGGAATCCTTACACATAGAAGTATTTACCTTGATTTTGCAGCTTATTCTTATCGCCAGGTTAGAAAATGAGAAAGACTGTGCAGAAAAATCCTCTTTGAGTGGGTTCTACACACGAGACATGTAAATTACATTGTTTCCCAGAACGTGACATCCGTGTTACCAACACAATACAAGCATCCCGGTTTCGACAAAAATTCATTACTGAGATGTGAGCATGTGTATTACAAACTTTCATTCACCATGCATGGCATATTTATTCCTAGAAATATTTACTCAGATTTCGCAGGTTTTTCATAACGCCTGTTTCAGAAATCATGAAGTTGTTGCAGTAAAATCCTCTTGGTGAGAGTTCTACCAAATAGAAATTTAATTTACACAGTTTCCCTAACCATGATATTCTGTGTTTCGAACACGCTACATGCATGACGGATTGCACAAACATTCTTTAATGAGTTGTGAGCATGTGGATTACCGATCTTTCATCCACCAAAATAGGGATATTGTCACCTAGAAGCATTTACTCAGATTTCGCAGCTTTTCATAATGCCAGTTTTTGATATGAGGGATATTTCACAGATAAATGGTCTTATAGCGTGTTCTACCCGACAGATATGTAATTTCCATAGCTTACCTGACCGTGTCATTCCATCTTCCAAACACATTAATTGCATCACAGACTTGAAAAACATTCATTAATGAATTGTGAGCATGTGGATTACCGAAATCTCATTCACCATTAAAGGCATATGTGCATCTACAGAATTTACTCTGATTTTGCATTTTTTTTTTGCCAGTTTAAAAATGAGGCAGATGGCTCAGTAAAATACACTTTGAGCTTGATGTACACAGTAGACATCTAGTTTAAATAGTCTCCTCACCATTATATTCTGTGTTCTGAACACGTTAAATGCATCAGGGTTTCGAAAAAACATTCATTACTGAGTTGTGAGCACGAGGATTAATGAACATTCATCACCAAAATGGGCATATTGACACCAAAGTAATTTTACTCTAATTTCCCAGCATTTTCCTAACACCAGTTTTGAAATTGAGGTAGATTTTACAGAAATATTCTCTTGGAGAGAGTTCTTCAAAATCGACATTGAATTTACATAGTTTCCTCACCGTGATATTCCGTGTTCCGAACCTGTTACATGCATCAAAGATACGACAAACATTCATTACTGAGGTGAGAACATGTGGATTACCAAAGTTTAAACACCATACAGGGCATATTTACACCAAGAAATATTTACCCTGATTTCACCGAATTTTCCAAAAGCCAGTTTCGGAAACGAGGCATATTTTGCAGAAAAATGCTCTTTTATCGACTTCTACCCGATAGACATGTAACTTACATAGTTTACCTGACCGTGACATTCTATGTTCCGAACACATTACATGCATCACGGATTCGACAAACAGTTATTACTGATTTGTGAGCATGTGGATTACCGAGCTTTCATTCACCATTCAAGGAATATTAACACTTAGAATTATTTACCCTGAGTTCCCAGCTATTTTCTAATGCCAGTTTTGAAAACCAAGCAGTTTTCACAGACAAACCGTCTTACATCGTGTTCTATCCAACAGAAATGTAATTGACAGAGATTCCCTCACCGTGTAATTCCATGTTCCGTATATGCTACATGCATCACGGATTCGACACATATTCCCTACTGAGTTGTTAGCATGGGGATTACTGAACTTTCACCTACTATTAAAGGCATATTTACACCGAGAAGCATTTTATCAGAAAAATCCTCTTTGAGTGTGTTGTATCCACTAGAACTTTTATTTAAATAGTTTCACTCACCGTGACTTTCCATGTTCTGAACACGATACATGCATCACGGTTTCGACAAACATTTTTAATGACCGTGAGCATGTGGATTACCGATTTTTCAACCTCAATAAAAGGCATATTTACACCTAGAAACATTTACTTAGATTACGCTGGTTTTCCTAACGTCAGTTAAGAAAATCAGGCAGTTTTCACAGAAAAATACTCTTGGTGCATGTTCTATCCATTAGACATCTCACTTTCATACATACCATCACCGTAACTTTCTGTGATCCGAAAACTGTACATGCACCACGGATTCAACAAATATTCACTGCTGAGTTCTTAGCATGTGAATTACACATCTTTAATAACCCATTGAAGACATATTGTCACCTTAAAGCATTTACTCAGATTTTGCAGCATTTTCAAAACACCAGTTTCCAAACTGAGGCAGATTTTTCAGTAAAATGCTCCTGGAGCGTGTTCTAACCAAGAGATATGTAATTTACATAGTTTCCCTCACCGTGACAGTCCTTGTTCCGAACACGCTACATACATCACGGATTTGACAAACATTTTTAATGAGTTGTGTACATGTGTATTACAGAACTTTCATCCACCATTCAAGGGATATTTACAAATAGAAACATTAACTATGAATTCGCAGCTTTTTCCTTATACCAGTTTCGAAAATCAGGCAGTTTTCAAGGAAAAAACTGTTGGAGCGTGTTCTACCCAAAAGATATGTAAATTACATAGAGTCTCCCGCTGTGAAATTACGTGTTTTGAACACGCTACATGCAGAAAAGTTTCGACAAAAATTCACTACACTGTTGTTTGCATGTGGATTACAGGACTTTCATCTCAGTAGTAGGCATATTGATGCTTAGAAGCTTTTTCTCTGATTTCACAGAGCTTTCGAAACGCCAGTTTCGAAATTGAGACAGATTTCACGGCAACAAACTCTTGGAGCATTTTCTAACCAATAGACATGTAATTTACATGGATTCGCTCACCGTGAAATTCCGTGTTCCGAACACGCTACATGCATCGCGGATGCGACAAATATTCACTACAGAGTTTTTAGCAAGTGGATTAAAGTACTTTCATTCACCATACAAGGCTTACAGACTCTTTGAAGAATTTTTCAAATTTCACAGTTTAGTTTTAATGCCAGCTTTGAAAATGAGGCAGATTTGGCAGAAAAATGCTCTTGCAGCCAGTTCTACCCAAAAGATATGTAACTTACCTAGTTTCAATCACCGTGACCTTCCGTGTTCTGAACACATTACAAGCACCACGGATTCAACAAACATTCTTTAATGAGTTGTGAACATGTGTATTAACGAACTTTAATCCAACATACAGTGCATATTTATCCATAGAAATTTTATTCTGATTTAGTAGTTTTCTACTAATGTCGGTCTCTAAAATCATGCAGTTTCCACAAAAAAATCCTCTTGGAGCGAGTTCTACCCAATAGACATGCAATTTACATAGAACCCGTCATCGTGAAATTCCGTGTTCCGAAAAAGCTACATGCATCACGGATTCGACAAATATTCACTACAGAGTGGTTAGCATAAGGATTACCGAACTTTCATCCACCATACAAGGCAGATTTACACCGAGAATCTAGTAATCTGAATTCACAGGATTTTTCTAACGTCAGTTTCTAAATTCAGGCAAATTTCTCAGGAAAAATCTCTTGGAGTGATTTCTAACCAAGAGAAATGTAATTTGCATAAATTCCCTGGCCGTGAAATTCCGTGTTCTGAACATGCTACGTGCATATAGTATTCGACAAATATTCACTACAAATTTGTTTGCATGTGGATTACCGAACTTTCATTACAAAACATTGAATATTGTTACTTAGAAGTATTTTCTCAGATTTTGCAGAGTATTCGAAATGCCAGTTACAAAAATGACGATGTTTTCGCAGAAAAACACTCTCGGAGCAAGGTCTACCCAATAGAGAAGTAATTTACATTTTTTCAATCACCGTGAAATTCCACGTTCTGAACACGGTACATGCACAACGGATTAGAAAAAGATTCTTTAACATGTAGTGAAAATGTGGATTACCGAACTTTCTTGCACATAAAGGCACATTTACACCTACAAATATTTACTCCCCTTTTGCAGCTTTTTCCAAACTTCAGATTCGATAATCATGCAATTTTCGCAGAAAAACTCTCTTCTAGCGCATTCTACTCAATAGAATTTTAATTTAAATAGTTTCATTACTGTGAAATTCCGTTTTCCAAAAGCGCTACATGAATCACGGTTTAAAAAATAATTACAAAACTGTTATTAACATGTGGATTACCGGACTTTCATTCACCATTCAAGGCATATTGAGACTTAGAAGCATTTTCTCAGATTTCACAGGGTTCTCATAATGGCAGGTTTGAAAATGAGGCACATTTCGCAGAAAAATACTCTTCAAGCTAGCTCTACCCAATAGACATGTAACTTATATTGTTTCCTTCACTATGACATTCCGTATTCCGAACACGTCACATGCATCACGAATTCGACAAACATTCTTTAATGGGTGTGAGCATGTGGATTACCGAACTTTCATCCACCATAAAAGGCATATTTACACCTAGAAGTAATTATTGTGATTTCGCAGGTTTTTCCTAACATCCAGTTTCGGAAATCATGAAATTGTCACAGAAACATTCAATTCAAGCGAGTTCTATCCAGTAGAAATGTTATTTTCAGAGTTTCACTAACCGAGACATTCCGTGTTTCGAAAACGTTACATTAATCAAGGCTTCGAAAAACATTATTTAGTGACCTTGAGCATGTGGATTACCGATTTTTCAACCACAATACAAGGCATATTTACACCTAGAAACATTTACTTAGATTTCGCAGGTTTTCCTAACGTCAGTTATGGAAATCAGGCAGTTATTGATGAAAAATTCTCTTGGTGCAGGTTCTATCCAATAGACATCTCATTTTCATATATACCGTCACCGTAACATTCCGTGTTCCGAAAACGGTACATGAACCACGGATTCAACAAATATTCACTGCTGAATTCTTAGCATGTGAATTACACATCTTTAATAACCCATTGAAAACATATTGTCATCTTAAAAATTTACTCAGATTTTGCAGCATTTTCAAAACACCAGTTTCCAAACTGAGGCAGATTTTTCAGTAAAATGCTCCTGGAGTGTATTCTAACCAATAGATATGTAATTTACATAGTTTCCCTCACTGTGACAGTCCGTGTTCCGAACACGCTACATAAATCACAGATTTGACAAACATTTTTAATGAGTTGTGTACATGTGTATTACAGAACTTTCATCCACCAAACAAGGCATATTTACACCTAGAAACATTAACTCTGAGTTAGCAGCATGTTCCTAATAGCAGTTTCGAAAATCAGGCAGTTTTCAAAGGAAAAAAATGTTGGAGCGTGTTCTACCCAATAGATATGAAAATTACATAGATTCTCCCGCTGTGAAATTACGTGTTTTGAACACGCTACATGCAGAAAAGTTTCGACCAATTACACTACAGTGTTGTTTGCATTTGGATTACAGGACTTTCATCACAGTAGTAGGCATATTGATGCTTAGAAGTTTTTGTCTGATTTCACAGAGCTTTCGAAACGCCAGTTTCGAAAATGAGGCGGATTTCATGGCAAAAACCTCTTGGAGCGGGTTCTAACCAATAGATATGTAATTTACATTGATTCGCTCACCGTGAAATTCCGTGTTCCGAACACGCTAAATGCATCTCGGATGCGAGAAATATTCACTACAGAGTTGTTAGCAAGTGGATTAAATCACTTTCATCCACCATAAAAGCCATGTTGACACTTTGAAGCATTTTCTCATATTTCGAAAGTTTTTCCTAATGCAAGTTTTGAAAAGGAGGCAGATTCGCAGAAAAATTCTCGTGGAGCAAGTACTTCCCAATAGAAATGTAATTTAAATAATTTCCCTCAAAGTGACATTCCATTTTCCAAACACGCTACATGCGTCAAGATTTTGCACAAATTTTCTCGAATGAGTTGTGAACATGTAGATTACAGAAATTTCATCCACCATAAATGGCATATATACACCTAGAAACATTAACTCTGAATTTGCAGCTTTTTCCTAATGCCAGATTCGATAATTAGGCCGTTTTCTAAGGAAAAAATTTTTGGGGCGTATTCTAACCAATAGGCGTGTAATTTACATAGATTCCATCGCCGGCATTTTCCGTGAAGCCATTAGGCTACATGCATAATGCTTTCTACAAATATTCACCACAGATATGTTTGCATGTATTTTTATGATCTTGCATCACAATAGAAGGCATATTGACACTTTGAAGCATTTTCACTGATTTCGCAGATATATTCAAAAGCCAGTTTCAAAAATGAGGCAGATTTCCCAGAAAAATCTCTTGGAGCGAATTCTACCCAAGAGATATGTATTTTACATAGATTCGCTCACCGTGATATTATTTGATCTGAACACGATTCACGTATCTCGGATTCGACAAATATTCACTACAGAGTTGTTAGCATGTGGATTACCGAACTTTAATCCACCATCCAAGGCAGATTTACCCCGAGAATCTAGTAATCTGAGTTCGCAGGGTTTTCCAAACATCAGTTTCAAAAATCAGACTTATTTCTCAGGAAAAATCTCTTGGAGAGATTTCTAACCAAGAGAAATGTAATTTACATAAATTCCCTGGCCGTGAAATTCCGTGTTCCGAACATGCTATATGCATAAAAGATTCGACAAATATTCACTACAAATTTGTTAGCTTGTGGATTACCGAACTTTCATCACAACACATTGAATATTGATTCTTAGAAGTATTTTCTCAGACTTTGCAGCGTTTCCAAACGCCACTTTCAAAAATGACGAAATTTTCGCAGAAAAACCCTCTCGGAGAGAGTTCTACCCAATAGAGTAGTAATTTACATTGTTGCAATCACCGTGAAATTCCAAATTCTGAACACGATAAATGCACCACGGATTCAACAAACATTCTTTAATGAGTTGTGAACATGTGTATTAACGAACTTTCATCCACCTTACAGTGCATATTTATACATAGAAATTTTATTCTGATTTAGTAGTTTTCTCCGAAAGTCAGTCTCTAAAATCATGCAGTTTCCACAGAAAAATCCTCTTGGAGCGAGTTCTACCCAATAGACATGCAATTTACATAGAACACGTCATCGTGAAATTCTGTGTTCCGAAAAAGATACATGCATCAGAGATTCGACATATATTCACTACAGAGTTGTTAGCATAAGGATTAACGAACTTTCATCCACCATAAAATCCATGTTGACACTTTGAAGCATTTTCTCATATTTCGAAAGTTTTTCCTAATGCAAGTTTGGAAAAGGAGGCAAATTCGCAGAAAAATTCTCGTGGAGCGAATACTTCCCAATAGAAATGTAATTTACATAGTTTCCCTCACAGTGACATTCCATTTTCCAAACACGCTACATGCATCAAGATTTCAACAAACTTTCTCGAATGAGTTGTGAACATGTAGATTACAGAACTTTCATCCACCATAAATGGCATATATACACCTAGAAACATTAACTCTGAAATTGCAGCTTTTTCCTAATGCCAGATTCGAAAATTAGGCCGTTTTCTAAGGAAAAAATTTTTGGGGCGTATTCTAACCAATAGGCGTGTAATTTACATAGATTCCATCGCCGGCATTTTCTGTGAAACCATCAGGCTACATGCATAATGCTTTCTACAAATATTCACCACAGATATGTTTGCATGTGTTTTTACGATCTTGCATCACAATACAAGGCATAATGACACTTTGAAGCATTTTAATTGATTTCGCAGATATTTTCAAAAGCCAGTTTCAAAAATGAGGCAGATTTCCCAGAAAAATCTCTTGGAGCGAATTCTACCCAAGAGACATGTATTTTACATAGATTCGCTCACCGTGATATTCTTTGATCCGAACACGATTCACGTATCTCGGATTCGACAAATATTCACTACAGAGATGTTAGCATGTGGATTACCGAACTTTCATCCACCATCCAAGGCAGATTTACACAGAGAATCTAGTAATCTGAATTCGCAGGCTTTTCCAAACGTCAGTTTCAAAATTCAGCCCTATTTCTCAGGAAAAATCTCTTGAAGTGTTTTCTAACCAAGAGAAATGTAATTTACATAAATTCCCTGGCCGTGAAATTCCGTGTTCTGAACATGCTACGTGCATATAGGATTGGACAAATATTCACTACAAATTTGTTAGCATGTGGATTACCGAACTTTCATCACAATACATGGAATATTGTTTCTTAGAAGTATTTTCTCAGATTTTGCAGCGTATTCGAAATGCCAGTTTCAAAATGACGAAGTTTTCGCAGAAAAACTCTCTCGGAGCGAGGTCTACCCAATAGAGAAGTAATTTAAATTGTTTCAATCACCGTGAAATTCCACGTTCTGAACACGGTACATGCACAACGGATTAGAAAAAGATTCTTTAATATGTTGTGAAACTGTGGATTACCGAACTTTCTTGCAACATAAAGCCACATTTACACCTACAAATATTTACTATCATTTTGCAGGTCTTTCCAAACTTCAGATTCGATACTCATGCAATTTTAGGAGAAAAATTCTCCTCTAGGTCGTTATACTCAATAGAATTGTAATTTACATAGATTCATTAACATGAAATTCCGTTTTCCAAAAGCGCTACATGAATCACGGTTTAAAAAATAATAACTAAACTGTTAATAACATGTGGATTACCGGACTTTCATTCACCATTCAAGGCATATTGAAACTAAGAAGCATTTTCTCAGATTTCACAGGGTTCTCCTAATGGCAGTTTTGAAAATGAGGCACATTACGCAGAAAAATACTCTTCAAGCCAGTTCTACCCAATAGACATGTAACTTACATTGTTTCCTTCACTATGACATTCCGTATTCCGAACATGTCACATGCATCACGAATTCGACAAACATTATTTAATGGGTGTGAGCATGTTGATTACCGAACTTTCATCCACCATACAAGGCATATTTACACCTAGAAGTAATTATTGTGATTTTGCAGGTTTTTCCTAACATCCAGTTTCGAAAATCATGAAATTGTCGCAGAAACATTCAATTCAAGCGAGTTCTATCCAGTAGAATTGTTATTTCCAGAGGTTCACACACCGAGACATTCCGTGTTCCGAAAACGTTACATTCATCACGGCTTCGACAAACATTATTTAATGACGGTGAGCATGTGGATTACCGATTTTTCAACCACAATACAAGGCATATTTACACCTAGAAACTTTAACTCTGAGTTCGCAGCTTTTTCCAAATAGCTGTTTCGAAAATCAGGCAGTTTTCAAAGGAAAAAACGGAGCGTGTTCTACCCAATAGATATGTAAATTACATAGATTCTCCCGCTGTGAAATTACGTGTTTCGAACACGCTACATGCAGAAAAGATTCGACAAAAATACACTACACTGTTGTTTGCATGTGGATTACAGGACTTTCATCACAGTAGTAGGCATATTGATGCTTAGAAGCTTTTTCTCTGATTTCACAGAACTTTCGAAACGCCAGTTTCGAAAATGAGGCAGATTTCATGGCAAAAACCTCTTGGAGCGGGTTCTAACCAATAGACATGTAATTTACATGGATTCGCTCACCGTGAAATTCCGTGTTCCGAACACGCTACATGCATCTCGGATGCGACAAATATTCACTACAGAGTTGTTAGTAAGTGGATTACAGCACTTTCATCCACCATACAAAGCTTACTGACACTTTGAATAATTTTGTCAGATTTCACAGGTTAGTTTTAATTCCAGTTTTGAAAATGAGGCAGATATGGCAGAAAAATGCTCTTGGAGCCAGTTCTACCCAAAAGAGGTGTAACTTACCTAGTTTCAATCAACGTGACATTCCGTGTTCTGAACACGTTACATGCACCACGGATTCAACAAACATTCTTTAATGAGTTGTAAACATGTGTATTAACGAACTTTCATCCACCTTACAGTGCATATTTATACATAGAAATTTTATTCTGATTTAGTAGATTTCTCCTAATGTCAGTCTATAAAACCATGCAGTTTCCATAGAAAAATCCTCTTGGAGAGAGTTTTACCCAATAGACATGCAATTTACATAGAACCCGTCATCGTGAAATTCCGTGTTCCAAAAAAGCGAAATGCAACACAGATTCGACAAATATTCACTACAGAGTTGTTAGCATAAGGATTACCGAACTTTCATCCACCGTAAAAGCCATGTTGACACTTTGAAGCATTTTCTCATATTTCGAAAGTTTTCCTAATGCCAGTTTTGAAAAGGAGGCTGATTCACAGAAAATTTCTCGTGGAGCGAGTACTTCCCAATAGAAATGTAATTTACATAGTTTCCCTCACAGTGACATTCCATTTTCTGAACAAGCTACATGCATCAAAGTTTCAACAAACTTTCTCGAATGAGTTGTGAATATGTAGATTACAGAACTTTCATCCACCATAAATGGCATATATACACCTAGAAACATTAACTCTGAAATTGCAGCTTTTTCCTAATGCCAGATTCGAAAATTAGGCCGTTTTCTCAGGAAAAATATTTTGGGGCGAATTCTAACCAATAGGCGTGTAATTTACATAGATTCCATCGCCGGTATTTTCCGTGAAACCATCAGGCTACATGCATAATGCTTTCTACAAATATTCACCACAGATTTTTTGCATGTGTTTTTACGACCTTGCATCACAATACAAGTCATATTGACACTTTGAAGCATTTTCACTGATTTTGCAGATATTTTCAAAAGCCACTTTCAAAAATGAGGCAGATTTCCCAGAAAAATCTCTTGGAGCGAATTCTATCCAAGAGACATGTATTTTACATAGATTCGCTCACCGTGATATTCTTTGATCCGAACACAATTCACGTATCTCGGATTCGACAAATATTCACTACAGAGTTGTTAGCATGTGGATTAATAACCTTTCATCCACCATCCAAGGCAGATTTACACCGAGAATCTAGTAATCTGAGTTCGCAGGGTTTTCCTAACATCAGTTTCAAAAATCAGACATATTTCTCAGGGAAAAACTCTTGGAGTGAT
The DNA here is from genome assembly GCF_036321535.1 of Camelus dromedarius. Classification (NCBI taxonomy): domain Eukaryota; kingdom Metazoa; phylum Chordata; class Mammalia; order Artiodactyla; family Camelidae; genus Camelus; species Camelus dromedarius. The sequence goes on along the minus strand of NW_026989821.1, from coordinate 380,432 downwards.
TTCTAACCAAGAGAAATGTAATTTACATAAATTCCCTGGCCGTGAAATTCCGTGTTCTGAACATGCTACGTGCATATAGGATTGGACAAATATTCACTACAAATTTGTTAGCATGTGGATTACCGAACTTTCATCACAATACATTGAATATTGATTCTTAGAAGTATTTTCTCAGGTTTTGCAGCGTTTTCAAACGCCACTTTCAAAAATGACGAAGTTTTCGCAGAAAAACTCTCTCAGAGAGAGTTCTACCCAATAGAGCAGTAATTTACATTGTTTCAATCACCGTGAAATTCCAAGGTCTGAACAAGGTACATGCACAAAGGATTAGAAAAAGATTCTTTAATATGTTGTGAAAATGTGGATTACCGAACTTTCTTGTAACATAAAGGCACATTTAAACCTACAAATATTTACTCTCCTTTTGCAGCTTTTTCCAAACTTCAGATTCGATAATTATGCAATTTTCGCAGAAACATTCTCTTCTAGCTCGTTCTACTCAATAGAATTGTAATTTACATAGTTTCATTACCCTGAAATTACATTTTCCAAAAGCGCTACATGAATCACGGTTTAAAAAATAATAACTAAACTGTTAATAACATGTGGATTACCGTACTTTCATTCACCATTCAAGGCATATTGAGACTAAGAAGCATTTTCTCAGATTTCACAGGGTTCTCCTAATGGCAGTTTTGAAAATGAGGCACATTACGCAGAAAAATTCTCTTCAAGCCAGTTCTACAAAATAGACATGTAACTTACATTGTTTCCTTCACTATGAAATTCCATATTCCGAACATGTTACATGCATCACGAATTCCACAAACATTCTTTAATGAGTGTGAGCATGTGGATTACTGAACTTTCATCCACCATACAAGGCATATTTACACCTATAAGTAGTTATTCTGATTTCGCAGGTTTTTCCTAACATCCAGTTTCGAAAATCATGAAATTGTCGCAGAAACATTCAATTCAAGCGAGTTCTATCTAGTAGAAATGTTATTTTCAGAGTTCCACTCACCGAGACATTCCGTGTTCCGAAAACATTACATTCATCACGGCTTCGACAAACATTATTTAGTGACCGTGAGCATGTGGATTACCGATTTTTCAACCACAATACAAGGCATATTTACACCTAGAAACATTTACTTAGATTTCGCAGGTTTTCCTATCGTCAGTTATGGAAATCAGACAGTTATTGATGAAAAATTCTCTTGGTGCAGGTTCTATCCAATAGACATCTCATTTTCATATATACCGTCACCGTAACATTCCGTGTTCTGAAAACGGTACATGCACCACGGATTCAACACATATTCACTGCTGAATCCTTAGCATGTGAATTACGCATCTTTAATAACCCATTGAAGACATATTGTCACCTTAAAGCATTTACTCAGATTTTGCAGCATTTTCAAAACACCAGTTTCCAAACTGAGGCAGATTTTTCAGTAAAATGCTCCTGGAGTGTATTCTAACCAATAGATATGTAATTTACATAGTTTCCCTCACCGTGACAGTCCGTGTTCCGAACACGCTACATACATCACGGATTTGACAAACATTTTTAATGAGTTGTGTACATGTGTATTACAGAACTTTCATCCACCAAACAAGGCATATTTACACCTAGAAATATTAACTCTGAGTTAGCAGCATGTTCCTAATAGCAGTTTCGAAAATCAGGCAGTTTTCAAAGGAAAAAACTGTTGGAGCGTGTTCTACCCAATAGATATGTAAATTACATAGATTCTCCCAATGTGAAATTACGTGTTTCGAACACGCTACATGCAGAAAAGTTTTGACAAAAATACACTACAGTGCTGTTTGCATGTGGATTACAGGACTTTCATCACAGTAGTAGGCATATTGATGCTTAGAAGTTTTTGTCTGATTTCACAGAGCTTTCAAAATGCCAGTTTCGAAAATGAGGCAGATTTCATGGCAAAAACCTCTTGGAGCGGGTTCTAACCAATAGACATGTAATTTACATGGATTCGCTCACCGTGAAATTCCGTGTTCCGAACACGCTAAATGCATCTCGGATGCGAGAAATATTCACTACAGAGTTGTTAGCAAGTGGATTACATCACTTTCATCCACCATAAAAAGCTTACAGACACTTTGAAGAATTTTCTCAGATTTCACAGTTTAGTTTTAATGCCAGTTTTGAAAATGAGGCAGATTTCGCAGAAAAATGCCCTTGGAGCCAGTTCTACCCAAAAGATATGTAACTTTCCTAGTTTCAATCACCGTGACATTCCGTTTTCTGAACACGTTACATGCACCTCAGATTCAAAAAACGTTATTTAATGACTTGTGAACATGTGTATTAACGAACTTTCATCCACCTTACAGTGCATATTTATACATAGAAATTTTATTCTGATTTAGTAGTATTCTCCTAATGTCAGTCTCTAAAATCATGCAGTTTCCACAGAAAAATCCTCTTGGAGCGAGTTCTACCCAATAGACATGGAATTTACATAGAACCCGTCATCGTGAAATTCTGTGTTCCGAAAAAGATACATGCATCAGGGATTGGACATATATTCAATACAGAGTTGTTAGCATAAGGTTTACCGAACTTTCATCCACCATAAAAGCCATGTTGACACTTTGAAGCATTTTTTCATATTTCGAAAGTTTTTCCGAATGCAAGTTTTGTAAAGGAGGCAGATTCGCAGAAAAATGCTCGTGGAACGAGTACTTCCCAATAGAAATGTAATTTACATAGTTTCCCTAAGACTGACATTCCATTTTCCATACACGCTACATGCATCAAGATTTCAACAAACTTTCTCGAATGAGTTGTGAACATGTAGATTACAGAACTTTCATCCACCATAAATGGAATAAATACACCTAGGAATATTAACTCTGAATTTGCAGCTTTTTCTTAATGCCAGTTTCGAAAATCAGGGCGTTTTCTCAGGAAAATATTTTTGGAGCGAATTCTAACCAATAGGCGTGTAATTTACATAGATTCCATCGACGGCATTTTCCGTGAAACCATCAGGCTACATGCATAATGCTTTCTACAAATATTCAACACAGATATGTTTGCATGTGTTTTTATGATCTTGCATCACAATACAAGGCATATAGACACTTTGAAGCATTTTCACTGATTTTGCAGATATTTTCAAAAGCCAGTTTCAAAAATCTGGCAGATATCCCAGAAAAAGCTCTTGGAGCGAATTCTACCCAAGAGACATGTATTTTCCATAGATTCACTCACCGTTATATCCTGTGTTCCGAACACGCTTCAAATATCTCGGATTTGACAAATATTCACTACAGAGATGTTAGCATGCGGATTACCGAACTTTCATCTACCATACAGGGCAGATTTACACCGAGAATCTAGTAATCTGAATTCGCAGGCTTTTCCAAACGTCAGTTTCAAAAATCAGGCCTATTTCTCAGGAAAAATCTCTTGGAGTGATTTCTAACCAAGAGAAATGTAATTTACATAAATTCCCTGGCCGTGAAATTCCGTGTTCTGAACATGCTACGTGCATATAGGATTGGACAAATATTCACTACAAATTTGTTAGCATGTGGATTACCGAACTTTCATCACAATACATTGAATATTGTTTCTTAGAAGTATTTTCTCAGATTTTGCAGCGTATTCGAAATGCCAGTTTCAAAATGACGAAGTTTTCGCAGAAAAACTCTCTCGGAGTGAGGTCTACCCAATAGAGAAGTAATTTAAATTGTTTCAATCACCGTGAAATTCCACGTTCTGAACTCGGTACATGCACAACGGATTAGAAAAAGATTCTTTAATATGTTGTGAAACTGTGGATTACCGAACTTTCTTGCAACATAAAGGCACATTTACACCTACAAATATTTACTATCATTTTGCAGGTCTTTCCAAACTTCAGATTCGATACTCATGCAATTTTAGGAGAAAAATTCTCCTCTAGGTCGTTATACTCAATAGAATTGTAATTTACATAGATTCATTAACATGAAATTCCGTTTTCAAAAGCGCTACATGAATCACGGTTTAAAAAATAATAACTAAACTGTTAATAACATGTGGATTACCGGACTTTCATTCACCATTCAAGGCATATTGAGACTAAGAAGCATTTTCTCAGAGTTCACAGGGTTCTCCTAAAGGCAGTTTTGAAAATGAGGCACATTACGCAGAAAAATTCTCTTCAAGCCAGTTCTACCCAATAGACATGTAACTTACATTGTTTCCTTCACTATGACATTCCATATTCCGAACATGTCACATGCATCACGAATTCGACAAACATTATTTAATGGGTGTGAGCATGTTGATTACCGAACTTTCATCCACCATACAAGGCATATTTACACCTAGAAGTAATTATTGTGATTTTGCAGGTTTTTCCTAACATCCAGTTTCAAAAATCATGAAATTGTCGCAGAAACATTCAATTCAAGCGAGTTCTATCCAGTAGAATTGTTATTTTCAGAGGTTCACACACCGAGACATTCCGTGTTCCGAAAACGTTTCATTCATCACGGCTTCGACAAACATTATTTAATGACTGTGAGCATGTGGATTACCCATTTTTCAACCACAATACAAGGCATATTTACACCTAGAAACCTTAACTCTGAGTTCGCAGCTTTTTCCAAATAGCTGTTTCGAAAATCAGGCAGTTTTCAAAGGAAAAAACGGAGCGTGTTCTACCCAATAGATATGTAAATTACATAGATTCTCCCGCTGTGAAATTACGTGTTTCGAACACGCTACATGCAGAAAAGATTCGACAAAAATACACTACAGTGTTGTTTGCATGTGGATTACAGGACTTTCATCACAGTAGTAGGCATATTGATGCTTAGAAGCTTTTTCTCTGATTTCACAGAACTTTCGAAACGCCAGTTTCGAAAATGAGGCAGATTTCATGGCAAAAACCTCTTGGAGCGGGTTCTAACCAATAGACATGTAATTTACATGGATTCGCTCACCGTGAAATTCCGTGTTCCGAACACGCTACATGCATCTCGGATGCGAGAAATATTCACTACAGAGTTGTTAGCAAGTGGATTACATCACTTTCATCCACCATAAAAAGCTTACAGACACTTTGAAGAATTTTCTCAGATTTCACAGTTTAGTTTTAATGCCAGTTTTGAAAATGAGGCAGATTTCGCAGAAAAATGCTCTTGGAGCCAGTTCTACCCAAAAGATATGTAACTTTCCTAGTTTCAATCACTGTGACATTCCGTTTTCTGAACACGTTACATGCACCTCGGATTCAAAAAACGTTATTTAATGACTTGTGAACATGTGTATTAACGAACTTTCATCCACCTTACAGTGCATATTTATACATAGAAATTTTATTCTGATTTTGTAGTTTTCTCCGAAAGTCAGTCTCTAAAATCATGCAGTTTCCACACAAAAATCCTCTTGGAGCGAGTTCTACCCAATAGACATGCAATTTACATAGAACCCGTCATCGTGAAATTCTGTGTTCCGAAAAAGATACATGCATCAGGGATTGGACATATATTCAATACAGAGTTGTTAGCATAAGGTTTCCCGAACTTTCATCCACCATAAAAGCCATGTTGACACTTTGAAGCATTTTTACATATTTCGAAAGTTTTTCCGAATGCAAGTTTTGTAAAGGAGGCAGATTCGCAGAAAAATGCTCGTGGAACGAGTACTTCCCAATAGAAATGTAATTTACATAGTTTCCCTAAGACTGACATTCCATTTTCCATACACGCTACATGCATCAAGATTTCAACAAACTTTCTCGAATGAGTTGTGAACATGTAGATTACAGAACTTTCATCCACCATAAATGGAATATATACACCTAGAAACATTAACTCTGAATATGCAGCTTTTTCTTAATGCCAGTTTAGAAAATCAGGGCGTTTTCTCAGGAAAAAATTTTTGGAGCGAATTCTAACCAATAGGCGTGTAATTTACATAGATTCCATCGACGGCATTTTCCGTGAAACCATCAGGCTACATGCATAATGCTTTCTACAAATATTCAACACAGATATGTTTGCATGTGTTTTTATGATCTTGCATCACAATACAAGGCATATTGACACTTTGAAGCATTTTCACTGATTTTGCAGATATTTTCAAAAGCCACTTTCAAAAATGAGGCAGATTTCCCAGAAAAATCTCTAGGAGCGAATTCTACCCAAGAGACATGTATTTTCCATAGATTCGCTCACCGTGATATTCTTTCATCCGAACACAATTCACGTATCTCGGATTCGACAAATATTCACTACAGAGATGTTAGCATGCGGATTACCGAACTTTCATCCACCACACAGGGCAGATTTACACCGAGAATCTAGTAATCTGAATTCGCAGGCTTTTCCAAACGTCAGTTTCAAAAATCAGGCCTATTTCTCAGGAAAAATCTCTTGGAGTGATTTCTAACCAAGAGAAATGTAATTTACATAAATTCCCTGGCCGTGAAATTCCGTGTTCTGAACATGCTACGTGCATATAGGATTGGACAAATATTCACTACAAATTTGTTAGCATGTGGATTACCGAACTTTCATCACAATACATTGAATATTGTTTCTTAGAAGTATTTTCTCAGATTTTGCAGCGTATTCGAAATGCCAGTTTCAAAATGACGAAGTTTTCGCAGAAAAACTCTCTCGGAGCGAGGTCTACCCAATAGAGAAGTAATTTAAATTGTTTCAATCACCGTGAAATTCCACGTTCTGAACTCGGTACATGCACAACGGATTAGAAAAAGATTCTTTAATATGTTGTGAAACTGTGGATTACCGAATTTTCTTGCAACATAAAGGCACATTTACACCTACAAATATTTACTATCATTTTGCAGGTCTTTCCAAACTTCAGATTCGATACTCATGCAATTTTAGGAGAAAAATTCTCCTCTAGGTCGTTATACTCAATAGAATTGTAATTTACATAGATTCATTACCATGAAATTCCGTTTTCCAAAAGCGCTACATGAATCACGGTTTAAAAAATAATAACTAAACTGTTAATAACATGTGGATTACCGGACTTTCATTCACCATTCAAGGCATATTGAGACTAAGAAGCATTTTCTCAGATTTCACAGGGTTCTCCTAATGGCAGTTTTGAAAATGAGGCACATTACGCAGAAAAATTCTCTTCAAGCGAGTTCTACCCAATAGACCTGTAACTTACATTGTTTCCTTCACTATGACATTCCATATTCCGAACATGTCACATGCATCACGAATTCGACAAACATTATTTAATGGGTGTGAGCATGTTGATTACCGAACTTTCATCCACCATACAAGGCATATTTACACCTAGAAGTAATTATTGTGATTTTGCAGGTTTTTCCTAACATCCAGTTTCGAAAATCATGAAATTGTCGCAGAAACATTCAATTCAAGCGAGTTCTATCCAGTAGAATTGTTATTTTCAGAGGTTCACACACCGAGACATTCCGTGTTTCGAAAACGTTACATTCATCACGGCTTCGACAAACATTATTTAATGACTGTGAGCATGAGGATTACCGATTTTTCAACCACAATACAAGGCATATTTACACCTAGAAACATTAACTCTGAGTTCGCAGCTTTTTCCTAATAGCTGTTTCGAAAATCAGGCAGTTTTCAAAGGAAAAAACGGAGCGTGTTCTACCCAATAGATATGTAAATTACATACATTCTCCCAATGTGAAATTACGTGTTTCGAACACGCTACATGCAGAAAAGATTCGACAAATAACACTACAGTGTTTTTTGCATTTGGATTACAGGTCTTTCATCACAGTAGTAGGCATATTGATCCTTAGAAGCTTTTTCTCTGATTTCACAGAACTTTTGAAATGCCAGTTTCGAAAATGAGGCAGATTTCACGGCAGAAAACTCTTGGAGCGGGTTCTAACCAATAGAAATGTAATTTACATGGATTTGCTCACCGTGAAATTCCGTGTTCCGAACACGCTACATGCATCTCGGATGCGAGAAATATTCACTACACAGTTGTTAGCAAGTGGATTACAGCACTTTTATGCACCATACAAGGCTTACTGACACTTTGATGGATTTTCTCAGATTTCACCGGTTAGTTTTAATGCCAGTTTTGAAAATGAGGCAGATTTGGCAGAAAAATGCTCTTGGAGCCAGTTCTACCCAAAAGAGGTGTAACTTACCTAGTTTCAATCACCGTGACATTCCGTGTTCAGAACACGTTACATGCACCATGGATTCAACAAACATTCTTTAATGAGTTGTGAACATGTGTATTAACGAACTTTCATCCACCTTACAGTGCATATTTATACATAGAAATTTTATTCTGATTTAGTAGTTTTCTCCTTATGTCAGTCTATAAAATCATGCAGTTTCCATAGAAAAATCCTCTTGGAGCGAGTTTTACCCAATAGACATGCAATTTACATAGAACCCGTCATCGTGAAATTCCGTGTTCTGAAAAAGCGACATGCAACACGGATTCGACAAATATTCACTACAGAGTTGTTAGCATAAGGATTACCGAACTTTTATCCACCATAAAATCCATGTTGACACTTTGAAGCATTTTCTCATATTTCGAAAGTTTTTCCTAATGCCAGTTTTGAAAAGGAGGCTGATTCGCAGAAAAATTCTCGTGGAGCGGGTACTTCCCAATAGAAGTGTAATTTACACAGTTTCCCTCAGAGTGACATTCCACATTCCGAACACGCTACATGCATCAAGGTTTCAACAAACTTTCTCGAATGAGTTGTGGACATGTAGATTACAGAACTTTCATCCACCATAAATGGCATATATACACCTAGAAACATTAACTCCGAAATTGCAGCTTTTTCCTAATGCCAGTTTCGAAAATCAGGTCTTTCTCCAGGAAAAAATTTTTGGAGCGAATTCTAACCAATAGGCGTGTAATTTATATAGATTACATCGCCGGCATTTTCCGTGAAACCATCAGGCTACATGCATAATGCTTTCTACAAATATTCACCACAGATTTGTTTGCATGTGTTTTTACGATCTTGCATCACAATTCAAGGCATATTGACACTTTGAAGCATTTTCACTGATTTTGCAGATATTTTCAAAAGCCACTTTCTAAAATGAGGCAGATTTCCCAGAAAAATCTCTTGGAGCGAATTCTACCCAAGAGACATGTATTTTCCATAGATTCGCTCACCGTGATATTCTTTCATCCGAACACAATTCACGTATCTCGGATTCGACAAATATTCACTACAGAGATGTTAGCATGCGGATTACCGAACTTTCATCCACCACACAGGGCAGATTTACACCGAGAATCTAGTAATCTGAATTCGCAGGCTTTTCCAAACGTCAGTTTCAAAAATCAGGCCTATTTCTCAGGAAAAATCTCTTGGAGTGATTTCTAACCAAGAGAAATGTAATTTACATAAATTCCCTGGCCGTGAAATTCCGTGTTCTGAACATGCTACGTGCATATAGGATTGGACAAATATTCACTACAAATTTGTTAGCATGTGGATTACCGAACTTTCATCACAATACATTGAATATTGTTTCTTAGAAGTATTTTCTCAGATTTTGCAGCGTATTCGAAATGCCAGTTTCAAAATGACGAAGTTTTCGCAGAAAAACTCTCTCGGAGCGAGGTCTACCCAATAGAGAAGTAATTTAAATTGTTTCAATCACCGTGAAATTCCACGTTCTGAACTCGGTACATGCACAACGGATTAGAAAAAGATTCTTTAATATGTTGTGAAACTGTGGATTACCGAATTTTCTTGCAACATAAAGGCACATTTACACCTACAAATATTTACTATCATTTTGCAGGTCTTTCCAAACTTCAGATTCGATACTCATGCAATTTTAGGAGAAAAATTCTCCTCTAGGTCGTTATACTCAATAGAATTGTAATTTACATAGATTCATTACCATGAAATTCCGTTTTCCAAAAGCGCTACATGAATCACGGTTTAAAAAATAATAACTAAACTGTTAATAACATGTGGATTACCGGACTTTCATTCACCATTCAAGGCATATTGAGACTAAGAAGCATTTTCTCAGATTTCACAGGGTTCTCCTAATGGCAGTTTTGAAAATGAGGCACATTACGCAGAAAAATTCTCTTCAAGCGAGTTCTACCCAATAGACCTGTAACTTACATTGTTTCCTTCACTATGACATTCCATATTCCGAACATGTCACATGCATCACGAATTCGACAAACATTATTTAATGGGTGTGAGCATGTTGATTACCGAACTTTCATCCACCATACAAGGCATATTTACACCTAGAAGTAATTATTGTGATTTTGCAGGTTTTTCCTAACATCCAGTTTCGAAAATCATGAAATTGTCGCAGAAACATTCAATTCAAGCGAGTTCTATCCAGTAGAATTGTTATTTTCAGAGGTTCACACACCGAGACATTCCGTGTTTCGAAAACGTTACATTCATCACGGCTTCGACAAACATTATTTAATGACTGTGAGCATGAGGATTACCGATTTTTCAACCACAATACAAGGCATATTTACACCTAGAAACATTAACTCTGAGTTCGCAGCTTTTTCCTAATAGCTGTTTCGAAAATCAGGCAGTTTTCAAAGGAAAAAACGGAGCGTGTTCTACCCAATAGATATGTAAATTACATACATTCTCCCAATGTGAAATTACGTGTTTCGAACACGCTACATGCAGAAAAGATTCGACAAATAACACTACAGTGTTTTTTGCATTTGGATTACAGGTCTTTCATCACAGTAGTAGGCATATTGATCCTTAGAAGCTTTTTCTCTGATTTCACAGAACTTTTGAAATGCCAGTTTCGAAAATGAGGCAGATTTCACGGCAGAAAACTCTTGGAGCGGGTTCTAACCAATAGAAATGTAATTTACATGGATTTGCTCACCGTGAAATTCCGTGTTCCGAACACGCTACATGCATCTCGGATGCGAGAAATATTCACTACACAGTTGTTAGCAAGTGGATTACAGCACTTTTATGCACCATACAAGGCTTACTGACACTTTGATGAATTTTCTCAGATTTCACCGGTTAGTTTTAATGCCAGTTTTGAAAATGAGGCAGATTTGGCAGAAAAATGCTCTTGGAGCCAGTTCTACCCAAAAGAGGTGTAACTTACCTAGTTTCAATCACCGTGACATTCCGTGTTCAGAACACGTTACATGCACCATGGATTCAACAAACATTCTTTAATGAGTTGTGAACATGTGTATTAACGAACTTTCATCCACCTTACAGTGCATATTTATACATAGAAATTTTATTCTGATTTAGTAGTTTTCTCCTTATGTCAGTCTATAAAATCATGCAGTTTCCATAGAAAAATCCTCTTGGAGCGAGTTTTACCCAATAGACATGCAATTTACATAGAACCCGTCATCGTGAAATTCCGTGTTCTGAAAAAGCGACATGCAACACGGATTCGACAAATATTCACTACAGAGTTGTTAGCATAAGGATTACCGAACTTTTATCCACCATAAAATCCATGTTGACACTTTGAAGCATTTTCTCATATTTCGAAAGTTTTCCTAATGCCAGTTTTGAAAAGGAGGCTGATTCGCAGAAAAATTCTCGTGGAGCGGGTACTTCCCAATAGAAGTGTAATTTACACAGTTTCCCTCAGAGTGACATTCCACATTCCGAACACGCTACATGCATCAAGGTTTCAACAAACTTTCTCGAATGAGTTGTGGACATGTAGATTACAGAACTTTCATCCACCATAAATGGCATATATACACCTAGAAACATTAACTCCGAAATTGCAGCTTTTTCCTAATGCCAGTTTCGAAAATCAGGTCTTTTTCCAGGAAAAAATTTTTGGAGCGAATTCTAACCAATAGGCGTGTAATTTATATAGATTACATCGCCGGCATTTTCCGTGAAATCATCAGGCTACATGCATAATGTTTTCTACAAATATTCACCACAGATTTGTTTGCATGTGTTTTTACGATCTTGCATCACAATTCAAGGCATATTGACACTTTGAAGCATTTTCACTGATTTTGCAGATATTTTCAAAAGCCACTTTCAAAAATGAGGCAGATTTCCCAGAAAAATCTCTTGGAGCGAATTCTATCCAAGAGACATGTATTTTACATAGATTCGCTCACCGTGATATTCTTTCATCCGAACACAATTCACGTATCTCGGATTCGACAAATATTCACTACAGAGATGTTAGCATGCGGATTACCGAACTTTCATCCACCACACAGGGCAGATTTACACCGAGAATCTAGTAATCTGAATTCGCAGGCTTTTCCAAACGTCAGTTTCAAAAATCAGGCCTATTTCTCAGGAAAAATCTCTTGGAGTGATTTCTAACCAAGAGAAATGTAATTTACATAAATTCCCTGGCCGTGAAATTCCGTGTTCTGAACATGCTACGTGCATATAGGATTGGACAAATATTCACTACAAATTTGTTAGCATGTGGATTACCGAACTTTCATCACAATACATTGAATATTGTTTCTTAGAAGTATTTTCTCAGATTTTGCAGCGTATTCGAAATGCCAGTTTCAAAATGACGAAGTTTTCGCAGAAAAACTCTCTCGGAGCGAGGTCTACCCAATAGAGAAGTAATTTAAATTGTTTCAATCACCGTGAAATTCCACGTTCTGAACTCGGTACATGCACAACGGATTAGAAAAAGATTCTTTAATATGTTGTGAAACTGTGGATTACCGAATTTTCTTGCAACATAAAGGCACATTTACACCTACAAATATTTACTATCATTTTGCAGGTCTTTCCAAACTTCAGATTCGATACTCATGCAATTTTAGGAGAAAAATTCTCCTCTAGGTCGTTATACTCAATAGAATTGTAATTTACATAGATTCATTACCATGAAATTCCGTTTTCCAAAAGCGCTACATGAATCACGGTTTAAAAAATAATAACTAAACTGTTAATAACATGTGGATTACCGGACTTTCATTCACCATTCAAGGCATATTGAGACTAAGAAGCATTTTCTCAGATTTCACAGGGTTCTCCTAATGGCAGTTTTGAAAATGAGGCACATTACGCAGAAAAATTCTCTTCAAGCGAGTTCTACCCAATAGACCTGTAACTTACATTGTTTCCTTCACTATGACATTCCATATTCCGAACATGTCACATGCATCACGAATTCGACAAACATTATTTAATGGGTGTGAGCATGTTGATTACCGAACTTTCATCCACCATACAAGGCATATTTACACCTAGAAGTAATTATTGTGATTTTGCAGGTTTTTCCTAACATCCAGTTTCGAAAATCATGAAATTGTCGCAGAAACATTCAATTCAAGCGAGTTCTATCCAGTAGAATTGTTATTTTCAGAGGTTCACACACCGAGACATTCCGTGTTTCGAAAACGTTACATTCATCACGGCTTCGACAAACATTATTTAATGACTGTGAGCATGAGGATTACCGATTTTTCAACCACAATACAAGGCATATTTACACCTAGAAACATTAACTCTGAGTTCGCAGCTTTTTCCTAATAGCTGTTTCGAAAATCAGGCAGTTTTCAAAGGAAAAAACGGAGCGTGTTCTACCCAATAGATATGTAAATTACATACATTCTCCCAATGTGAAATTACGTGTTTCGAACACGCTACATGCAGAAAAGATTCGACAAATAACACTACAGTGTTTTTTGCATTTGGATTACAGGTCTTTCATCACAGTAGTAGGCATATTGATCCTTAGAAGCTTTTTCTCTGATTTCACAGAACTTTTGAAATGCCAGTTTCGAAAATGAGGCAGATTTCACGGCAGAAAACTCTTGGAGCGGGTTCTAACCAATAGAAATGTAATTTACATGGATTTGCTCACCGTGAAATTCCGTGTTCCGAACACGCTACATGCATCTCGGATGCGAGAAATATTCACTACACAGTTGTTAGCAAGTGGATTACAGCACTTTTATGCACCATACAAGGCTTACTGACACTTTGATGAATTTTCTCAGATTTCACCGGTTAGTTTTAATGCCAGTTTTGAAAATGAGGCAGATTTGGCAGAAAAATGCTCTTGGAGCCAGTTCTACCCAAAAGAGGTGTAACTTACCTAGTTTCAATCACCGTGACATTCCGTGTTCAGAACACGTTACATGCACCATGGATTCAACAAACATTCTTTAATGAGTTGTGAACATGTGTATTAACGAACTTTCATCCACCTTACAGTGCATATTTATACATAGAAATTTTATTCTGATTTAGTAGTTTTCTCCTTATGTCAGTCTATAAAATCATGCAGTTTCCATAGAAAAATCCTCTTGGAGCGAGTTTTACCCAATAGACATGCAATTTACATAGAACCCGTCATCGTGAAATTCCGTGTTCTGAAAAAGCGACATGCAACACGGATTCGACAAATATTCACTACAGAGTTGTTAGCATAAGGATTACCGAACTTTTATCCACCATAAAATCCATGTTGACACTTTGAAGCATTTTCTCATATTTCGAAAGTTTTTCCTAATGCCAGTTTTGAAAAGGAGGCTGATTCGCAGAAAAATTCTCGTGGAGCGGGTACTTCCCAATAGAAGTGTAATTTACACAGTTTCCCTCAGAGTGACATTCCACATTCCGAACACGCTACATGCATCAAGGTTTCAACAAACTTTCTCGAATGAGTTGTGGACATGTAGATTACAGAACTTTCATCCACCATAAATGGCATATATACACCTAGAAACATTAACTCCGAAATTGCAGCTTTTTCCTAATGCCAGTTTCGAAAATCAGGTCTTTCTCCAGGAAAAAATTTTTGGAGCGAATTCTAACCAATAGGCGTGTAATTTATATAGATTACATCGCCGGCATTTTCCGTGAAACCATCAGGCTACATGCATAATGCTTTCTACAAATATTCACCACAGATTTGTTTGCATGTGTTTTTACGATCTTGCATCACAATTCAAGGCATATTGACACTTTGAAGCATTTTCACTGATTTTGCAGATATTTTCAAAAGCCACTTTCAAAAATGAGGCAGATTTCCCAGAAAAATCTCTTGGAGCGAATTCTATCCAAGAGACATATATTTTACATAGATTCGCTCACCGTGATATTCTTTCATCCGAACACAATTCACGTATCTCGGATTCGACAAATATTCACTACAGAGATGTTAGCATGAGGATTACCGAACTTTCATCCACCACACAGGGCAGATTTACACCGAGAATCTAGTAATCTGAATTCGCAGGCTTTTCCAAACGTCAGTTTCAAAAATCAGGCCTATTTCTCAGGAAAAATCTCTTGGAGTGATTTCTAACCAAGAGAAATGTAATTTACATAAATTCCCTGGCCGTGAAATTCCGTGTTCTGAACATGCTACGTGCATATAGGATTGGACAAATATTCACTACAAATTTGTTAGCATGTGGATTACCGAACTTTCATCACAATACATTGAATATTGTTTCTTAGAAGTATTTTCTCAGATTTTGCAGCGTATTCGAAATGCCAGTTTCAAAATGACGAAGTTTTCGCAGAAAAACTCTCTCGGAGCGAGGTCTACCCAATAGAGAAGTAATTTAAATTGTTTCAATCACCGTGAAATTCCACGTTCTGAACTCGGTACATGCACAACGGATTAGAAAAAGATTCTTTAATATGTTGTGAAACTGTGGATTACCGAATTTTCTTGCAACATAAAGGCACATTTACACCTACAAATATTTACTATCATTTTGCAGGTCTTTCCAAACTTCAGATTCGATACTCATGCAATTTTAGGAGAAAAATTCTCCTCTAGGTCGTTATACTCAATAGAATTGTAATTTACATAGATTCATTACCATGAAATTCCGTTTTCCAAAAGCGCTACATGAATCACGGTTTAAAAAATAATAACTAAACTGTTAATAACATGTGGATTACCGGACTTTCATTCACCATTCAAGGCATATTGAGACTAAGAAGCATTTTCTCAGATTTCACAGGGTTCTCCTAATGGCAGTTTTGAAAATGAGGCACATTACGCAGAAAAATTCTCTTCAAGCGAGTTCTACCCAATAGACCTGTAACTTACATTGTTTCCTTCACTATGACATTCCATATTCCGAACATGTCACATGCATCACGAATTCGACAAACATTATTTAATGGGTGTGAGCATGTTGATTACCGAACTTTCATCCACCATACAAGGCATATTTACACCTAGAAGTAATTATTGTGATTTTGCAGGTTTTTCCTAACATCCAGTTTCGAAAATCATGAAATTGTCGCAGAAACATTCAATTCAAGCGAGTTCTATCCAGTAGAATTGTTATTTTCAGAGGTTCACACACCGAGACATTCCGTGTTTCGAAAACGTTACATTCATCACGGCTTCGACAAACATTATTTAATGACTGTGAGCATGAGGATTACCGATTTTTCAACCACAATACAAGGCATATTTACACCTAGAAACATTAACTCTGAGTTCGCAGCTTTTTCCTAATAGCTGTTTCGAAAATCAGGCAGTTTTCAAAGGAAAAAACGGAGCGTGTTCTACCCAATAGATATGTAAATTACATACATTCTCCCAATGTGAAATTACGTGTTTCGAACACGCTACATGCAGAAAAGATTCGACAAATAACACTACAGTGTTTTTTGCATTTGGATTACAGGTCTTTCATCACAGTAGTAGGCATATTGATCCTTAGAAGCTTTTTCTCTGATTTCACAGAACTTTTGAAATGCCAGTTTCGAAAATGAGGCAGATTTCACGGCAGAAAACTCTTGGAGCGGGTTCTAACCAATAGAAATGTAATTTACATGGATTTGCTCACCGTGAAATTCCGTGTTCCGAACACGCTACATGCATCTCGGATGCGAGAAATATTCACTACACAGTTGTTAGCAAGTGGATTACAGCACTTTTATGCACCATACAAGGCTTACTGACACTTTGATGAATTTTCTCAGATTTCACCGGTTAGTTTTAATGCCAGTTTTGAAAATGAGGCAGATTTGGCAGAAAAATGCTCTTGGAGCCAGTTCTACCCAAAAGAGGTGTAACTTACCTAGTTTCAATCACCGTGACATTCCGTGTTCAGAACACGTTACATGCACCATGGATTCAACAAACATTCTTTAATGAGTTGTGAACATGTGTATTAACGAACTTTCATCCACCTTACAGTGCATATTTATACATAGAAATTTTATTCTGATTTAGTAGTTTTCTCCTTATGTCAGTCTATAAAATCATGCAGTTTCCATAGAAAAATCCTCTTGGAGCGAGTTTTACCCAATAGACATGCAATTTACATAGAACCCGTCATCGTGAAATTCCGTGTTCTGAAAAAGCGACATGCAACACGGATTCGACAAATATTCACTACAGAGTTGTTAGCATAAGGATTACCGAACTTTTATCCACCATAAAATCCATGTTGACACTTTGAAGCATTTTCTCATATTTCGAAAGTTTTTCCTAATGCCAGTTTTGAAAAGGAGGCTGATTCGCAGAAAAATTCTCGTGGAGCGGGTACTTCCCAATAGAAGTGTAATTTACACAGTTTCCCTCAGAGTGACATTCCACATTCCGAACACGCTACATGCATCAAGGTTTCAACAAACTTTCTCGAATGAGTTGTGGACATGTAGATTACAGAACTTTCATCCACCATAAATGGCATATATACACCTAGAAACATTAACTCCGAAATTGCAGCTTTTTCCTAATGCCAGTTTCGAAAATCAGGTCTTTCTCCAGGAAAAAATTTTTGGAGCGAATTCTAACCAATAGGCGTGTAATTTATATAGATTACATCGCCGGCATTTTCCGTGAAACCATCAGGCTACATGCATAATGCTTTCTACAAATATTCACCACAGATTTGTTTGCATGTGTTTTTACGATCTTGCATCACAATTCAAGGCATATTGACACTTTGAAGCATTTTCACTGATTTTGCAGATATTTTCAAAAGCCACTTTCAAAAATGAGGCAGATTTCCCAGAAAAATCTCTTGGAGCGAATTCTATCCAAGAGACATGTATTTTACATAGATTCGCTCACCGTGATATTCTTTCATCCGAACACAATTCACGTATCTCGGATTCGACAAATATTCACTACAGAGATGTTAGCATGCGGATTACCGAACTTTCATCCACCACACAGGGCAGATTTACACCGAGAATCTAGTAATCTGAATTCGCAGGCTTTTCCAAACGTCAGTTTCAAAAATCAGGCCTATTTCTCAGGAAAAATCTCTTGGAGTGATTTCTAACCAAGAGAAATGTAATTTACATAAATTCCCTGGCCGTGAAATTCCGTGTTCTGAACATGCTACGTGCATATAGGATTGGACAAATATTCACTACAAATTTGTTAGCATGTGGATTACCGAACTTTCATCACAATACATTGAATATTGTTTCTTAGAAGTATTTTCTCAGATTTTGCAGCGTATTCGAAATGCCAGTTTCAAAATGACGAAGTTTTCGCAGAAAAACTCTCTCGGAGCGAGGTCTACCCAATAGAGAAGTAATTTAAATTGTTTCAATCACCGTGAAATTCCACGTTCTGAACTCGGTACATGCACAACGGATTAGAAAAAGATTCTTTAATATGTTGTGAAACTGTGGATTACCGAATTTTCTTGCAACATAAAGGCACATTTACACCTACAAATATTTACTATCATTTTGCAGGTCTTTCCAAACTTCAGATTCGATACTCATGCAATTTTAGGAGAAAAATTCTCCTCTAGGTCGTTATACTCAATAGAATTGTAATTTACATAGATTCATTACCATGAAATTCCGTTTTCCAAAAGCGCTACATGAATCACGGTTTAAAAAATAATAACTAGACTGTTAATAACATGTGGATTACCGGACTTTCATTCACCATTCAAGGCATATTGAGACTAAGAAGCATTTTCTCAGATTTCACAGGGTTCTCCTAATGGCAGTTTTGAAAATGAGGCACATTACGCAGAAAAATTCTTTTCAAGCGAGTTCTACCCAATAGACCTGTAACTTACATTGTTTCCTTCACTATGACATTCCATATTCCGAACATGTCACATGCATCACGAATTCGACAAACATTATTTAATGGGTGTGAGCATGTTGATTACCGAACTTTCATCCACCATACAAGGCATATTTACACCTAGAAGTAATTATTGTGATTTTGCAGGTTTTTCCTAACATCCAGTTTCGAAAATCATGAAATTGTCGCAGAAACATTCAATTCAAGCGAGTTCTATCCAGTAGAATTGTTATTTTCAGAGGTTCACACACCGAGACATTCCGTGTTCCGAAAACGTTTCATTCATCACGGCTTCGACAAACATTATTTAATGACTGTGAGCATGAGGATTACCGATTTTTCAACCACAATACAAGGCATATTTACACCTAGAAACATTAACTCTGAGTTCGCAGCTTTTTCCTAATAGCTGTTTCGAAAATCAGGCAGTTTTCAAAGGAAAAAACGGAGCGTGTTCTACCCAATAGATATGTAAATTACATACATTCTCCCAATGTGAAATTACGTGTTTCGAACACGCTACATGCAGAAAAGATTCGACAAATAACACTACAGTGTTTTTTGCATTTGGATTACAGGTCTTTCATCACAGTAGTAGGCATATTGATCCTTAGAAGCTTTTTCTCTGATTTCACAGAACTTTTGAAATGCCAGTTTCGAAAATGAGGCAGATTTCACGGCAGAAAACTCTTGGAGCGGGTTCTAACCAATAGAAATGTAATTTACATGGATTTGCTCACCGTGAAATTCCGTGTTCCGAACACGCTACATGCATCTCGGATGCGAGAAATATTCACTACACAGTTGTTAGCAAGTGGATTACAGCACTTTTATGCACCATACAAGGCTTACTGACACTTTGATGAATTTTCTCAGATTTCACCGGTTAGTTTTAATGCCAGTTTTGAAAATGAGGCAGATTTGGCAGAAAAATGCTCTTGGAGCCAGTTCTACCCAAAAGAGGTGTAACTTACCTAGTTTCAATCACCGTGACATTCCGTGTTCAGAACACGTTACATGCACCATGGATTCAACAAACATTCTTTAATGAGTTGTGAACATGTGTATTAACGAACTTTCATCCACCTTACAGTGCATATTTATACATAGAAATTTTATTCTGATTTAGTAGTTTTCTCCTTATGTCAGTCTATAAAATCATGCAGTTTCCATAGAAAAATCCTCTTGGAGCGAGTTTTACCCAATAGACATGCAATTTACATAGAACCCGTCATCGTGAAATTCCGTGTTCTGAAAAAGCGACATGCAACACGGATTCGACAAATATTCACTACAGAGTTGTTAGCATAAGGATTACCGAACTTTTATCCACCATAAAATCCATGTTGACACTTTGAAGCATTTTCTCATATTTCGAAAGTTTTTCCTAATGCCAGTTTTGAAAAGGAGGCTGATTCGCAGAAAAATTCTCGTGGAGCGGGTACTTCCCAATAGAAGTGTAATTTACACAGTTTCCCTCAGAGTGACATTCCACATTCCGAACACGCTACATGCATCAAGGTTTCAACAAACTTTCTCGAATGAGTTGTGGACATGTAGATTACAGAACTTTCATCCACCATAAATGGCATATATACACCTAGAAACATTAACTCCGAAATTGCAGCTTTTTCCTAATGCCAGTTTCGAAAATCAGGTCTTTCTCCAGGAAAAAATTTTTGGAGCGAATTCTAACCAATAGGCGTGTAATTTATATAGATTACATCGCCGGCATTTTCCGTGAAACCATCAGGCTACATGCATAATGCTTTCTACAAATATTCACCACAGATTTGTTTGCATGTGTTTTTACGATCTTGCATCACAATTCAAGGCATATTGACACTTTGAAGCATTTTCACTGATTTTGCAGATATTTTCAAAAGCCACTTTCAAAAATGAGGCAGATTTCCCAGAAAAATCTCTTGGAGCGAATTCTATCCAAGAGACATGTATTTTACATAGATTCGCTCACCGTGATATTCTTTCATCCGAACACAATTCACGTATCTCGGATTCGACAAATATTCACTACAGAGATGTTAGCATGCGGATTACCGAACTTTCATCCACCACACAGGGCAGATTTACACCGAGAATCTAGTAATCTGAATTCGCAGGCTTTTCCAAACGTCAGTTTCAAAAATCAGGCCTATTTCTCAGGAAAAATCTCTTGGAGTGATTTCTAACCAAGAGAAATGTAATTTACATAAATTCCCTGGCCGTGAAATTCCGTGTTCTGAACATGCTACGTGCATATAGGATTGGACAAATATTCACTACAAATTTGTTAGCATGTGGATTACCGAACTTTCATCACAATACATTGAATATTGTTTCTTAGAAGTATTTTCTCAGATTTTGCAGCGTATTCGAAATGCCAGTTTCAAAATGACGAAGTTTTCGCAGAAAAACTCTCTCGGAGCGAGGTCTACCCAATAGAGAAGTAATTTAAATTGTTTCAATCACCGTGAAATTCCACGTTCTGAACTCGGTACATGCACAACGGATTAGAAAAAGATTCTTTAATATGTTGTGAAACTGTGGATTACCGAATTTTCTTGCAACATAAAGGCACATTTACACCTACAAATATTTACTATCATTTTGCAGGTCTTTCCAAACTTCAGATTCGATACTCATGCAATTTTAGGAGAAAAATTCTCCTCTAGGTCGTTATACTCAATACAATTGTAATTTACATAGATTCATTACCATGAAATTCCGTTTTCCAAAAGCGCTACATGAATCACGGTTTAAAAAATAATAACTAGACTGTTAATAACATGTGGATTACCGGACTTTCATTCACCATTCAAGGCATATTGAGACTAAGAAGCATTTTCTCAGATTTCACAGGGTTCTCCTAATGGCAGTTTTGAAAATGAGGCACATTATGCAGAAAAATTCTCTTCAAGCGAGTTCTACCCAATAGACCTGTAACTTACATTGTTTCCTTCACTATGACATTCCATATTCCGAACATGTCACATGCATCACGAATTCGACAAACATTATTTAATGGGTGTGAGCATGTTGATTACCGAACTTTCATCCACCATACAAGGCATATTTACACCTAGAAGTAATTATTGTGATTTTGCAGGTTTTTCCTAACATCCAGTTTCGAAAATCATGAAATTGTCGCAGAAACATTCAATTCAAGCGAGTTCTATCCAGTAGAATTGTTATTTTCAGAGGTTCACACACCGAGACATTCCGTGTTCCGAAAACGTTTCATTCATCACGGCTTCGACAAACATTATTTAATGACTGTGAGCATGAGGATTACCGATTTTTCAACCACAATACAAGGCATATTTACACCTAGAAACATTAACTCTGAGTTCGCAGCTTTTTCCTAATAGCTGTTTCGAAATTCAGGCAGTTTTCAAAGGAAAAAACGGAGCGTGTTCTACCCAATAGATATGTAAATTACATACATTCTCCCAATGTGAAATTACGTGTTTCGAACACGCTACATGCAGAAAAGATTCGACAAATAACACTACAGTGTTTTTTGCATTTGGATTACAGGTCTTTCATCACAGTAGTAGGCATATTGATCCTTAGAAGCTTTTTCTCTGATTTCACAGAACTTTTGAAATGCCAGTTTCGAAAATGAGGCAGATTTCACAGCAGAAAACTCTTGGAGCGGGTTCTAACCAATAGAAATGTAATTTACATGGATTTGCTCACCGTGAAATTCCGTGTTCCGAACACGCTACATGCATCTCGGATGCGAGAAATATTCACTACACAGTTGTTAGCAAGTGGATTACAGCACTTTTATGCACCATACAAGGCTTACTGACACTTTGATGAATTTTCTCAGATTTCACCGGTTAGTTTTAATGCCAGTTTTAAAAATGAGGCAGATTTGGCAGAAAAATGCTCTTGGAGCCAGTTCTACCCAAAAGAGGTGTAACTTACCTAGTTTCAATCACCGTGACATTCCGTGTTCAGAACATGTTACATGCACCATGGATTCAACAAACATTCTTTAATGAGTTGTGAACATGTGTATTAACGAACATTCATCCACCTTACAGTGCATATTTATACATAGAAATTTTATTCTGATTTAGTAATTTTCTCCTTATGTCAGTCTATAAAATCATGCAGTTTCCATAGAAAAATCCTCTTGGAGCGAGTTTTACCCAATAGACATGCAATTTACATAGAACCCGTCATCGTGAAATTCCGTGTTCTGAAAAAGCGACATGCAACACGGATTCGACAAATATTCACT
This sequence comes from Camelus dromedarius, assembly GCF_036321535.1. Lineage (NCBI taxonomy): Eukaryota > Metazoa > Chordata > Mammalia > Artiodactyla > Camelidae > Camelus > Camelus dromedarius. Next base: position 357,151 of record NW_026989821.1, on the reverse strand, counting down.
ACAGAGTTGTTAGCATAAGGATTACCGAACTTTTATCCACCATAAAATCCATGTTGACACTTTGAAGCATTTTCTCATATTTCGAAAGTTTTTCCTAATGCCAGTTTTGAAAAGGAGGCTGATTCGCAGAAAAATTCTCGTGGAGCGGGTACTTCCCAATAGAAGTGTAATTTACACAGTTTCCCTCAGAGTGACATTCCACATTCCGAACACGCTACATGCATCAAGGTTTCAACAAACTTTCTCGAATGAGTTGTGGACATGTAGATTACAGAACTTTCATCCACCATAAATGGCATATATACACCTAGAAACATTAACTCCGAAATTGCAGCTTTTTCCTAATGCCAGTTTCGAAAATCAGGTCTTTTTCCAGGAAAAAATTTTTGGAGCGAATTCTAACCAATAGGCGTGTAATTTATATAGATTACATCGCCGGCATTTTCCGTGAAACCATCAGGCTACATGCATAATGCTTTCTACAAATATTCACCACAGATTTGTTTGCATGTGTTTTTACGATCTTGCATCACAATTCAAGGCATATTGACACTTTGAAGCATTTTCACTGATTTTGCAGATATTTTCAAAAGCCACTTTCAAAAATGAGGCAGATTTCCCAGAAAAATCTCTTGGAGCGAATTCTATCCAAGAGACATGTATTTTACATAGATTCACTCACCGTGATATTCTTTCATCCGAACACAATTCACGTATCTCGGATTCGACAAATATTCACTACAGAGATGTTAGCATGTGGATTACCGAAATTTCATCCACCATCCAAGGCAGATTTACACCGAGAATCTAGTAATCTGAGTTCGCAGGGTTTTCCTAACATCAGTTCCAAAAATCAGACATATTTCTCAGGAAAAAACTCTTGGAGTGATTTCTAACCAAGAGAAATGTAATTTACACAAATTCCCTGGCCGTGAAATTCCGTGTTCCGAACATGCTACATGCATAAAGGATTCGACAAATATTCACTACAAATTTGTTAGCATGTGGATTACCGAACTTTCATCACAATACATTGAATATTGATTCTTAGAAGTATTTTCTCAGATTTTGCAACGTTTTCAAACGCCACATTCAAAAATGATGAAGTTTTCGCAGAAAAACTCTCTCGGAGAGAGTTCTACCCAATAGAGAAGTAATTTACATTGTTTCAATCACCGTGAAATTCCAAGGTCTGAACACGGTACATGCACCACGGATTAGAAAAAGATTCTTTAATATGTTGTGAAAATGTGGATTACCGAACTTTCTTGTAACATAAAGGCACGTTTACACTTACAAATATTTACTCTCCTTTTGCAGGTTTTTCCAAACTTCAGATTCGATACTCATGCAATTTTAGGAGAAAAATTCTCCTCTAGGTCGTTATACTCAATAGAATTGTAATTTACATAGATTCATTACCATGAAATTCCGTTTTCCAAAAGCGCTACATGAATCACGGTTTAAAAAATAATAACTAAACTGTTAATAACATGTGGATTACCGGACTTTCATTCACCATTCATGGCATATTGAGACTTAGAAGCATTTTCTCAGATTTCACAGGGTTCTCCTAATGGCAGTTTTGAAAATGAGGCATATTACGCAGAAAAATTCTCTTCAAGCCAGTTCTACCCAATAGACATGTAACTTAGATTGTTTCCTTCACTATGAAATTCCATATTCCGAACATGTTACATGCATCACGAATTCCACAAACATTCTTTAATGAGTGTGAGCATGTGGATTACTGAACTTTCATCCACCATACAAGGCATATTTACACCTAGAATTAATTATTCTGATTTCACAGGTTTTTCATAACATCCAGTTTTGAAAATCATGAAATTGTCGCAGAAACATTGAAATCAAGCGAGTTCTATCTAGTAGAAATGTTATTTTCAGAGTTCCACTCACCGAGACATTCCGTGTTCCGAAAACGTTACATTCATCACGGCTTCGACAAACATTATTTAGTGACCGTGAGCATGTGGATTACCGATTTTTCAACCACAATACAAGGCATATTTACACCTAGAAACATTTACTTAGATTTTTGCAGGTTTTCCTATCGTCAGTTATGGAAATCAGGCAGTTATTGATGAAAAATTCTCTTGGTGCAGGTTCTATCCAATAGACATCTCATTTTCATATATACCGTCACCGTAACATTCCGTGTTCCGAAAACAGTACATGCACCACGGATTCAACAAATATTCACTTCTGAATTCTTAGCATGTGAATTACACATCTTTAATAACCCATTGAAGACATATTGTCACCTTAAAGCATTTACTCAGATTTTGCAGCATTTTCAAAACACCAGTTTCCAAACTGAGGCAGATTTTTCAGTAAAATGCTCCTGGAGTGTATTCTAACCAATAGATATGTAATTTACATAGTTTCCCTCACCGTGACAGTCCGTGTTCCGAACACGCTACATACATCACGGATTTGACAAACATTTTTAATGAGTTGTGTACATGTGTATTACAGAACTTTCATCCACCAAACAAGGCATATTTACACCTAGAAATATTAACTCTGAGTTAGCAGCATGTTCCTAATAGCAGTTTCGAAAATCAGGCAGTTTTCAAAGGAAAAAACTGTTGGAGCGTGTTCTACCCAATAGATATGTAAATTTCATAGATTCTCCCGCTGTGAAATTACGTGTTTCGAACACGCTACATGCAGAAAAGTTTCGAAAAAATACACTTCATTGTTGTTTGCATGTGGATTACAGGACTTTCATCACAGTAGTAGGCATATTGATGCTTAGAAGCTTTTTGTCTGATTTCACAGAGCTTTCAAAACGCCAGTTTAGAAAATGAGGCAGATTTCATGGCAAAATCCTCTTGGAGCGGGTTCTAACCAATAGACATGTAATTTACATGGATTCGCTCACCGTGAAATTCCGTGTTCTGAACACGCTAAATGCATCTCGGATGCGAGAAATATTCACTACAGAGTTGTTAGCAAGTGGATTACATCACTTTCATTTACCATAAAAAGCTTACAGACACTTTGAAGAATTTTCTCAGATTTCACAGTTTAGTTTTAATTCCAGTTTTGAAAATGAGGCAGATTTGGCAGAAAAATGCTCTTGGAGCCAGTTCTACCCAAAAGAGGTGTAACTTACCTAGTTTCAATCACCGTGACATTCCGTGTTCTGAACACGTTACATGCACCTCGGATTCAGAAAACGTTATTTAATGAGTTGTGAACATGTGTATTAACGAACTTTCATCCACCTTACAGTGCATATGTATACATAGAAATTTTATTTTGATTTAGTAGTTTTCTCCGAAAGTCAGTCTCTAAAATCATGCAGTTTCCACAGAAAAATCCTCTTGGAGCGAGTTCTACCCAATAGACATGCAATTTACATAGAACCCGTCATCGTGAAATTCTGTGTTCCGAAAAAGATACATGCATCAGGGATTCGACATATATTCACTACAGAGTTGTTAGCATAAGGATTACCGAACTTTCATCCACCATAAAAGCCATGTTGACACTTTGAAGCATTTTTTCATATTTCGAAAGTTTTTCCGAATGCAAGTTTTGTAAAGGAGGCAGATTCGCAGAAAAATGCTCGTGGAACGAGTACTTCCCAATAGAAATGTAATTTACATAGTTTCCCTAAGACTGACATTCCATTTTCCATACACGCTACATGCATCAAGATTTCAACAAACTTTCTCGAATGAGTTGTGAACATGTAGATTACAGAACTTTCATCCACCATAAATGGAATATATACACCTAGAAACATTAACTCTGAATTTGCAGCTTTTTCTTAATGCCAGTTTCGAAAATCAGGGCGTTTTCTCAGGAAAAAATTTTTGGAGCAAATTCTAACCAATAGGCGTGTAATTTACATAGATTCCATCGACGGCATTTTCCGTGAAACCATCAGGCTACATGCATAATGCTTTCTACAAATATTCAACACAGATATGTTTGCATGTGTTTTTATGATCTTGCATCACAATACAAGGCATATAGACACTTTGAAGCATTTTCACTGATTTTGCAGATATTTTCAAAA